>NW_006408637.1:9092890-9125020 GCF_000296735.1 Chrysochloris asiatica
GGAAAAAAATGCCTCCTCAAAGTACGGTTGACCATAATGACATGAATACAGTTAACCTCGGGGGAGAAAAGCTCACAGAACCTGCATTTGCTGATGGGCAACAAAATTGCACCTTACTAGCCCCCAAACCTTTCAAGGGATAAAGAACAATGTGCACAGAGAGCAGGAGCCAAGAAACAGTGACAACATGGGAGAAACTGGAGGTGATCCCCTGGAACCTTACAGGGCCAGACTCACAATCATTTTACTTTTCACTCATTTGACTTTTACCCTCTTCCCCCCTTGTTTTGGATACTAAGCCATGAAATTTATAGTCTTTGACACTGAAATGACCATTTAACATAAATTTCCTCAAAAATCTGGTATACCACCATATGTACTGGTAATGCCTTCACCATACCTTCAACTTCTCATCTGGGAACACAAAGTGTTCTTACTCTTTTCCAAGGGCAATCACCCCCACCCTCCCGGTGCCATAACCATCTTCCTTTTCACATCACCAGGTATCTCCTTTCCTTGGGCACCTTTTGTTCATTACACACCAGCCCAAGAGTTCCCATTCAGAACAATAACAAAAGAACAGAGAGAACAAACCCTTCCTTCCTTGGTATCCTGTCCCCAGCCACTGTCTGCATGCCACATCGTTGGTTCTAACTCATAGTAACCCTGTCTAGGGTTTCTCAGGAGCAGCTGGAGGTGGTTGAACTTGGGCATCTGACCTTGCAGTTAGCAGTCCAGTACTTATTGTACAGCACCATGCCAGGACTAAACAATAAGCCAATACAAACAATAAGCCCTTTCTTGGTATCCTGCCCCAACTTGCGTCCCAAGTCTATCTTTTTTCTTAATTAACGATCCTTGTTTACTGATGCATTCCTCGACACCCATTCATTTCTTAAATCATTCCAGGCTGGATTCTGCCCCCACCTTCACACACTGTGCACTAGTTAAATCAGTCCTATTGGAGTGAGTGCTAATGTCCTATTTTAGCCATCATCCCAAGTCATCTCTATGTTATAGTTAAGTGTACTTTTCTTATGTCCTCAAAACCTTTCCTCTTCCATCTCTCCACATTCCCTGATTAATGGCATCAACACATGGTTGCCTGAGTTTTAGACCTTGGTGATATCCTCAACTCCTTTTCCAACACTCTCCCCTAATATTCAGACATCCAATTGGTCATGAGTTTTATTTGGTATGTACATTAGAAATATCTTGCTTTCCTTGATTTAACCTTGCATATCCTTTGTCTAGGTTGTTTGTTCTTTTGTCCCTATTTTTAGCTATAGATTGTTATTGATTTTTGACTTACTTAATTGCATTCTGCTCAAGACTGTGGTTTGGATGGTAATGATTCATATACTTTTGTTCAGTGATTCTCTTTAGTCTAGTAGGTGACCAGTTTTTACAACTGCCTTAGATATGCATGGAAAAGAATGTGTATTCTTGAGTTGTGGTCTACCTTTTTTAAACAACATAAAAGATGACTACACACATGGACCTCATCAGATACACAGGAATCAAATAGACTACATCTATGGGGAGAGATGGTGAAAAAGCTCCATATCATCAACCAAACAAGGCAGGCTGTGGAATACATCATCCATTGCTCCTATGTAAGTTCAAGCTGAAGCTGAAGAAAATTAAAACAAGTCCACAAGAGCCAAAATATGACATTAAGCACATTCCACTTGAATTTAGAGATCATCTCAAGAACAGATTTGATGCATTAGACACCAAAGACTGATGACCAGAAGAGTTGTGGGATGTCATCAAGAACACCTTACAGGAAGAGAGGTCAATAAGAAGACAAGAAAGAAGGGAAAACTAAAAATCTATGTCAGAAGAGACTCTGAAACTTGCTCTCCAGCATAGAGATGCTAAAACAAATGGAAGAAATGAGGAGGCAAAAAAACTAAACAGAAAGATGTAAAGGGCAAATTGAGAAGAAAAATTCAAATATTATAATGAAATGTACAAAGACCTGGAATTAGAAAACCAAAAGGGGAAAATGCACTCAGCATTTCTCAAGCTAAATGAACTAAAGAAAAAAATTCAAGTATTGATTTGAAATATTGAAGGATTCTATGGGCAAAATATTGAAAAACGCAGAAAGCACCAAAAGAAAATGGAAAGAATACAGTCACTGTACACCTCCCTCCTAAAAAATGGTTGATGTTCAACCATTTCAAGAAGTAGCATATGATCAAGAACAAATGGAACTGAAGGAAGAAGTCCAAGTAAACTGAGGGCACTGGAAAAAAACAGAGCTCTGGGTATTGCTGTAATGCAAATTGAAATCTTTCAACAAACGCATACAGCACTGGAGGAATTCGTTCATCTATGCCAATAAATTTGGAAGAAAGTAACAGGCCAACTGATTGGAAGAGATCCATATTTATGCCCATTCCCAATGGAATGCAGAAATCATTGAACAATATCATTAATATCACATGCAAGTAAAGCTTTATTAAAGATAGTTAAAATACAACTGCAACAGTACATTGACAGGGAATTGTCAGAGCTTCAAGCTGGATTCAGAAGAGGATGTGGAATGAGGGATATCATTGCTAATGTCAGATGAAATTTAGCAGAAAGATGTTTACCTATAAATTATTGACTACACAAAGGCTTATGATTGTGTGGATCATGAGAAGCTATGGATATTCCAGAGCACTTAATTGTGCTCCTGAGGAATGTGTATATAGCCCAAGAAGCAGTCTTTAGAACAGGACAAAGGGACACTGAATGGCTTAAAATCAGAAAAGGTATGAGCCAAGGTTGTAGTCTTTTGTCATATTTACTTAAATCTGTATGCTTACCAAATAATCACAGAAGCTGGATTATATGAAGAAGAATGTGGCATTGGATTTGGAGGAAGACATTAACAGTCTGTGATATGCAGATGATACAACCCTGTTTGTTAAAAGCGAAGAGAACTCAAAATACTTATGAAGATCCAAGACTACCGTATTCAGTTTGGAATGTACCTCTATGTAAAGAAAACAAAAATACTCACAACTGGACCAATTGTTGTTGTTAGGTGCCATAGAGTCAGTACTGACCCATAGCGACCTTATGCACAGCAGAATGAAACACTGACCGATCCTGGGCCAACCTCACTATTGTTGCCACACGTGACTCCATTGATGCTGTCACTTGGCCAATCTATCCCGTTGGGGGTCTTCCTCTTTTCTTCTGACCCTCCACCTTACCAAACATGATATCTTTCTCCAGCAACTGCTCCATCCTGACAATATGTCCAAAGTATGAGAGATAAAGTTTGGTCATCTTGGCCTCTAAGGAGCACTCTGGCTGCACTTCTTCCAAAACAGATCTATTGGTTCTTTTGGCAGCCCATGGCACTTTCAATATTCTCCGCCAACACCATAACTCAAAGGCATCAATTCTTCTACAGTCTTCCTTATTCACTGTCCAGCTTTCACATGCATATGAGGTGATTGAAAATACCATGGCTTGGGTCAGGTGCACCTTAGTCTTCAAGCTGACATCTTTGCTCTTCAACACTTTAAAAAGGTCTTGTGCAGCAGATTTGCCTAATGTAATACATCATTTGATTTCTTGAAAGCCGCTGCCATGAGTGTTGATAGTTGATCCAAGAAGAATAAAGTCCTTGACAACTTCAATCATTTCTCCTTTGATAAGAATGTTGTTTATTGGTCCAGTGGTGAGGATTTTTGTTTTCTTTACATTGAGATGCAATCCATACCAAAGGCAGTGCTCTTTGATCTTCATCAGTAAATGAGTTTTCCTCCAATCCTGATGCAACGTTTTTCTTCATAGAACCCAGCTTCTCGGATTATTTGCTCAGCATATAGGTTGAATAAGTATAGTGAAAGAATACAACCTTGCAGCACACCTTTTAAAAATTTTAAAACATTCAGTGTTCCCATGTTCTGTTCAAACAACTGCCTCTTGGTCCAGGTACAGATTCCGCATGAGCACAATTAAGTGTTCCAGAATACTCATACTTTACAATGTTGTCCATAGCTTGTCATGATCCACACAACCGAAAGCCTTTGCATAGTCAACAAAGCACAGGTAAACATCTTTCTGATATTCTCTACTTTCAGCCAAGATCCATCGGACATCAGCAATGATATCCCTTGTTCCATGGCTTCTTCTGAATCCAGCTTGAACCTCTTGGAGTTCTCTGTCAGTGTATGCTTGCAGCCATTTCTGTATTAACCTTTAGTAAAACTTTACTCACATGGGATATCAAAGAGATTGTCTGATGATTTCCGCAATCTGTTGGGTCACCTCTCTTTGGAATGGGCACAAATACAGATCTCTTCCAATCAGTTGGCCAGATAGTTGTCTTCCAAATTTCTTGGCAGAGATTAGTGTGTGCCTCCTGTGCCGCCTCACTTTCTTGAAAGATTTCAATTTTTATCCCATCAATTCCTGATGCCTGGTTCTTTGCCAATTCCTTCAATGCACCTTGGACTTCCTCCTTCAGTATCATTAGCTCTTGATCATATGCTACCTCTTGAAATGGTTGAACATTTACCATATTCTTTTGGTACAGTATATTCTGTGTATTCCTGCCATCTTCTCTTGACTTCCATCTTCTCGTGATGCTTTCTGCATCATTCAATAATTTGCCTTCAATAACGAAAGTTGAGGCTTGAATTTTTTCATCAGTTCTCCCAGCTTGAGAAATGTTGAGCATGTTCTTCCCTTTTGGTTTTCTGATTCCAGATCTTTGCACATTTTGTTGTAATATTTGGCTTCGTCTTCTCAAATTGATCTTTGAAATTTTTTGTTCAGCTCTTGTACCTCCTCATTTCTTCCATTTTTTTTTTTAGCATCTCTATGCTGAAGAGCAAATTTCAGTGTCTCTTCTGACATCCATTTTGATCTTTTTCTTCTTTTTTGTTTTCTTGATGACTTTTTGCTTTCTTCATGTATAATGTATTTTAAATATCAGTAGCATAGTTTTCAGAATCACAGCAACTCACAAACCACCACAGTACGACAAACTGACAGATTAGTGGTCGATCTCTCTCTCTCTCTCTCTCTCTCTCTCTCTCTCTCTCTCTGTGTGTGTGTGTGTGTATAAAGATAAGTTTATATCTAAATATGGCTCACACAGTCATAGAGGTGGAAGAGTCCCATGTCTGGGTCAGATTTGGCAGGTCAGATGGCAGGCAAGCAAGCAGGCAAGTCCTGCAGGTACAAAGGCAGGCTACTGATGACTCAAGATCAGCAAGTAATAGAGCAGGCCACTGGCTCAAATCTAAAGAAGCGGAGGTTGGAAGATGAGCCAGATGCAATATCCAGACCCAGCAGAGAGCATGCCAGCCTTGCTTGATTGCTCAATATATGGAAATAGGCCACACATGAAAACTTCCCTCCAATTGATTGGCTGCTCATCTTAGAGGTGATTACATTCTTTTAGGTCTTATCACGTGGGATAATGACATCTCAACTGCCAAATCACTTACAGTTCTGGCACAGCCAAGTTGACGCTGAACCTTAACTGTCATATTTGGCATTTCTCCCTTCTTTCGGGGTTTTATATGTCATCCCATTGCTTTCTTGCTTGCATGATCTCTGCTAAGAAATCAGATGACAGTCTTATTGTTTCTTTTTATATGTAGCTTTTTGGTTTTTCTTAGCTGCTTTAGGTTGTTTTCTTTGTCTTTGGTTTTGGATAAGTAAAAAAAAAAAATTAGCAAACCATAGGAGGCTTTATAAAACAAAAATATCAAAATATGAAGCGACTCTTTCTCAACATGTCCTCCATCTAGGTCTATACATTTTTTTTTTAAATGTGTTATTGTGAATTATGTGATAGATTACATAGGAGAACATTAGCTTTACATTCATCCTATCGTATATTGTTACATTGCCATGGTTACAATCCCCTCCATGCATCATCAAACAACCAAAGTGTATACCCTGCAAGCCTGCCCCCAAGTCACCAGCACACAGCCCCTCTCCCTCTCTATGTCTAAAGTCCCCAGCCGCTCCATCGCTCCATGTCATCGTCTCTGCCTCCATCTCTGGCATCACTGCTTCTCTGGGAAGGGTCTCCCTCTCCGCTCTTCTCCCTTGATGGTCCCAGGGACTTCCGCTCCTAGACTGCAAAGTTAATCACTCTTCTCCTTGCTACAAAACATCTACCTGTACATTTCCAACCCTCACAGTCAGTTCTGATAACAATTATTCACTATTGTATCACAAGCGACCTATCCCCATCTCCTTTCATCAGCCCTGTCCAGATAGATTGGATTCTACTCAGTGGAGAGTCTACCTTCCTCTGCGCCCTCTTGAAAGCTTGTAAGCCAGTCACTTCTTGCCTTTGTAGCCCCACTCCCCCCATTTTGGGTAGCCAATGTCCAAGTTGCCCATCCCTGTGTATGGAGTGGGTGGGAATGATCCTCGCTGTAAAGATTTGCTCCCTCTTTTGAGCTACTGCATCCATAGGTGTAAGTCAAGTTCATCAAATCGTATCAGATTACTCATTTTTCCTCTTCTTTTTTCTTCTAGTTGAGATCTAGTTGAGTCATTGAAGCCAGATCAAGTGGGTATTATCTGCAAGTGTTGATGTTCTTATGCATATGCCCTCTCTTCTTATCAGCTGGAAGCTTCACTCTCCACTCTAGTCCTCTGTGGCTATGTTACTGACTCTGGGTCCAAGAGTCCCCAGGTCTTGCCACACTGCTGGCCAACCAGGTTTCCACCCGGGTTTACAGGAGTCTATTGAATGTTGTAGGGCTTAGCTCTCAGCTTCATTGCTATTTTTCCCTCACTTCCCCTTATCGGTGATGAATGTGGTCACCAACCCTGAGGGGACCCAACCACTTGGTTTGATGTCTCCTGGGCAAGCAACTTGCTTGTTTTTGTAGTAATCAGTAGGATTGCCTTTATTGTTTTGTATTTTTCATGTCGGTCTTTCTTTAAGAAGTATCTTCTGTTCTTCTAGCCGCTCCAGACTGGTCTGCTTGTCATTTCTAGTGGAAATTTCCCTTCAGACGATTCTGGATTTGGTTCAGGATTCCATCTATGGTCTTATGTAATGCAGAAGCTATGTAGGAAGCTTCCTTCACTGGGCACATTGTAGCCCCATTTTAGGTATTCCAATTATAGGCAGAAGATAGACTTACAAGCTTTCTATGGTGATATTTCTGGCTATTCCTTTCTCTCCCTCTGAAGTGTCTATTTTATAATGGTATGCCAGGGAAACCAAGATTCAAAAGACAACCATGCATCATAACATTATTTCCCCTCTTTTGTCCATTCCAACCTTGTCTTAATCCCTGTATCCCAGATCCCTGTTGTTCCAAGGTTGTGCATACATCATTATTTACCTCTATCCCACTTAGTCCATGCAAACCTGCAGGTCCATATATTTCTGAAGGGGTGTTTCCATATATCTAACACTTTCCTGAGGAACTCTCTCTTCTTTGATTCCTATCACATCTAAACTTTAGTTTTGACATCTATGAGGGACTCAAATTGTATTCCTTTGAAATGTTCTTTGAGTTTGGGGAATAAAGAGAAATCTGAAGTGGCAACATCAGTTCTGTAGTGTGGATGTGGTAAGGCTTGCTAAAAAAAGTCTCATAGGACAACCCTTATTACTATCAAAAGAGCAGGTGCATTGTTGTGATGGAAAAAATTCCTTGGAAGAATTCTCCTGGCATTTTTCTCACTAATGCTGATTTAAATTTTTTTTTTTTTTAATTTCATTATAGGCCTTCATGATCATCTCATGTCCTTCAAGAAAACCTTTCAAGATAACCCCTTTGGAATCTCAAATATCAATTTCTATAACCTTCTGAGCTTTGCCTTGAATTTAACTGGCCCAACAGAGTCCCTCCAAAGATACTGTTTTTATTAGAGACACCCTAATGAGACTAAGAGTGTATTACTGAAAGAGCTTGTCTGCAGCCATTGCAGAGATGTGTTTAAGTATGTTTTATTTGGAATAAATCCCTGCACATATAAACTGGAACCCTAGTACCAATACTTTTTTACTTTCCCTCATATATCTTGGTGATTTTCTTTTGGAAGTCTATTCTACTTGGAGTTTGTTGAACTTCTTGAATGCGTATCTTCTAATCTTTCATATTAGGGAAGTTTTCTATTTAACAAATCTTTGACAATTTTATCTGTGAATTTTTTTGTGTTGTTTTGGTTTCTTACTGTTCTAGAATTCAGATCATACATATGTTATTCTTGTAGATGCTTTCTAACACAATTCTTGGCTTTCTTTATTCTTAAAATTATTTTTTAAGATTTTTTTCTCTAACAGATTAGTGTTAAGGATTTTTGTCTTCCATTGATTTAATTCTAGTCTTTTGTTCCTCTAATAAGTCATTCCATATTTCTGAAATTTAGTATTAATCTTCTGGTATTCTCGTCTATTTAGGTATAGCTTCTAATTTTCTATTTCTTTTTCAATATGTTCTTGAATTATTTTCCTGAACTCTTTAAGGGTTTTGTCTGTATTTTCCTTGATCCTTTCTTACTATATATATAATTCTAATATATAATTCTCTTGAGTTCTTTATCTGGTAGTTCTAATACAATTTCTTCCTCAGAAAGCTTTTGTGACTATGTATTTTGGTCTTTTGCTTGAGCTATCTTGTCTTGTTTCTTTATGTAAATTGAGGTCATTTGCTGTTTCTGAGACATTTTGATGTTATGGTATTTATTTGACCAGTATTTGTTTTGTTTTGTTGTTGTTTAACATTATTTTGTTTTAATATACCCAGAGAGTGGAGTAGACAAGCTACTCTACTCTGGTCATAAATTTGGCACCACTTAGGTACCCAACACCCCTCTCCTGTTGAATGTGGTAGTGGGTAGGAGGGTGTGTGTGTCTATGTTTGCTGTTTGTGTAGGACAGTTAAGGGCCTGTTGAGCTGGTGTTGGCTGCTATCTGTCTGTGATAATTTGGTACGATAGAGGATGGTGAACTTTCCCAGTGGGTGGGTGGCTGGTGGAGCAGGTCTGGTTGGGTGGTATAGAATTTGTTACAGCCTCCCTCCAGATGGGACCAATAAAAAGACAAGTAAGAGATTGAAAAAGGGAGAAACCGAGTGGTAATGGGAGTAAGCATACTCTGCCAACCCCAGATGTAGCCAGAATGTGGCACTCAGTATGTGCAAGCATGAGGTGGCAGGCACTCAGCACATGTCCTGTGAGATGCTGTACTACCACTGAACACAGAGAAGAGAGGCATACTGTGCCCAATTAAAGGGAGCATGCACTGCCAACCATGGAGGTGGCAATCTTTTTTGCTTGTTTGCTTTGCTTTGCTTATTATATGATTTGCTGAGGATTTACATAGAAGATTGGCTTTCCATGAACAATTCTTGCATATTTGTCTTGCTACATTGATGGAGAAAGTGGTCTTTCAGCATCCAATTCACAGAGTGTGCGCTGCTGACCCTGAAGGTGGCAGTCAAGCCATACTCAATCTGTGTGTGTGTGTGTGTATGTGTGCCTGTTACCAACTTTAAAGGCAGCAGAAGTATTCTACCAGTCCACGGATGGTGCACCATGGATCACAGAGGTGGCTGTGCAACCCACAGGAGCGCTTACTGATGAATGTAGAGGTGGTAGATGTGCAGCATCCCATCTGTGGGAGCACATCTCCTCATCCTCAGTAGTGTCAGGTGTGTGCTGATTGTTCCACACTTGTGCACCTTCTGCTGCCATGGGAGGAGATGGACCAGGCTCACCACCACGTTCTACAGAAGCAGTCAGTGTGAGGATGACACTGCTGTCTGGGTGGCTGGGTATGAAGTAGCACTTTCCTGGTCAAGAGGATGTTCCAGGAGGTAAAGGGAGAGATCACATGTCTCTGGTAACCCGTGACTCCTGGGCTAGTGGGGTGGTTATCTGGTTCCTGTCCTAACTTACTGCAATGGGGAGTGAAGTGGCCACCTTGAATCCAACATCTTCAGCCATCACCCCACAGGTCTTCTCCACCACAGACGTCCTCAATCCAAAGAACAGCTGCTGATGAGTGCTGATTTTCCTATTTACTGGCTCCCTCCCTGCTCTGTGGTTGCTGGAATCTCTTCAGTACTCACCTGCTTTCTTGCATTCCCTTCCTTAAATCTTGCTTATGTTCTGCTAACTCCAGATTAGTCTACACAGTGTCTGTTTTATTAGGAACTCCATGAAGTCATCTTCCTGTGTTTCTCACCCAAAAAACTGCTTACAATAATTGAAAATGACTGCACTGTGCTAAACTGGCTGGCATTGTTCCATATCTCTTCTGGTTCACTGTTTCATTCAGTTGCTTCTTCCAGTTGGTGTCCAATCCACCTCTTTATTCTCTAATCAGAAGCTCAGGGCTCCAGGATTGTCACCTCAGGTCTTTATTATAGAGGGTTGGTGTGGAGTTCTCTATTTTGACTCCATCCCTGCTATCAGTTTCAGTTTGTCTTTAAATGTTTTTATTTTGCTTTTGTTCTTCAAGCATCAGTGAACATTTTAATGTTCCCTAGATATTCATGTATTTCCCTAAACTTCCTCCACACTGTAATAGGGAAAACGGCTGTGAGCCGAAGTCTTTATTTCTATGTGTGTGTGTGTGTGTGTGTGTGTTTTTTTGGCTGAGGCAATGAGATGCCCCAAGGTAACCAGTTTCTTTCTTTCCCTGTCTAGGTGATTCTGGAAACCAGTCTGGATGACGTAGACAGTCTGGATTGACAAATCATTGCATGGCAGATAGTTGCCCTGGAAAGTCAATGACTTGTAGGAGATTTTGTGAAAGCAAGAAATCAATCTTTGTGTAATAGTAAATCACTGATATTTCTATTTCATTTGTTACTGCAGCATAATATAGCCACCTATACAGTCTAGTTTTATAAATATTTTTTTTTAGGACACTGAAGCTACTATTCTGTCATCTTCTCAATAACATTAGTTTTTATTCAATCTGATTTGGATTTCTTTGTAATCTGGCTTTCTCTCTAACAACTTTCAATATTTCTTTCCTGAGGGATGCTTAGAGTTTTGCATTCTGTTTGGATGCTCATCTAAAAATATTTATTCTACTTGATATTCATTGGTATTCCTGAATCTAAAGGCTGGTAAATTTCTGTTCTGGATAATTATTGGCCATTATCCCTACAAATAGTGACTCTTCTCCAGTGTCTCTATTATGTGACACTGTAGGATAAGCACTGAACTGCAAGGTTGGTTCAAGACACAAGGTCAGTAGTTCAAACTCACCAGACTTTCCTTGGAAACCTTATACAGGATTGTTATGAATTGGTATCAACTCAATGGCATTTAAAAACAATGATAACAATGTTCCAAAGAAGTCCTGATGTGGCTCTCTAGGATGAGTACAGGACTGATAACCAAACAATTGACAGCTCAAACCAACTAGACACTCCTCAGAAACCCTGTACTATGAGTCGGAACTGACTTGATGGTACTTAACAACAGCAATGTTCCAAAAATATGCATTTTATGTCTTTTCTTTTTCTGTCTTCTTTTATTTTTTTAATGTTTTATTGTGAATTATGTGATAGTTTAAATGGGAGAACATTAGCTGTACGTTCATCCTATCGTATACCATTTCATTGCCATGGTTACTATCCCCTCCATGCATCATCAAACAATCAAAGTGTATACCCTGCAAGCCTGCCCCTTGGTCATCAGCACACAGCTCTTCTCCCTCTCTGGGTCTAAAGTCCCCAGCTGCTCCATCTCTCCATGTCATCATCTGTGCCTTCATCTCTGGTGTCACTATTTCTCTGGGTAGGGTCCCGCACTCTGCTCTTCATCCTTGATGGTCCCAGGGACCTCTGCTCCTGGACTGCAAAGTCAGCCACTCCCCTACTTTTCCTACAAAATGTCTACCTTTATACTTCCAACCCTCACAGTCAGTTCTGATAACAGTTATTCACTATTGTGCCACATGAGTGCTATCCCCATCTCCTTTCATCAGTCCTGTCCAGACAGATTGGATACTACTCAGTGGAGATTCTACCTTCCTCCGCACCCTCTGGATCTAGGGTCCCTCTTGAAAGCTTGTAAGCCAGTCACTTCTTGCCTTTGTATCCCCTGCATTTTGAGTAGCCAATGTCCAAGTTGCCCATCCCTGTCTACTCTGTGTATTGAGGGGGTGGGAATGATCCTTGCTGTAAAGATTTGTTTCCTCTTTTGAGCTACTGCATCCATAGGTGTAGGTCAAGTTCATCAAATTGTATCAGATTACTCTTTTTTTCTTCTCCTTTCCTCTTCTAGTTGAGTTCTGATCATCCAGCCATTGAAGCCAGGTCAAGTGGGTATTATCTGCAAGTGTGGGTGTTCTTGTGCATGTTGTTGTTGTTAAGTACCGTGGAGTCAGTTCCGACTCATAGTGACCCTGCACAAGGTTTCTGAGGCTGCAAATATTTACGGGAACAGAAAGCCTCATCTTTCTCCTGCGAAACAGCTGGTAGTTTCGAACTGCCAACCTTGAGGTTAGCAGCCCAATTGGTAACCAGACTAAGGTACGCCTGACCCAAGCCATGGTATTTTCTATAACCTCATATGGATGCAAAAGCTGGACAGTGAATAAGGAAGATCGTAGAAGAATTGATGTCTTTGAGTTGTGGTGTTGGAGGAGACTACTGAAAGTGTCGTGGACTGCCAAAAGAACCAATAGATCTGTTTTGGAAGAAGTGCAGCCAGAGTGCTCCTTGGAGGCCAAGATGACTAGGCTTCGTCTCTCATACTTTGGACATATTGTCCGGAGGAAACAGTCGCTGGAGAAGGATGTCATGCTGGATAAGGTGGAGGGTCAGAGAAAAAGAGGAAGACCCTCAACGAGATGGATCAGCCCGGTGGCATCATTGATAGCGTCAAGTGTGGCAGTGGTAGTGAGATTGGCCCAGGATCTGACATTGTTTCGTTCTGCTGTGCATGGGGTCGCTATGAGTCGGTTCCGACTTGATGACACCTGACAACAACATGCTACCAGAGCTCCCTTGTTCTTGTGCATATGCCCTCTTTATTTCTTAATACCTCACTTTCATATTTTCCATGTTTCCCTCTCTCTGTTGTTTAGTGTGTTATTTGCTAAAATTTTATCTTCTAGTTTATTAATTTGCTCATTGACTACATCTGATATGCTTTTTATTTGTCCATCAAGAATCAGTGGATTTGAATTCTGGTGTTGATAAAGAATATTAAATATACTACAGGCTGCCACCACCACTCCTCTGCCAGTTTGTCATACTGTGGTGGCTTGTGTGCTACTGTGAAGCTGAAAGCTATGCCACTGGTATTTTAAATACCAGCAGGGTCACACATGATGGACAGGTTTCAGATGGACTTCCAGACGAACATGGACTAGGAAGAAGGAGAGATGTACTACTTCCGAATATTTAGTCACTGAAAACCTTATGAATAGCAGAGAAACACTGTCAGATCTAGTGCCAGAAAATGAGCCCCTCAGATTGGAAGGCACTCAAAATACAAATGGGGAGAGCTGCCTCCTCAAAGTACAGTTGACTGCGATAACACAAATGGAATAAGGTTTTGGTGACCTTCATTTGTTGATGGGGCCCAACTCAAAATGAGAAGAAACAGCTTTAAACATCCATTAATAATCAGAACTTGGAATATATGAAGTATGAGCCTAGGAAAATTGGAAGTTGTCAAAAATGAAATGGAATGCATAAACATTGATATCCTAGGCATTAGTGAACTGAAATGGGCTGATATTAGCCATTATAACTTTGTCAAGCACATTATTTACTATGCCAGGAATGACGAAGAGGAATAGTGTTGCATTCATCATAAAAAACATCTCAAGATCTATCCTGAAGTATGATGCTGTAAGTGATGGGCTAATATCCATACACCTACAGGGAAGCCCAGTTAATATCACTATTATTCAAATGTACACACCAACAAATAAAGCCAGTTGATGATGAAGTTACAGAATTCTACCAACTTCTTCACTCTGAGACTGATCAAATATGCAATCGAGATGTATTGATCATTACTGGCAAAGGTTGGAAACAAAGAGGAAGGATCAGTGGTTGGAAAATATGGCCTTGTTAATAGATAGAAACTATGCTGGAGATTGCATGATACAATTTGCAAGACCAATGACTTCTTCATTGCAAATACCTTTCTAAATAACATAAAAGGTGACTATACACATAGACCTCACCAGATAGAATATACAGATATCAAATTGACTATATCTGTGGAAATAGACGGTGGAAAAGTTTCATATCATCGGCCAAAACTAGGCCTGGGCAGACTTGGGAACAGACTGGAGCTGAAGAAAATTAAGACAAGTCTATGAAAGCCTAAATATGACCTTGATCATATCCCACATGAATTTAGAGATCATCTCAAGAACAGAGTTGATGAATGAGACACTGGAGATTAGATCTGTGGGATGAATCAAGAACATCAGACAGGAAGAGAGCAAAAGGTTATTAGGAAGACAAGCAAGGAGAAAAAAATCAAAATGGATGTCAGAAGAGACTCTGAAACTTGCTCTCCAGCATAGAAATGCTAAAGCAAATGGAAGAAATGCAGAAATAAAAGAGCTGAATAAAAAATTGCAAAGGGCAGCTGAGAAGACAAAGTCAAATATTGTAATGCAATGTGCAACTATCTGGAGTTAGAAAACCGAAAGGGAAGAACACACTCAGCATTTCTCAAGCAGAAAGAACTGAAGACAAAATTCAAGCCTCGACTTGAAATATTGAAGGATTCTATGATCAAAATATTGAATGATGTAGAAAGCATCAAAAGAAGCTGGAAGGAATACATAGAGTCCATTTACCAAAAAGAAATAGTCAAAGTTCAACCATTCCAAGAGGCAGAATAAGCTCAAAAGCCAATGATACTGAAGTAAGTAGTTCAAGGTACACTGAAGGCATTTGCAAAGAACAAGGTTGTGAGAATTGATGGAATACAAATTGAAATCTTTCAACAAACTGATGCTTCACTAGAGACACTCACTCATCTATGCCAAGAAATTTGGGAGACAGCTACCTGGCAAACTGATTGACAGAGATTCGTATTTGTGTTCATTCCAAAGAGAGGTGATCCAAGGGGATATGGAAATCATAGGACAATATCATTAGTATTGCATGCAAGTAAAATGTTGCTCAAGGTAATCCAAAAATGACTGCAACAGTACATTGACAGGGGGCTGCCAGATGTTCAGGCTGGATTCAGAAATGGCTGTGGAATGAGGGATAACACTGCTGATGTCAAATGAATCTTGGCTGAAAGCACACAGTACCAGAAAGATGTTTATCTGTGCTTTATTGACTACACAAAGGCTTTCAATTGTGTGGATCATGACAAACTGTTGACAACAATGTGGAAATGAGTGTTCCAGAACACCTAATTGTGCTCATGAGGAACCTGTACACAGACCAAGAGGCATTCATTCAAACACAACACGGGAACACTGAATGGTTTAAAATTAGGCAAGTTGTGTGCTGGAGTTGTATTTTTTTCACTACACTAATTCAATCTGTATGCTGAGCTCATAATCCAAGAACCTGGATTATATGAAGAAGAATGTGGCATTAGGATTGGAGGAAGACTTGTTAACAACCTGCAATATGCAAATGATATAACCTTCCATGCTGAAGGTGAAGAGGATCTAAAATACTTACTTATGAAGATCAAAGTCTTTCATATGGGTTGCACCTCAATGCAAAGAAAACAAAAATAACATTGAGATAAATGGAGAAAAGATCTAAATTGTCAATGATCAACCATCAACACTCAAGGAAGCAGCAGTCACAAAATCAAATGGGATATTACATTAGGAACAAGACCTATTTAAAGTATTGGAGAGCAAGGATGTCAGTTTTAGGACTAAGATGCACCTGTCCTAAGCCATGGTATGTTCAGTAACCTCATATGCATGTGAAAGTTGGACAATGAAATAAAGAAGTCCATAGGAGAATAGATGCATTTGAATTATGATGTTGGAGGAGAATATTGAAAGTACCAAGGACTACCAAAAGAACAAACAAATCTGTGTTGAAAGAAGTGCAACCAGAGTGCTCCTTAGAAGCCAAGTTCACCAGACTTCGTCTCTCGTACTTATCATAACATTTATATAGTATGAACTGGAGAAGGACATCATGATTGGTAAGTGGAGGGTCAGTGAAGATGAGGAAGTCTCCCAATGAGATGGATTGACACAATGGCACCAACAATGGGCCACAATCATATAACACGATTGGGAAGTTGGCGCAAGACCAGGTAGTGTTTATTTCTGTTTTGCATATGGTTCCTATGAGTCCGTATCCACTCGACAGTACCTAACAACCAGAATAAATGGGCTGCCAGAAGAAAGAAGCAAATCTGTTTTGCAAGAAGTACAACCAGAATACCCTTTGGAAACAAGATGGGTGAAATTTTGTCTCACGTACTTTGGACATATTATTAGGAGGGACCAGTCCCTGGAGATCAACATCTTGCTTGGTAAACTATGAGTTTGTGGAAAAATTAAATCGAATTTTCCCATGAATTTTTTTAAGCACCCTTGAAGAGGGTCATGAAAAAGGAGGAAGACCTTCAATGAGATGGATTGGCACAGTGGCTACAGCATTGTGAATGATTTTGAGGACTGTGAAGGAGATGGCAGTGTTCCAATCTGTTGTACCCAAGGTAACTATGAGTCAGAATCAACTAGATAGCACCTAACAGTGTCTAATGTTAATTATATATTTTTCTTTCTAGAAAAATATATTTGGTTATATTTGGTTCTTTGGGATCTGTCTGGTGATTTATAGTCTCTTGTTCTGGGGTTCTGATAATCTCTTATTTGTTCTAACTTATTAGAATCCTTAGTCTTTTTTTCTTCTATCTGATCATTTTAACACCTGTTGTTTTTTTCAGTGCTTATGTGCTGGACCACAATGTCATCTGAACCACAAGGTTGGTGGTTCAAGCTCACCAGCCTTGGAAACCCTAGACAGAATAGACTATGGGGTAGAATAGACAACACAGCACTTAACAACAACAACATTCTTTAGTTTGTTGTTTGCTAATTCTCTCATATTGGCTTGCTTCTAATATATTTAGTGATTTTTTATTGTGAATTCAAGCCCCTTGGACTTCTTATAGGTTGTTCTCAAAAGAGAATTTAGGCTTACTTCTGCATTATCTGGGGATAGTATTTGTCTTGAGAATTTAAAATCCATCCATATAGAATTTAACAACAACAAATATAGTATGCACTGAGGTTCCAAATGTGTGTGAATATGGGTTGTGTTGCTAAGTTGTTGTTAAGTGCTGTCGAGCCAGTTTTGCCTCATAGTGACCCTATAGATGATTTCTGAGGAGCAGATGGTGGGTTTAAACTGCTGACCTTGTGGTTCGCAGTCCAGAGTTGATTCCACATGATATTAAAGGGGAGGAAGGGGGAGGATTTTTTGGTTCTCTAAAGGTCAGGAGCTCTGGTAGCTAATCTCAAGGCCAGCAGTTCGAAACTACGAGCTGTTCCACGGGAGAAAGATGAGGCTTTCTGCTCCTGTAAAGATTTGCAGTCCTGGAAACCCTATACAGGGTCGCTATGAGTTGGAACTGACTCCATGGTACTTAACAACAACAACAAAGGTCAGGAATGGGATGAACTTTAAAGAGGTCAGTTGCAAGAAGCCTCACTGAGAATATATCATGAGCAGGTCAGTGGGTGCCCAGTGAAGTCTGCTGTTGGCCGAGGAAATTCTACTGCAGTCTGCTGATAGAAACTACCACTGACTTTCACGTTATTTCCAAGATTGAGTCAAACTTCTTAGCATGTGCTTGAAGTTGTTAATTGCCATTGAGTTGGCTTTAACTCATGGAACCCCATGTGCAACTGAATGAAATGTTGCCTGGCCCTGCTCCATCTTCACAAACAGACTTAATGGTAATTAATAACAAAAACAGCAGTCTTTTATCTAGGGAGCGCCATGCTTCTATACGATAAGCACTGAACTGTGAACTACAAAGTCCGCTGATGGAGTCACTGTGTATTTTGAGTGCCTTTCACTTTAGGAAACTCATTTTCCAGGTCTCTATTGGACAATATTTTTGTTGTGATCTCTAGTGTCTTTATTGACTGATTTGTCTGTAGTAAATTGCCTGCTTTTTTGTCCTATGCTGTTTCAGTTGGAAACTCTGCTGAAATCTGTCCACCGTGAGTGACCCTGCTGGTGTTTGAATTGTCAGTGGGGTAGCTTCCAGCCTCACAACAACATGCAATCCACCACAGCATGACAGAGGAGTGGTAGGCACTGGAGGCCAGAGATTTTTCTCAGAGGAGATATTCTAGATGTTCTAAAAGTAGAGAGCAGACCTACTCTAAGTATCATGGCCTGCCTCTGCCCTTGGAGACAGATGCCTTCAAGAACTTCCTGACTGTCAGAGAGGGTCACCAGCAGTGGGCACAAGCTACTACTTGCTCTGTCCCTCCCCTCACTTAACAATGAGTATTCACCCTCCTGGTTTTCATCTCTACCTTCTTCTGCCTTGTTATTTCCTTCCTCCTCCTGTACATGGAAGAAGTGCAGCCAGAGTGTTTCTTAGAGGCCAGGATGGCCAAACTTTGTCTCTCATACTTCAGACACATTGTCAGGAGGGACCAGTTGCTGGAGAAGGTAAAGTGGAGGGCCAGAGAAAGAGGAAGACTCCCAATGAGATGGATTGGCAAAGTGGCAGTATCAACGGGCTCAAACATGACAACAATTGTGAGGTTGGCCCAGGACTGGGCAGTGTTTCATGCTGTGTGCATAGGGTCGCTATGAGTCAGTACTGACTCGATGGCACCTAACAACAACATGTACATACGGAGTCCTGGTGTGGCATTGTGGGTTAATGCGTCAGACTGCAAAGTCATTTGAACTGCAAGGTCGGTGGTTCAAGCTCACCAACTGCTCCTTGGAAAACTTATATAGGGTCATTATGGGTCAGAACCGACTGAACAGCACTTACCAACAACAATATGTACATAATTTCTTTGCTTTACACAGTTTCTTCCACTGTGCTAGTCAGAACCTGTGGTGTTGGCTTAAATAAACCATTCTGTCAAAAATGTGACGTTAAAGAGAACTTGAACCTTTACATGGCCCACAATAAATGTGCAGCGATTTCTAGGTCACAGGATTCATAAAGCACAAGATCACTTTGTACAGAGATCTGACTCTCTTGCATTGAAAATGTTGCTTTTCCTACAATTTTTTTTTTTTTTCCAACAGTGAGCTTTTGACCCTCCTTACCCCACTCTCTTTCAGAGGGACCCAGGTACCCTCAGAAGCCCTATGTGGGAGGGAAATAAAACTCTTCCTGGCTTAGGAATTATTGATGTCAAACGGGAATTGGTGGTGATGGTGGTGGTGGTGTGCCATGGAGTCGGTTCCGACTCATAGCGACCCTGTACAGGGTTTCCAAGACTGTAAATCTTTACGGGAGCAGAAAGCCTCACCTTTCTCCTGTGGAACGGCTGGTGGTTCTGAACTGCTGACTGTGTAATTAGCCAGCCAGCTCCTAACCACCATGCTCCCAGAGCTCCTTAAACTTGAATGCATTGTCTCCCAAAGGACATGAGACCATGATGTGCAGGCTTGGGTTGAACCACCCAAAAGTGGACACCTCTCTGTCCTTTCAGACCAGGTCACTATTGGGGTGGCTCTCTTTTTTGATGTCCCTCTGCCCAACTGGACTTGCCTTTGGCATGGGGAGAGGCAGCAATGTTTTATCCAAGGCCTGCTTTAGGTAAAGAATAACAAAGACTTCTCAATATCCCACCTTTCAAAATCTTCTTGAACAATATGGAATAAATCTAACTGATATCTTTTCTTCTTTTTCCCCATTTCCTTAGGACTGATGTTAGTAACTCGCTGTATTTTGATATAAATGAAAAAGGCTTCTCTTGCTTCTTCACCTAAGAAACCAGTTGTCACTGAGTTTATTTCAATGTAGATTAGAACTGTTCCACAGGGTTTTTCTCCAGAATTTCCAAAGCCTGCCTATCTTCCAGTATGGAGTGCAGGTCTCCTTCCAGCTCATTTGCCTCAGTCACTTTATTTCATTTCTGGACATCTGCTTCTATTTTTTGGGCATCTTCAGGGGTTATCTGTGGACCTAATACTTAGATGGGTGTGTATTTTGGTATTTTTTATGCTTGCTGATTGCCTCCAGGTAGATATGATCAGGAAATGGGCTTCCCTTTTCACTCTTCTTCTTGAGAAGTTTCAAGATGCCACTGTTGGTCGTTTTGATGTAATTTAGGATTTAATTTTCAGCTTATTTCCTCTTTTGTCTGCTTGTCCCACTCCACAATCCCCGTTCAGGCCTTTTTTTCTAGTTGGAAACGGTTCAGGGCTGGCTGTGGCTGTTTAGTTTTAATTGGAAACTGTCTCTTTAAATTGCGAGGAGATCTGTGAGCATGCGTAGTAGAACCCTTCTAGGATGGGGCTGGGGTATCCACTAGCTCAGGCACCCCTGTAGTCACCAGAATGGAGGTGCACAGACAGCAAGGGACCAATGAACAGCTACCAAAAGAAAAGAATGTCCACACCTTTATCTCCACGGTTCTGTCAGGCGTCTGTGGCCGCTCCGATCCTTCCTCCATGTTGGTCTCACCCAAGATGGCGGCTCCTGGAGCAGCTGAGCGTCCCAGACTAGAAAGCAATGGATTTCTTGCTTCTGCTACAAATTACCCCAGCTGTGAGCCTTCCAACCTTCTAAGTATTCCTTTATATGTGGTTCAGAGTTCTGGGACTGTCCCCTGAGCCTGCTCGGTTGGGTATTCTGTGTTGTTGTTGGCGGAGCTCTCTGCTATACGTCCACCCGATCCGCCATCTTGTTTGTTCCTGCCACAGGTTTTTTTTTTTTTTTTTAAATGTTTTATTGTGAATTGTGTGATAGTTTACATGGGAGAACATTAGTTTTACATTCATTTATAGTATATCATCTCATTGCCATGGTTACAATCCCCTCCATGCATCATCAACCAACCAAAGGGTATACACTACAAGCCTGACCCCCGGTCATCAGCACACAGTCGCTCACCCTCTCTGGGTTTAAAGTCCCCAGCTGCTCCATCTCTCCATGTCATCGTCTCTGCCTTCATCTCAGGCATCACTGCTTCTCTGGGTAGGGTCCTGCTCTCCGCTCTTCTCCCTTGATGGTCCTAGGGACCTCCGCTCCTAGACTGCAAAGTTACAAAACATCTACCTTTACATTTCCAACCCTCACAATCAGTCCTGATAACAATTATTCACTATTGTATCACAAGAGACCTATCCGCATTTCCTTTAATAAGCCCTGCCTAGACAGATTGGATACTACTCAGTGGAGATTCTGCCTTCCTCCAGGCCCTCTGGATCTAGGTTTCCTCTTGAAAGCCAGTCACTTCTTGCCTTTGTAGCCCCCCGTCCCCCATTTTGGGTAGCCAGTGTCCAAGTTGCCCATCTGTGTCTACTCTGTGTGTGGAGGGAGTGGGAATGATTCTTGCTGTAAGGACTTGTTCCCTCTTTTGAGCTACTGCTTCCATAGGTGTAGGTCAAGTTCATCAAATTGTATCAGATTACTATTTTTTTTTTCCTCTTCTTTTTACTTCTGGTTGAGCTCTGATCATCCAGTCATTGAAGCCAGGTCAAGTGGGTATTATCTGCAAGTAAGGGTGTTCTTATGCGTATGCCCTCTCTTCTTATCAGCTGGATGCTTCACTCTCCACTCTAGTCCTCTGTGGCTATGCCACTGACTCTGGGTCCAAGAGTCCCCAGGTCTTGTCACACTGCTGGTCAACCAGGTCTTTACCGGGTTCACAGGAGTCTATTGAACGTTGTAGGGCTTAGCTTGCCACTTCATTGCTGCTTTTCCCTCACTTCCCCTTATGGGTGATGAATGTGGTCACCAATCAGAGCATTCCACAGGGTTTTTAATGGCTGATTATTTTGGAAATTGATCGTGAGGTCTTTCTTTCAAGGCACCTCTGGGTGAGTTTGGACCACCAACCACTCAGTTAGCAGCTGAGTACTTAACAATTTGTACCACCAAAGCAGCCCCAACTAATTTCCTCTGTTTAACCTGGTGCCTGGAGCCATAGAATACAGTAACCCACCACAAAGGCAAAATGCATTCATAGATTTGTGCATTAGTTTTACAATTCATAGGAATTTGCTGTTACTACACGGTAGAACCTCTGTGTGTTTTGCTATAATAACAATGCTTTTTCTAAAAATCATCAAGTAGAATTGATGCTCTGGAGAGCTGCAGCATGTGTAGCCTATGGCTCTGTGTGGCCTCAGGGTCACCTTCCCAGGCATCCCAGAAACTCTCAGAAGCTCAGTGTGGCAAAGACGGGAGGACTGGTTCTGCCACAAATGCCTGGGAGGGCCTTGGGCAGTCACGCCATCTCTGGGTTCAGTTTGCTCATTTGTGCAACCTGAGCATCGGGCCAGGCTAACTCTCTGCTTCTCTCCAGCTTGATCTCCCTCTCAATGTGCAGCGCTTTGTTGTATTGCTTTAATTTGTGGTTAACTTTTTTTATAAAATTAGAGTCAACATTTTCTATTTGTTTTTAGCCCAGTAATGACAGTTTTAGTGAAACCAGTGGAAAATAGCTCTAGTTACTTCTAAATGAGAACAGGAAAAAGTAATATCCTTTTCCTAATTGACAAAAAGTTTCAGGTTTCTGCTAAGCTTTGCCTAAGTGTCGGAGAAGCTCAGCTCCAGGCTGTGCAGTATGCTTGAGTGTTGGCAGGTCTGAGGTCTAAAGCAATGAGATCACAGCCTGGGTCCCTTTGAGCCAAAGAATATCCATCAATTACTCATGCACTACCTGTTCTCTGGTAGCATAGTGGTTATGAATCGGGCTGCGAACCTTAAGGTCAGCAGTTCAAAACTACCAGCTGCTCCGTGGGAGAAAGATGAGGCTTTCTGCTCCAGTAAAGATTTACAACCTCGGAAACCCTGTACAGGGTCGTAGTGGGTCGGAACCGACTCGACGGCATTTAACAACAACAACCTCTCCTCTGCCCTAGAGGAATTCATTTTGGAGGCACATAATGAAATAACTTGCCAAGACCTCTACACGGCTTCTCTTAGAGCCAAGGCCAGGGGCAAGTGAGTCCTTTGGCTCCTTGGTGGAAGTCCTTTTGATTTACTACAGAAGTGAAGGTTCTGTTTTAGAAGTACTCTTGAAACCTGGGGTGGGGATACCTCTGCAGATGGCAAGTGCTTTGTAAACATTAAGTACTAATATCAACAGCTTTTTACTTAGAAGGGCGAGGTGGGCAGTGATACAGAGGGAGGCTGGTGTCTGAGGGGGTGATGAACCCATCAGCAGGCTGTGTTTCATTTTATTTGTTTCAATTATGCATGCATAATTTCATTTAGAAGGATAAGCACAAAGATAGTTAGCATGAAGTAGCTGTTAAAGAGATCCTAAATGTTCAACTTTTCCAAACTTCAGTGCCATTCCTTTATCTCTGATATCAACGATTACTCCTCCCTCAGTATGCTATCTCATGTCCAGTTATTGTTGTTAAGTGCCACTGAGTTGTTTCTGACTCACAGTGACCCTGTATAGAGTTTCCAAGGAATGACTGGTGAGTTTGAGCCACCAAGCTTTGAGCTAGCTGTTGTTGTTAAGTGTCATGGAGTCGGTTCCGACTCATAGCGACCCTGCACAGGGTTTCCCAGGCTGTAAATCCTTATGGGAGCAGAAAGCCTCATCTTTCTCCAGTGGAACCGCTGGTAGTTTCGAACTGCTGACCTTGCAGTTCACAGACTGATTCGTAACCACTATGCTATCAGAGCATCCTCTAGCATCAAGGAAAATGGCTCATGTATTTGTGCAGGCTGGCAAATCAGGCTGTTGGCTCAAGTCCCATGAACTGAAGGTCAAATAGAGGTGAGCTAGCTGCAGGATCTAGAACAAGAGAATAAATTTTGCCCATGTGTTACCACAGTGCTCTCCCAGATCTTACTCAGCGTGGCTTCAGAGGTGCAAAATGGCTGAAAGTGACAGAAACTCTGACTTGGTTGGCCAAGCAAAGGAGTGTACTGGGACCTCCTGTTACCAAATGGCTTCCCAAATCCAGGGCTGAAAGACTTTTATCATGTCTTTAGGGTGCTAACTGGCATCCGATGGTGTTTGTCAGGATGAGTCGGCACAAGAACTAGTCTTCAGCACATCCTCATTTGGGAAGGGAGCGGGGGTCACAAAGATGGCATTTTGTCCATGCCTAGGGCATTGATGGAGGTGTGTTTTCAGTCTCATTTATCAAAAGGTGAGGTTGAGTTCATGTTAGTCATTACTGCTCATGTTGTTCTTTTTTGTTGTTGTTAAGTACTGTTGAGTTGGTTCTGACTCATAGCAATCCTGTGTAGGGTTTCCTAGTGGCTGGTGAGTTTGAACCCCCGACCTTGCAGTTCAAACTGACCTTGCAGTCCAGCGCATTATTCTGCAGGGCCACACCAGTTCTGTTCCTTAGCCTCCCGCTTGGCTAATTGAAAAGGAAGTTGGTGATTTGTCTCATAAGGGAACAGCTTAAAACAGGTAGATAGTTCCTGTTTTAGCATAAATATTCAAAATGACAGTGAATTTGCTGAACGCGCCCCTAAGGAAAGTAAGGAAAGCAAATTCACTGTCATTTTGAATATTTATGCTAGAACAGGAGTATGACTTGATTCATATTCTCTAGTAAAACAGGGACTCATATCCATCCCACCTTTATCCTGCCTCATTAATATAACACACAACTCACTCCAAAGCGGGATCACAACCACAGCCATAGAGGCTAGGATTCCCATTATAAAAGGGAAGGGACCTGCTGTGGCACTGTAAGATCAGCATTGGACTACAAACCACAAGGTCGGCAGTTCAAACCCACCAGCTGCTCCTGTGAAACTCTATACAGGATCACTTTCAGTTGGAACCAGCTTGACTTGATGGCACTTACTAACACAGCGACACTGCTTAGCACGGTCATATTAAGTAATTAATGTTATTGCAGACCCCCAGCATAGCCTTAGAGAGGGGTAGTCATGAGAGAATATTGGCATCCCTCTTCTCCAGCTAAGTCTCGGGCTGTTTGAAGCTGCAGTGGTTCTTGGCGCAGGAAAGAGTGGCTGTGAATAGAACTGGTCCTATGGGATACTGAACTTGAAACTCCCAAAGGCTTTACCCAGTGACTAATCTTGTTGTTGTTGTTGTTAAGTGCCATCGAGTCGGTTCTGACCCATAGCGACCCTGTACAGGGTTTCCGAGGGTGTAAATCTTTACGGGAGTAGAAAGCCTCATCTTTCTCCCGTGGAGCGGCTGGTAGTTTCGAACCACTGACCTTAAGGTTCGCAGCCCAATTCGTAACCACTACGCTACCAAATCTGGAGGACATTAAATAGACAAGCATTCACTGAGAAATGTGGCTGGGCGTAGCTCTAAAAACCAAAGCTGAAAAAATGGACTGGAAGTCAGAAAACCAGAGGGTTTGGAACCCTGTTGGGAATGTGGAGAGTTCCCTGCGACTGAGTGAAGCTACTGAACTGGGACCTTCAGTATAGGGCCTGCAGTTTTGGTTCCTAGGTGCAGAGACGGTGATTGAGAATCCCTTCTGGCAATCCAAAGAAGTCTGTAGAGTGAATCCAGAGTCCTGTCGAATCCCAGAATACTTCATTCCAGAATTGGGCTGAGAAGAGTTAGTCTCCTGTCACTTAAAGACTGGACGGGACACCCAGCCCAACCTTAGCATGATGGCATGGGTGAGATCAGGGCAAGGATCCAGTCATAGGTGAAATGGGTTTCTAGACAGAGCAACTGGAAAATCAGAATGGGAGGTCAAGGCACATTCAGCATCTAGACCAGGAAATTGGGGCATGATGCAGCCAAGCTCCTCCAGATCCCTAGCTCTTTTCCCAGCACCTCAGCATGGAGGTAAATTCTGGGTCCCTCCATTTGTGGCCTTTGTACCCTGACCCATGAGTGTCTCTGGTCTGTGGTGCTGCCGTAACCCCATATTCACTTTTGAACTGTCGTCCATTCTTGAGATGAGGTCAGAGTGATCACTGTAAATAGCAAAACTGATCCCATCATGTCCGTGCCAGAACTTTCCAAGCTTGTCAGCCCTTGCTGGGCAATCTCAGTGCCCTCCCACCACATAAAGAGCCAATGCCATCCGACTATGGCCCTTAGACTTATCTCATGCCCTCTGGGCTCTGGCATCCTGGTCTTTCTCAACCCAGCCCATACATCTCCTTCCCAGGCTGGACTCCTGACTTCCAGTTGCTCTCTGAAGTGGCTGTCTAGAAAACTCCTCCTTAATTTCATCTGAGATAAAGTATTTCTTCCTCCGGGGATATCAACCTTCAGAGAGTACATTATCTTAAAGCCCCGAAAGTCTCCTTAGCATTCACCATAGCTGTTATCAGCTGGGTTGAGTTAAGTCCAGTTTCCCCAGCAGAATGTGAGCTCACTGTCAACTGGTGTGCTTCCCTCACTGAGTGTTCCCGAAGTATGTCTAGAACAGAGAGGTACATGAGGGACCCAAACTGTCACCAGAAAAAGACAAAAAAGGAGTGTCAATTCAGTGGGTTATTGCTCAGCAATGAAAAAAGAACAAACCTCTGGTACAGGCAAGTGCATGGACGAATCTCAAAATTGAGGGAAAGAAATCAGCCACAAGGAGTCCACGTGGTAAAGAGTTCATATAAAATTTTGGAAAATGCTAACTGATCTGTTGTACTGCATAAGACCTATTTACAGTGTTGAAGAGCAAAGATGGCGGTTTGAAGACTAAGGTGCGCCTGACCCAAGCCATGGTGTTTTCAGTAATGTATGTGAAAGGTGAACAGTGAATAAGAAAAATCATAGAAAAACTGATGCATTTGAGTTATGGTGTTGGAGGAGAATGTTAAAAGTACCACGGACTCCCAAAAGAAGTACAGCTAGAGTTCTCCATGGAAGCCAGGATGGCCAGACTTTGTCTCTCATACTTCAGACATATTATCAGGAGGGACTGGTCACTGGAGAAGGAGATCATGTTTGGTAAAGTGGAAGTCTGGAGAAAAAGAGGAAGACTCCCAAAGAGATGGATTGGCACAATGGCAGCATCAATGGGCTCAAGTGTAGCAACGATTGTGAGGTTGGCGCAGGACCGGGCAGTGTTTCGTTCTGTTGTGCATAAGGTCACTATGAGTCAGTGCTGACTTGATGCCACCTAGCAACAATATCACCAATCTATAGTGACAGAAATCAGGTTATTAGGTGACCTAGGGCAGGGATGGAGTGAACTCTGATGGGACAGAGGGAACTCTCAGCAGCTATGTCAAAACATGCACTTTAAATGAGTGTAGCTTATTGTTCTTGTTATTAGGCACTATCGAGTTGGTCCCAACCATAGTGACCCCCCATTGCACAGCAGAATGAAACGCTGCCCAATCCTGCACCATCCTCACAATTGTTGTTATGACTTATTGTATGTAAGTCATGTGGTAGAGTCACTGCCTCTATATGCCAAGGCTGAGAGTATAGCTTGGTCTAATGATGCCCATCTTCTCCGGGGCTGCACTGAGCTTGGCATTTGACATGCATTGTAACTGTTATCTTTGTAACAGTTCCCTAAATCCTGCTGTCTGTCATACCCTCGTCTGCTTGTTAGACCTGGGTGAGCCTTGGATCCAGAAACAACAGGATCAGGACAGACCTAAGCTGGCCTGCTAGATGCTCTTTCTTTCGGATTTGAACCAAGAGGCATCGAGCCCGGCCCTGCAGGCTGTGCCTCACTGCAGCGCTGACAAAGCAGAGTCCTAGCAGGACAAACCAGGAGACTTGGAGAAGCTGAGGTACAGAGAAGACCCCTGGCTGGCTGTGGAGGGGAGCTGAGGGTGGAGAACTGTCCAATCAAATGAGGCCTAGTAAAGAAGCATTCATATTTCCATTTTATACACAGGGGAAATGAGTTTCAGAGAGGTTAAAGGATGTGCTGAAGGTCATACAGCTTATTAATGTTGTTACGTGTCATCCAGTCTATTCCGACTCATAGTGACACATGTGACAGAGTAGAATTGTCTCATAGGGTTTTCTAGGCTGTAGTCCTGGTGTGGAGCTGTGGGCTAATGCGCTAGACTGCAGTGTTGGTTTGAACTTCAAGGTCATTGGTTCACGCTCGCCAGACACTCCTCAGAAATGCTATATGGGTCGGAACCACTACAACGTTTATAGGAGTAGACTGCCAGCTCTTCAAACAGGAGAAGCCCCTGTTTGAGGGTGTAGTGTGTGTGTAGGGTTTTCAAACAGCTAGCTGTATGGTTAGCAGCCATGTGCTTAACCATTGCAGGCCTAGGGCTCTTTACAGTTAACTAGTAACAAAGCCATATGAATATGTAAGTTTGTTAAACACCAGAGCAGTGTTCTTCACCAATAACTATGCTGCCTCCATTGTTGTTACTGTTGAATGCCGTCGAGTCAGTTCCGACTCATAGCAGCCCTGTATAGAGATTCCAAGGAGTGGCTGGTGGGTTTGAACCACCGACCTTAGGATTAGCAGTTCAATGCTTACCCTACAGCGACATTCCAGGACTCCATGCTGCCTCCATAGTCTAATAATATAAACATCAGAGCATACTGAGGCAATTCTAGCTCCTTGAGCTGAGCAGTTGCTCAGTGTAAATGGTTTGAGAAGCTGTAAAAACTTGGAAAGCAGTAACCATGCAGTTGGGTATCATTCTCGGTCCTAAGCCATAGGATAGACTCCTAACTAGTGGGCATGAAATGCTACCTTGACTTGCCTGGCACCCTGGACAAACCTACGACAAACTCAGGGCAGAACAAGCTAACCTGAGTCATGCGGCTGAGGCTAAGACGCAAAGAGCAGAAGAACTAAAAAGAGCAGCCTTGAATCCTGGGCTGCACATGAATGGGTGTCATTTAGCAGTAAAAGTAGCCCTTGTTTGTCTTGATAGTGAAAGCAAAAATGGCTTTATTTGTCTAATTAAAGAATGACCCCACTTATTCAATGACAGAAGCATTTTCCTGTCATTAACTCCAACAGAATTTGTTGCTAAGGCTCCTTTTAAATGACTCTGAATGATGTAATGGCCAGTGTCATCAATAGGGGGCCAAAAAGGACCCAGGAACTGTCATGTGCCCATTTCTTCTAGAAAATCTGGGTAAAATTTAAGGTATAATGTTAAATTGGAGCTTGTAAAAGACAACGGTGCAGGGAGCTATTATTTTCCTAAAATGAAATAAATAAAAAATTTAAATAACCACCTGGACACATCCTTTGAAGAGCATCTGCATACCCCTCTCTCCCTTACCCCTGCCTCCCCAACACTGAACTTTCCAAAGGGCTTCCTGGCCGGGGTTGGGGGGCTCTGATGAACAGTTTTCTGCTAAAGCAGATTTTTCCCTAGGATGCAATGCCATCCTCTATTACCTTGGAAACTGCCTTCTGGCAAGAACAATTGCATAGCCTGCCACTCAACTCTTCTCTAGAGAGGTGGGTACCCTGATTGATGTCTGGCTACACTGACTCACCAGAGATGACCTGGCAAAGCTTCCAGGGACCAGAATTTGGCTGTCACCCCCTAGGACTCCTCATTTAAGGGGGAGGGAGCACTTTTCCATCCAGAGGATGCTCAGGTCACCACATCTTCCTCCCCTACCTAGACTGACTTCATCATCTTCTCACTTTCCATAATTGTCTCTGATCAGTACCCTGGGAACTTTTCAAAAATATGATGCTTAGGTCTCAGTCTTTGGAATTCCGAGTTAATTGGTCTGAGGAGGAGATCTTGGTATCAGGTCATTTCCACAGGCAGTCTGGGTTGAGAGTCGATGCAATAGATGAAGGTATAAGCAAGTTCTGCACTTCCCCTTGAGGTTATTCGAACATGAGTGCTGGAGGTGGGCAGTGAGAAAGACACTTTGCAAGTTAGAATATCTTTCTTCTTCTCCCCTTAGAAGAGGGGGAAAAAATGCATTGGAGGTCACACATCTTGTCTTTTTCAAAGAATGAAGGATAATATTATATCTACAGCAATCATCTGACTGAACATCCACCCACACATCCATCCATGTCACTGTCAGCTCTAACCTGTGCTGGGGAAAGAGGAAGAGCACAGGGCATGAAGATTTGTGCTAGATCCTGGTTTTGCACCTGTTCACCAGGTGACTTTAGGCAAGTCCCTTATTAGAGTTAGATCACTGGTCATCAGAGAAATGAGAGTACTGGACTAAAGATCTCAAAGGATCTATATTTCTAAATGTCTATGGATGTAGGATCAGCAGTGTACTGCCAACCACAAGGTTGGTGATTCAAACCCACCAGCGGCTCCTTTAAAACCCTGTACTGTGTCAGCCGCTATGAATCAGAAACAACTCAACAGCTCTAAGCAATAACTTGCATTTCAAATGGGAGCATGGTGGTTCTAGAGGATAAACACTGGACTTAAAATCATCAGCTGCTCTGCAAGAGAAAGATGAAGCTTCCTGCTTATGCAAAGATTTACAGCCTCGGTAACCTATACAGTTTCACTATGAGTCGAAACAGACTTGATGGTGCTTAACAACAACATGGACTTTAAAACACGAACTCTATCAAAAAGGCTACTATGTGATTGGATACGCAGTCCATCAAAACTAGGAATGACAAGACCACAGGCATATCAACTGGATCATTGCGGTTGCAGACCTCAGTGATCTCTGCCATACGTGTTAGCACTGACCCTGCACACCCACACCAGGAGAGGGTCCAATTCTAGGGGTTTTTGTTAAGTTTATACTGTTAGCAACAATAGCAAAAATCCAAAATCGGGAAAGAAGGACAAGAGAATAAATGCATTTTCTTTCCAGGTCACATGAGCATTAACAAACCCACCCAATTATTACTTAACACTCTACAAGAATGTGACAAAGTTTAACTTGGCTGTTTACTATAATTTAGGACTCAGGTTCTGTTACATTAAGTGTTTGATTGTAGATGTTTGCTCAATAGAGATGCAAATAATGTTTGTGGGGTACAAATAATTCCTGTCCAGTGAAAAGAGAGAAACACTGGTTTATTGCCCTGTTGGTGATTAACCAACGAGCCCTGGTAACACAGTGGGTTGGGTGGTGGGTCTCTAACTGCAAGGTCAGCAGTTTGAACCCACCAGCTGGTCCGTGGGAGAAAGACGAGGCTTTCTCCTCCTGTAAAGGTTTACAGCTTTGGAAGTCCTATACAGGGTTGCTATGAATCAGAATTGACTCACCGCGCACCAACATCAACAGCAGGGCATTAACCCAATTTTCTCAAACATTAGAAAGTCATCTTAATGTGCCTTTTCTGATGGACTACAATCAGGGGTGAGAAACTTCAGGTCTGCGGGCCATATGATGCCCAAGAAATAATTTGGTCTGGTCTTGCTACGGCAACCTCAGTTCCAGCCATCACGTTGTTGTTGTGAAGTGCCATCAAGTCGGTTTTGACTCATAGTGACCCTGTATAGGGTTTCCAAGGAACACCTGGTGAGTTTGGACCTCCGACCTTGTGGTTCGAACTGACGTTGCAGTACAGTGCTTTATCTATCCCATAGAGCCACACCATGAGTCCAGCCATCACGTTGCTGTTGTTGTTCAGTGTCCAGTTGGTTCTTTCCTACAGTGACCCTGTATAGGCTTTCTGAGGAGCAGCTGGTGATCTTGAACCACTGACCTAGTAGTGCAAACCAACTTTGCAGTACAGGCATTAACCCATAGTACCATACTAGGACTCCATCCTGGCTCATAATGTTGTTGTTAAGAGCAGTCGAATCGATTCCAACCCACAGGGTTTGGGTTTGCAAGGTGCAGCTGGTGAGCTTGAACTGCCGGTCTTGCAGTTCAAACAACTTTGCAGTCCAGTACATGCGCCACACCCATCACATTGTTGTTATGTACCATGGAGTCGGTTCTGACTCATAGCAACCATGTACAGGGTTTCTGAGGCTGTAAATCTTTATGGGAGTAGAAAGCCTCAGCTTTCTCCCACGGAACAGCTAGTAGTTTCAAACTGCTGACTGTGAGATTAGCAGCTTGATTCATAACCACTACTCTACCAGAGCTCTTACACCTATCACATTAGGGGTGAGTTAATTAAAAGTTTGACCAAATACAGCAGGTTAGTTTTTTTTTTTTTTCTT
>NW_006408637.1:9128870-9145214 GCF_000296735.1 Chrysochloris asiatica
TTTGATGTGTTGCTGGTGTCTGTTGGCTAGTATTTTGTTGAGAATTTTTGCATCTATGTTCATGAGGGATATTGGTCTATAGTTTTCTTTCTTAGTGGCGTCCTTCCCTGGCTTTGGTATGAGGGTTATGCTTGCTTCATAAAATGTATTAGGAAGTTTTGCAGGCTAGTTTTTAAGCTGCTAAATGGGTCCCCACTCTTGGCTCTAGATAAATCCCAGTATCTCAAATGCAATTTGAACCAACATACTGACTCAAAAGATCATTGGTGGCACTGTAGAATAAGCGCTGGACAGCTAACTGTGAGGTCAACAGTTCCTGCCTACCAGCCACTCTGCAGGAGAAACATGATGCTTTTGGCACCTGGAAAGATTTATAGCCTTAGAAACTGTATCAGACAGGCTCCCTATGTGTTGGAATCTATTTCCTGACAAGTGAGTTTGGTAGTTTGGGTTACTGACTCAGGTTTCTCTCATTAACTGATGAGCTGAAGACAATCATTGCCAGGGACATCCCACTGAGTTTGAAAGCAATGCTTTTCTCTTTTGAAGATTTGTTCCAATGGCACTAGTCCATCCCTTTTCTTCCTAGCATTGCTCCTGAGGAGCTGATGGTGGAGTGAAGATCTCTGGAGCACCTGAGTGCACACCTGGACTCACGAGCAATGGCCCCACAATCAAATGGAATCTCAGCTCAGGCCAGAAAGACCTCTTGTGTGCACTGGCCCATAGGAAACGTGGATTCAGAGTCCAATTCTCCCAAGTAGCCAGGGCTGGGGAATGGTGCCCCAGGCTGATCAAAGGATCAAGTACAAGTTAGCTCCCCAGAGCAGTCCCATCTATAGCTTTGGTGGGTGGTGGGTATGTGCTGTGGAGCTGGTTCTGACTCCTAGCGACCCTGTATTGAGAGAGTTTCTGAGGTTGCAAATCCTTATGGGAGCAGAAAGTCTCATCTTTCTCCAGCAGAACAGCTAGTAGTTTTGAATTGCTGACCTTGAGGTTAGCATCCTGACTTGTGATGACTACAGTACCAGAGCACTTATCTGCAGCTTTACACTGAGGAAATCCTTCAACTCTCCTAGGAGCACATTCTACTCCACTCTTTATGGAGGTTGGAAATTCCCTCCATAAAGCTGCCTGTGGCACATTGAGTTCATTGAGAATGGTGCCTAATAATCTCACCTAGAAAACCCAACACTCAGGACAATGCGATTAAAAGCCACCCCACTCCCACTAAATCAATCACCCATAAATTGAGTTTTCGACTAGGAAACCAAATGATAGAAGAAGTAGTGGAAGGAAAACTTCTCTGGAACAGCAATTTGGTAGCAAGTATCAAGAATGTTTAACATCTACACATAACTGGTCCCAGTTATTCTATTTTTAAGAATCTATTTCTAAGGAAATCATCAGAGATGAAGATAAGGACTTTTGTATAAAGCTGGTCACTGGAGTGTTAATTATAATAGAAATTGCAAAAAGCCTGAATATTCAACAATGGCCAAAAATTAAAGTGTGGCAGAGCCATAAGTAGAATCATTATAATGATTAAAACTTTCAAAAATGATTTTTATTAAAAAGAGAAATGCTTTCATTTAAAAAGCTCCTGATAAAAATCTGAATATGTAAAATGATCCCAAATGCCTAAAAAACTTTTGAAGTGTGCATGAAGGAAGTCATGGAAAAGAACTGAGCGGCAGATGTATATTTGCAAGAACACAGGTGATCTTTAGCCTTTATTTTCTCTTATACTTTTTATATTTCTAGCATGAGCATGGAGTCCTGGTGTGGCACTGTAGGATAAACACTGGACTGCTAACTGCAAGGTCAGCAATTCAAACCTCCCATCAGCTCCTTGGAAACCCTATACAGGGTCATTATGATTCAGAACCAAATCAATGACGTTTAACAGCAAGAGTATGAACCTATATTGTTTATAACAAAAATTAACACTCTAGGTGGAGTTTTAAAATCATACCAAAAGAACACTTATTTGCCAAATTTCATCTGGAGCAGGCCCCTCCTCAGTGAGCAGGACTAGTTTGTTGGCTGTTATAAAGTCTGCTTGCATCTGGCTTTGTAAGTGTTCATCTGGCCCCATGGTCCACTGATGGTGAATCAAATTCTCAGACTCATATTTATGGACAGCATCAAACAACTAGGTCACATGTACGGTAATAACCCAGTTTCAGACTGGTGCATATAACCTTAGTGCCTTGCTTTAAGCCATCCTTCCATCTCAGTGTCTCATAGATGCCCCTCTACTGTGCTCCATATCAATGCCCACTGCCTTCTTTTCTAGCACCTTCTAACCAGCTCATCTCTCTAGGGCTGTCCTCCCTTTACGTCCAGGCCCAAGACAGAAATGTACAAAGAGCTTAATGATTTATATTGTCGAAAGCAGAAACAAAACAACAAACTCGGTTCCTGAGTTCTAACATAACTCTATGGACAGCAGAGACAGACAAAAAGATCTGTTGAGTGACAGGGAACAATGTGGATTCACCACTGTAAACACCCAAGCATGTTCAAGTTCTCATGAGTCTAATAACAGCCACAAAACTCTTCACACCACTTATGACAGTGCATTAGCCTCGTTCCTGAAAGCAGAATGTGAGACAAAGGCTTCATGCAGATTATGACACGAAGTGGTTACGAATTGTGCTGCAACTGCAAGGTCAGCAGTTTGAAACTACCAGCTGTTCCGCAGGAGAAAGATGAGGCTTTCTGCTCCAATAAAGATTTACAGCCTCAGAAACCCTGTACAGGGTCGCTATGAGTCAGAACCGATTCCACGGCACATAACCACCACCACCACGGAGTGGAGTGAGGTCAGGCCATAAGTGGGTAAGAAAACAAAGTCCACACAAGGAGATGTTGTCCAGTTGTCCTGCTGCCCAGCTATAGGCAGCTTCTTCCCAGGAAGCCTTCCCCCATGGAGGCTGATGAAGTGTCTCTCCAAAGTGTGCACCGAGGGATGAAGAGGATGACCTCTAGTTGTGGGTGTGACCCTACACTGGCAAGGCATCTACTCCCTTGAATACTTATGAACACCCACTCCTCATCTGGGAAGGAGACCTTGGGAAGGCATGTGGGCTAGAGTCGAGCATGAGGAGCTCAGTGGAGCGGCTGTAGGTCCTACATGGGACCTTTCAGGCAGCCACAGGCAATCACAAAGCTTTGCCTCACAGGCTTTATGAGGGACGCGACCTCCTCACAGCAGTCTTGGTGCCCAGCCAAGCCTCGTCACCATGTTCGTGTGCACATCTGCATTTCCATCCTCTGAATGGGACCACTGCTGACGTACTTCTCTCCCTTCTGACTCAGCGCTTTCCACTCCTAGTCCTTCCCTTGTCTCTCTCCACAGTTCATAGGTCTGTAGAAGGTAGGACCTTTTGTCCAGCTCCTTGGCAGTGCCACAATTGCCATCAATGCTGCATGCCATTGGTCCTTCCACGGGGGCTGTTATGAGGGGAAAATGGAACACTGGAAACCAGCACCTTGCCCTTTGGCCTCTCACCTGCACTGTTGTGGGACTTGTAAATGAATAAAGACTTGATTGTTACTTTCAGTTTAATTTGTTGTCTTAAGTGACCACCTCAACACCTGGCAGCTGGACACCATCTGCTTGCCAGGGCACAGTAGTGGTTGGACAGTGAGTTCAGGCCAGAGATTTGAAAGGCACAGAGCAGTGGAGTACCACCTACTGCCAATGTATGATTGTTCTTGTTGTTAAATGCTGTCGAGTCAGTTTCAACCCATAGCTACCCTGTATAGGGTTTCTGAGGAGTAGTGGATGAGCCTGAGCCTCCGACCTCGAGGTTCAAAGCGACTTTGCAGTCCCGCGCATTAACCCACAGCACCACTAGGAATTACACTGCAGAGGACCCTGCCTTGGAAACTGCAAAGGACACCGGATCCCCATGAAAGTGTATTTATAAAGATTGCAGCCTTAGAAACTTATTGTTGTTGTTAAGTGCCGTTGAGTCAGTTCCAGCCCATAGTGACCCTGTATAGGGTTTTCAAGGAGTGACTGGTGAGCTTGAACTGCCGACCTTGTGGTTCAAATCCACTTTGCAGTCCAGTGTCTTTTCTAGAGGGTGCACACTCTTTAGCGGAAACCATGAGCCCTGCCCACAGGATAGTGTTTTACCCTTGGTTCCCAGCAGGCCAGTGACCTCCTTCACTCCTTCAGTCTGGCTATCTGATCCCAGATAGATCCCCATGTAGGGTGTCAGCAACACAGTCCAGGGTGAGCACTAGTTGGCCTTGAATGGCTCCTTCAGCTAGGGTCACTGCTCCAGGTCTGTTTGATGGTGAGCAGCTGCAACACAAATGAGAATCTTCATTCCATCAAATAATTCAACTCAACTCAAGTCTGGAAGTAACCACGGACAGACAACACTGCACCGCATCACCTCTCTCACCTGCCACCACAGATCTAGATCTCAGTAGCTCCGTCAAAAACTGTCTGTCTTGGCTACAGGCAACTTGTTCACTCAAGTGGATTTTCAGAGCAAAAGGTATCGTCATTGTTTAAGTTGTGTTTGAGTCCTTCAGAACTTTTGTAGCTCCGAAATGGTTTTCCAGCCTCTGCCAGCCCCATCAAGGCATCAATGACCCTGTAGTCCTCGTCCCGGCTCCTCGCCATAGGTATCTTTCAGGACGCTTCCCTTTCAGGTTTAATGATGGAAATCTCAATCTCAATTTTCATATTTATATGATTAGATCTGATAGGTGGTTCTAGCACATAGCAAACACCATTCACTGATCTTATTTAGTAAGACTTTCTGCTTTGTGGGAAAGACAGTCACTTTTAAACCCAATTCATCATTCCCAATACAGGCAAGTAGCAGTGGAAGGAGGAGGGGAACAGGATGTCACAAACCCATGAAGTTCCAGGAGATGAATGAGATTGAGAAGGACAGCATTGCTACTCTGCCTTCCCCTCCCTCAGTTGAGGTGGACTTCTCAGGAAATGGTCTGCAGTGGGCACTATGCCGACTCAAGGCTGACTGTGAGAAGGTGAGTGGACTCTTCCAACATCGGTACCACATGACCCACAGGGCCCAGCTCCCTCTCCACTGAGGCCTAGGATAATGGTGCTCATCCCTTTTGTCTTGCTTTTTAAATGAAAGATAGCAATGACATGCATTTACTGAGGGCTTTTGAGAGCTGGCCCTGTTCCAAAGTTTTTCATTCATTAGCTCATTTACTCCTCATAGCCCTTTGAGTTGTGTGTCTTCACTCCCAGTTTAAAGGAAGGATACTGAGCACAAACAGATGAAGGGACATAGCTGCCAAAATACAATGAAGAAATGATGGAGCAGGGGTTCAAACATAGGCAGTGTGGCCTGGAGGCAAAGGCAGGTGGATCAGGGCTTCTGCCTTCTTCCACTATCAACTGCTTCATCCTAGAGCCAAAATCTTTTTGTCTAAAAGAGGGCTGGTGGTATCATTGAGTCTAAGGTGAGCTTGAGCTGAGAGAAGCAGGTGAATGAGATGAAGGAGAAAACAAAGAGGGGACCATGACTGACAAGGAGGTGGGGAGCAGTGATCAGCACTCAAGTCCCCTGTGGCACCTGACATTTGCATTGCAATTTGTATTTTTCAAAGAGCTTGCCCATAGATGATTGCATTCAGTTTCCTTGGTTTTACCTGTAAAGCTCTGGGAAAGAGGTGATTTCCACTTTCCTGCTAAGGACCCAGGTTTAGCGAGATCAAATGGTTTGTGCAAGATCATGAGCCTTCTAACTGACAGAGGTGGGATAAGAACTCAGGGTTGCAGTGGTAAGGCCTGGAATAGGAACACATCTGATGTACTGTGCTGGGGACAAGGCCTTTCCATGAGGTTCATTCCTCACAGAAGCCTGGGCCAGCAAGAACCAGTGGCCTCACTTTACAGATGAGGGTGTGAAAACAGAGGTTTAGAGGAGCTCAGCATTTCACATGAGGCCTGAACCAGGTAAGACTGAGTCACTAGCCTCCCAGTCACATCCCCTGACCTTCCATCCCTCCATCAGTTACGTGTTGACCACTAAGGGGAAGTAGAGGGGAGAGCGGAAGCAGTGTTAGGGAAAGGAGTACCAGTAAGCCTGGCACATCAGCCGTCTCATAACCAGGTTGCTGTTAAGAGTCGTCAAGTTGGTTCCAAACCTGTTTAGGGTTTCCAAAGAGCAGCTGGTGAGTTTGAACCACCGACCTTATGCTTTAAACCAACTTGGAAGTCTAGGGCATCATCCCACAACACCATACCAGGACTCCCATATTAGTTGTCTGTCCCGAACAGAGGAAGCAGAAACCTGAAGTCTCACTTTTCTCAGGGCCAAGACAGGGGCAACAATGACTTGTCTTGTAGGCAGTGGGGAGGATTGAATGTAAGTTCCAGAGCACAAAGCCTGGCTTGTGGCAAGGTCCTTGCAAACCATTGCTTACTTTGCCTCTCTTTAATCCCTAACAACCCCCTCAGCAGTTGCCAAATAGTCCTCAGGCCCCATTTGCCTAATGTCAAGGGGAAGCAACTGACAGTTAGCTGTGCTCCAGGTCGGTAGCAAGGAGAGATGGCAGCCAGCCTGGGATTCTGAAAGGAACGATTGTGGACGCCACACCCTCACAACAGACTCTCACAATCACCCTTTAGTCAAGATAATAAAGCTGAAGGTGTTGCATAAATGTTAAGTGCTGTCAAGTCTGTTACAACTCATAGAGACCCCGTAGAGAGTTTCTGAGGAATGACTGGTAGGTTTGACCTGCCAACCTTGTGGTTGTTCTAAAGCCAGAGCTTATCCTATAGTTCCAAGACTTTGTTGGATAAATTGTTGTTGTTAAGTGCCGTTGAGTCAGTTGTGACCCGTAGTGACCCTGGATAGGGTTTCTATGGTGCAGCTGGTTAGCTTGAAGTGCCAATCTTGCAATTCAAACCAACTGTGCAGTCCTGCGCATTAACTCAGAGCACCACTAGGAATTACACTGCAGAGGACCCTGCCTTGGAAACTCTGCAAAGGACACCGGATCCCCATTAAAGTGTATTTATATTCTATGCAGGAAAAGACTTTATGCTATTGAAAATAAAGATTTTATGTATTTGTACATATCCGTGTGCGTGCCCATAAATAAAATTTACATTCACCTTCTGGGGCCCAATCCCACCAGTGTCATTGTGCATCCAATTTGTATGGAGGTTATTAACAGAGCCTGAGAACAAACTGCGCCCTCTTTGAAATATAATCCTTGTCTTTAGAGCAGGCTGCGTTCTCTTTACTATGGAATTATGGTGTTCATATTAGCCGCCAGGGAAGGCATTCTTATGCTGACAGTATGCACTTCCCTCAAGTGGTTCATGGAAATTAGATTCTGGGAGAACAAAATTGCAAAGAGCTTGGAGATTGCAGGGGGCGGGGATCCCTCGTTGTTACTCATTTGCCCAGTAATTAATTTCTTCCTCGGCACAATTTGAAGGAAAAGATTGTGTTCATTAATTTATCAGCCACCTGTTCCTGAGGTTAATTTTGATGCCTTTTGAACAGGAGACTGTGTCTCGAGGAAGGAGATTTCATATCATCCCTGGAGCTGCCATCTAGGGTGGTGAACTGTGCCACACTGAGTAATCCTCACCAAACAGAAACCAGTGAACATGAGGTGACCTTCACATCAGTGTCCTAGGTGACTAGAAGCCTTCCTGTGCAAGTCCCGAGACTACCCTGAGCACGGTCCTGGTGGGTGTCAGGGGAACATGTCTGGGTCTTTGGCTAACACCAGCTCCCCGATGATCCCATCTGTCCCTTCTCGCCCAAGGTGCATGCATCACAAATGTCTAGAATCTGTCTGTAGAGGCACCAAGTCAACATTAAGCACAAGGAAAGGAAGCACACAAATACTCTCTGGGACAAACCTGAATCTCTGTGGCACATATGCAGGGTCTGGAACTACCAACAATATCGCCTCATCTCATTTCCAACTGTTAGCTAATTTTTATTTAGACACAGCATTACAGTGTGACAGCATTCAGAAAATTATATTTATCCCTCATTTAGATGCAATCTGAATCAATCTATTGAAATGTGAATACTTTTCTAAATTTACAGATAGAATAAAAAGAAATTTAAATCAGAAAGAGAGACATTAGTTGGTTTCTCTATTCCCAGTTGGTGTAACACTGGTTCTTTTGCCTATTATGCTGTTGTTAAGTGCCACTGAGTTGGTTCTGACCCATAGCGACCCTGCACAGGGTTTCCAAGGCTGTAAATCTCTACAGGAGCAGAAAGCCTCATCTTTTACTCACGGAGCAGCTGGCAGTTTTGAACTGCTGACCTTGCAGTTCTCAGACCGATTCGTAACCACTATGCTACCAGAGCAGCTATTATGAGAACTGTCTATTTCACGCTAATAAAGAACTAAGCAGACTATCCCAGGTAGGCATTTTAAATCCCAGGAGGGTTACCCATGGTAACCAGGTTTCAGTGGCACTTCCAGACTAAGACATACCAGGAAGGAGAGGTGGGCCACATTTGAATGTGTAGCCACTAAAACCTTAGGAAGAGCAGCAGAACACGGTCAGACAGAGTGTTGGAAGATGGATGCATTATGAATAGGACCAGAAGATTGTCAGATACAGTGCCAAAAGATAAACCTCTCTGGTTGTAAGACACTCAAAATACAATTAAGGAAAGTTGCCTCCTCAAACTAGTTGTTGTTGTTAGGTTTTGTTGAGTCAGATCCAGCCCATAGTGAGTCTACACACAACAGAATGGCCCAGTGCTGGGTCCCGCGCTATCCTGGCAATGCTGTTATGCTGAAGACCACTGCTCCTTCAAGTGGCCTACTGCATCTCAATGGGGGTCTCTCTCTTTTTCGCTGACCCTCCACTTTACCAAGGGTGATGTCCTTCTCTAGGTAGGGACTAGTCCCTCCTGATAACTCCAAATTATGAGTGATGAAGTCTGGCCACCTTGGCTTCTAAGGAACCTTCTGGCTATAGTCCTTCTAACACAGATTTCTTTGTTCTTCTGCCAGTCCACGGTACCTTCACTATTCTGCTCCTAATTCAAAATCATCAATCCTTCTAGGGTCTTCCTTATTCACTGTACAGCTTTCACATGCATATGAGGCTACTGAAAATACCATGACTTGGGTCAGGTGCTCTTTAGTCCTCATACTGAAATCTTAGCTATTGAACACTTTAAAGAGATCTTCAGCAGATGATTTGTCTAATGCAATATGTTGTTTGATTTCTTGACGGATGCTTCCATGAGTATTGGTGGTGATCTAAGCAGAATGAAGTCTTTAACAACTTCAATATTTTCTTCATTTATCATAATGTTACTTATTGCTCCAGTGGTGAGGACTTTTTTTTTTTTTTTACATTGAGGTGCAACCCATACTGAAGGCTGTGGTCTTTGATCTTCATCAGTAAGCATTTTAAGTCCTCTTCGCTTTCAGAAAGCAAGGTTGTATCATCTTCATGTCACAGGTTGTTAATGAATCTTCCTCCAATCCTGATGTCACATTCTTTTTCATAGAATCCAGTTTCTTGAATTATGTGCTCAGCATACAGATTAAATAAATATGGTGAAAGGACCTCAAAGTAGAGTTGACTTAAATGATGTGGATGCAGTTAATCTTTTGGGAGCTTCATTTGCTGAAGGCGCACAACTCAAAATGAGGACAAACAGCTGCAAATATCAGTTAATAATCAGAACATGGGATGTATAAAGCATGAATCTAGGAAAACTGGTAGTTGTCAAAAATGAATTGGAACACAAAGATTGATATCTTAGGTATTAAAGTGAGCTGAAATGGACAGATACTGGCAATTTTGAATCTGACAATCTTATGATTTACTATGCTAGCAACTAAAAACTCAAGAGGAATGATGTAGCATTCATCATCATAAAGACTATTTCAAGATCTAGCTTGAAATACAATGCTGTATGTGATAGGATAATATCTATATTCCTACAAGGAAGACCAGTTAATAACACTGTTATTCAAATTTACTCACCGAACACTAAAGCCAGTCATGATGAAATTGAAGAATTCTATCAACTTCTTCCATCTGAAATTGATCAAACATGCAATCAAGATGTTTGGATAATTATTGGGGATTGGAATACGAAGGTTGGAAACAAAGAGGACAGGTCGGTAGTTGTAAAATATGACCTTGGTGATAGAAATGATGCTGGAGATTGCATTGTGGCATTTTACAAGACCAATGAATGACCTACTCTTTGAAAATGCCTTTTTAAAATAGCATAAGAGGTTAATTATACATATGGTGGTGGTGGCTATGTGCCGGGGAGTCGGTTCCAACTCATAACGATCCTGTACAGGGTTTCCGAGGCTGCAAATCTTTATGGAAGCATAAAGTCTCATCTTTCTCCCACGAAACAGCTGGTAGTTTTGAACTGCTGACCTTGAGGTTCACAGTCCAATTCATAACCACTACGCTACCAGAGCTCCTTGGACCTTAGCAAATGGACTACACAAATTGACTACATATTTGGAAAGGAAAAGACATTGGAAAAGCTCAATATCATCAGTAAAACAAGGCTAGGGGCAGAACAAAGAACAGACCAATTGCTCATATACAAATACAGGCTGAAGCTGAAGAAAATTAAAACAATGTATGAGACCCAAAATATGACTCTGAACATATTCCACCTAATGGGATATGTTCAAAGTCATATTTGAACATATTCAAATATGAATATGTTTGAATATTCATATATTTATGAATTTTTATATTTATTTAGAGTCACCTAAATTCAGAGACCATCTCAAGAATATTCACTAATGATAGAAAATGAGAAGATCTGTGAGATGACATCTAAAACACCATACAGGAAGAAAGCAAAAGTGCATTTAAAAGACAGGAAGTAAAGAAAAGACCAAAATGAACATAGAAAAGACTCTGAAACTTGCTCTCCAGCATAGAGACGCTAAAGCAAATGGAAGAAATGAGGAAGTAAAAGAGCTGAACAGAAAATTTCAAAGTGTAGCTTAAGAAGACAACATCAAGTATTATAATGGACTGTTCAAAGACCTGGAGTTAGAAAACCAAAAGGGAAGAACATGCTCAGCATTTCTCAAGCTGAAAGAACTGAAGAAAAATTCAAACCTGGACTTGCAATCTTGAAGTATCCCATGGGCACAATATTTTTTTAAATTAGCAAAATTAGGGGAGGTGTGCACCAGGGTTGTATTCTTTTACCATACTTACTCAATCTGTACGCCGAGCAAATAATTAGAGAAACTGGATTATAAGAAGAATGAGACATCAGGATTGGAGGAAGACTCATTAACAGCCTGCTATATGCAGATGATACAACCTTGCTTTCTGAAAGAGAAGAGGACTTAAAATACTTTCTGATGAAGGTCCAAGACCACAGCCTTCAATATGGGTTGCATCTCAACATAAAGAAAATAAAAATCCTAATCACTGGACCAATAAATAGCATCAAGATAAATGAAGAAAAGATTGAAGTTGTCAAAGTGCTTTGATCTACTATCAACACTCATGTAAGCAGCAGTCAAGAAGTCAAATATTGCATTGGGCAAATCTGTTGCGCATGACCTTTTTAAAGTGTATGAGAGCAAAGATGTCAGTTTGAGGACTAAGGTGCACCTGACCTAAGCCCATGGTATTTTCAATAACCGCATATGCATGTGAAAGTTGGATAATGAGTAAGGAAGACCATAGAAGAATTGCTGCACGTGAGTTATGGTGTTGGAGAATATTGAAGGTACCATGGACTGCGAGAAGAGCAAACAAATCTGTACTCAAAGTACATTTAGAATGTTCCTTAGAAGCCAAGGTGGCCAGACTTTGTCTTTCATACTTTGAACATATTATCAGGAGGGACCAGTCCCTGGAGAAGGACAGTATGCTTGGTAAAGAGGAGGCTCAGTGACAAAAGGAAAAGACTCCAATAAGACAGATTGGCACAGTGACAACAGCAATGAGCTCAAACACGAGGACACTTGTGAAGCTGGCACAGAACGAGAAGTGTTTGGTTCTATTGTGCCTAGGGTCACTATGAGTCAGAACAGAATCAACGGCACCTAACAATAACTTTCCAAGGAGATATGGGCTAAGATTCAGAAAATCCATTTGTCCTACTATTCACTTAGTTATTCTAAATATATAGACTGACCCAGGCATTTTGCTGGTCACTGGAGTGTTGGTGGAAAGTCAACTAACTATGTGCCTTCCTCCTAAAGTTAATCACCCAATCAAGTGATCTCAAGCAAATATAAAATGTGAGTATGATATATGGCTGACTCGACAGCACTTAAAAACAACTACAATGATATGTGATGTGGGAAGAGAGTAGAGTGGCCTGGGGCAGGGCAAGAGGCCTCCCTATGGATGGAACACTTGGCTAAGACCAGAAGGAGGAATGGTGTTTTCTGGAGGAAAAAAAGTAGGAAGAGAGAAGAGCATGTGCAAAGACTTGGTGATGGAGGGCACATGATATACATGAAAAACGGACGGAAGGCCAGTGTGGCTGAAACAGAGAAGGAAACGGTTAATCAGCACTTATTGACTACCTAGGATACTGTTTTCCAAAGTGAGGTCCAGGAACATTTGCACTCAGATCTCCTGGAATACACAGGGGAATTCAGATGCCTGCAGCTACCTTGTTCTAAGAAATACCTTACTGTTGTCAGTTACTGGTTCCCTACACACAAAACACAACACTGCTTGACCCTCCATCCCACACCACCTCCGTGATAAGTTGTAGGCTGAACAGTTGCTATCTACAGTTTTGTTTTGTTACTTATTTAATATGAGGGAACTTCAAAAAGTTCATGGGAAAATTCATTCCATTTTTCCAGAACTTTCCAAAGCCACCCCTCATATAAACAGCGAAACAAACATGAATTCGATAGTGTCTACAGGTACAATTTAGTGACATTTATTACTAAATATATTTATTACTTACTGGTGTAGTGCTGTGAGTTTATTACTGGTAAATTTATTACTGGTGTGGTGCTGTGGGTTAAGGCACTGGACTGCAAAGTTGGTTTGAACCTCAAGGCCGGTGGTTCAAGCTCACCAGTCCCTGCTTGGAAACCCTATACAGGGTCACTATGGGTTGGAAGCAACTTAACAGCACTTAAAAACAGCAAATTCTATTTTTTGAGTTATTAAACCATTCTCAACCTCTTTTTCTGAGTTATTCTTCCCCCATTCACATAAACTCACTGCTCACTAAAAATCTTTCAGATTGCTATTGTCAAGTTGATCACATATAGCTCTTGAAAGGACACAGTGCTTAAGGCAGACATTCTTTAGCTGCAGATAAACTAAATTATTACTTGATTCTAAAACATCTTCAAGGGACACTTTTGGTTAAAGGTTTAAATATTAGCTCATGGCAATAGTTTCAGGGGTGCGTTGAGCCTCCAAGACTCAAGAAAGGCTGGAGTTTATAAAACTGGTGTGCAGAATTGAACTGCGTGCTCCCTAGAGTGTCTGAGGTGTTTCTGACTGGACACACAGAGCCAGTCTTCGGGTTAGTTGTCTAGCATTTAATTCTGCTACACCATAGACTCCTAGAATTACCTTGTTGTTGTGAAGTGCCGTCGAGTAGATTCCAACCCATAGCAACCCTGTATAGGGTTTCCAAGGAGCAGCTGGTGAACTTGAACCACTGACCTTGCAGTTCAAACGACTTTGCAGTCTGATGCATTAGCCCACAGAGCCACACCAGGACTCCAGAATTACCTTGTTGTTGTTAAGTGCCGTTGAATCAATTCTGACCCATAGCAACCCTGTTTAGGGTTTCCAAGGAGCAGCTGGTGAGCTTGAACCACTGACCTTGCAGTGCAAATGGCTTTGCAGTCTGGTGCATTAATCCATGGCACCACACCAGGATTACATTTGAAAAAACAAAACATTTTTTAAATGTCCATGTCCAGGATCCACACCAACCAATTAAACCAGGATCTCTGTTTTAGGAATCTGCATATTTTAAAAAATTTCCTTCTTGGGTACCTCTCTTCAGTTGAGAGCAAAGGCTCACTTGGAATAGTGCTGGGCACAAGCAGGTGTTTATTCAGTACATGTTTTCTGCTTGCTTTTGCTAGCCTGCATTCTCCTATACAGACTGAGACTTGCCCCACCCTTCACTAGCCTGACAGTGAAGGAGGGAGCTCCCCATATCAATAGAATATATTTGTCCAACAACCCCATTTAGATGTTGTTAGATGCCATCAAGTTGGTACCAGCTCATAAAGATTTTGTGCAAAACAGAATGAAGCATTGCCCGGTCCTGGGCCAACCTCACAATCGTTGCTACCCTTGAGCTCATTGTGGCTACCACTGTGCTAATCCACTTCATTGGGGATCTTCCTCTTTTTTGCTGACCCTCCACTTTACCAAGCTTGATGTCTTTCTCCAGTACTGGTCCTTACTGATGATATGTCTGAAGTATGAGCGATGAAGTCTGGCCATCCAGGCTTACAAGGAACATTCTGATTGCACTTCTTCCAATACAGGTTTGTTCTTTCGGCAGTCCCTGGCATTTTTAATATTTTCCTCAAACACCATGAATTCTTCTGTGATCTTTATTCATTATTCAACTTCTGTATCCATATGAGGTTATTGAAAATACCATGGCTTAGGTCAGGCACACCATAGTCCTCACACTGACATCTTTGCTCTTGAATACTTCTAAGAGGTCTTGTGCAGCATATTTACCTAATGCAATAGTTCACTTGATTTCTTGACTGCTGCTTCCATTAGTGTTGATGGTTGGCCCAAGCAAAATGAAATCTTTGACCATTTCATTTTAATTATGCTGATGGGGAAGTTGTATATAGACCAAGAGGTAGTTGTTTGAATAGAACAAGGGAACACTGAATAGTTTAAAATTAGGAAAGGTGTGTACCAGTGTTGTATTCTTTCACCATACTTATTCAATCTCTACGCTGAGCACATAATATGAGAAGCTGGATTATATGAAGAAAAACATGGCATCAGAGTTGGAGGAAGACTCATTAACAAACTGTGCTATGCAGATAATACAACCTTGTTTGCTGAAAGTGAAGAGGACTTAAAATAGTTACTGATGAAGACCAAAGACCACAGCCTTCGGTATGGATTGTACCTTAATATAAAGAAAACAAAAATCGTCACCATTGGACCAATAAATAACATCAAGATAAATGAAGAAAAGATTGAAGTAGTCAAAGATTTCATTTTGCTTGGACCCCATTTACTAGTGGTCTCTGTTTCTGAAACTGCCACAGAGGCAGACTTGAGTCTCCTTGAATGCCACACAGGGGGATGAGAAGAGGGCGAACTTAAACTATTTTAATCATACCACGTATGACTAGAACATATGCTCCGTAGCCATTTTCATCAAATTAATGTTTTTTATATTGAGTTGTTAAATAGTGCATACCATTGTAAAAGATACCAAGAAATGTTACATCTTTCCTTCAACAAAACAATCCATTTCCAGTTTTCTTGATCCAAAATTGAATTATTGTAAGCTTCTACACTAGTGGTGAGCTTTTCTATTCTCCATCATCCCCATAGCCCAGCACATGCTTCTAAACCCTTAACCTGCCTGGGGTGGAAGGCGGTCTTCCTATTTTTGTGGCCCTGCCAACATCATGTGGAAAACTACTCAGAATGAAGACATGACTGGAAGACATTGAAAACAATAATCAAAGAAGTTTGCAATAGGGAATGAGAGAAATTATAGTAAGGAGAAGACATCTCCATGTTACTGTGTAGTGGGGTTAAGGGGCTTTACTTGGAACGAAGCTGGTAGAGCATTGAAAACAGAGTGTCTCTGTTAGTTTGTGGATTTCTCTTGAAAATAACATTGAATTTCAGGGAATATCTGATTTTCTTTTTCTTTTTACTCCTGAGACTCATGTGTGTGTGTGTGTGAGAACACACCTGTGAGAGAACGCATACAATTTGGAGTATAAAAAGGAGACTGGTAAATGGTGAACAGTGGATTTCTAATTTCAGCTCACTCTCTACCTTGGATCCTTTTTGGATCCTCTTAACACTGCTGATAGATGTGAGGAGTTTAGACCAGAGTGGTAGACAATCTCTCCATCCTGTCTAACTCTCATCTTCCATGTCTGTGTGTCTATCAACAGAGTGAAGCATGATCCATGGACAGCCAGTCTGGGACCCTTTTGCAGCTCACATATTGTTTCCTGGGTCCCTGCTGCTTCTTCTTCTTCTTTTTTCCTTCTTAAAGGTTTTATTGTGAATTATGTGATAGTTTACATAGGAGAACATTAGTTTTACATTCATTCTATCTTATATATCTTCTCATTGCCATGGTTACAATCCCCTCCATGCAATCCTTCCCCAGT
>NW_006408637.1:9152118-9156204 GCF_000296735.1 Chrysochloris asiatica
AGCCCTCTCCTTCTCTTTTCTGTTTTAAAAAACACAGGAACAAAAATCAAATAAGAAAAGTTCAAGGCCTGGTCTTGGGCTGAGTATCTGTCAGCCATTTGGTTTTAAGTGGATACTGTCTCTTTAAATTTTGAGGCGATCTATGCACATGCGTAATAGAACCCTCCGAAGGTGGGGCTGGAGTATCTACTAACTCAGTCACCCCTATAGTCACCAGAATGGAGGTACGCAGACAGCAAGGGACCAATGAAAAGTTACCAAAAAGAAGAATGTCCACGCCTCTGTCTCTGCAGCTCTGTCAGGCATCCGTGGCTGCTCTGATCCTTTCCCCACTTTGCTCCTCACAAAATGGCTGCTCCTGGAGCAGCTGAGCCTCCCAGACTAGAAAGCAATGGATTTCTTGCTTCTGCCATAAATTCCCCAGCTGTAAGTCTTCCAGTCTTCTAAATATTCCTTTATATGTGGTTCAGAGTACTGGGACCAGGCCCTGAACCTTCTTGGTCCTGTAGTCTGTGTTGTTCTCGGCAGAGTTCGTCACAAGACTTCCACCCGATCTGCCATCTTTTTCTGGAATTTCTTCTTCTTTTTTATTTAAAAGTTTTTTTTTATTGTGAATTGAATGATAGTTTACATGGGAGAACATCAGTTTTACACTCATTCTATCGTATTTTGTTTCATTGTAATGATTACAATCCCCTCTGTGCATCATCCTTCAACAGTGCTTGCTTCTATTCACTCTGGTGGTTTTTGTTGTTGTTGTTGTTGTTTGGATATATACAAAAACACTCAGGAATATATAATAATTTAAACAACCAAATGGCACATTCATCAAGCCTGTCTCCTGGCCACCAGCTCACAGCCTTTCTCCTCCTATGTGTCTAGAGTCCTCAGCTACTCATCTGTCCATATCATCACCTCTATCTCTGGTGTCGCTGCTTTTCTGGATAGCACATTCCGCTTGTGCTCTTCTCCCTTTATGGTCCTAGGGTCTTCTGTGTGTGAACTGTAAGATTAATCACTCCCCCCATATGTGACAAAGCTTCTACCTTCACAGTAGTGACAATTGCAATTCATTGTCATAATAAGTATTCACTTATTGAGTTCCTCCTTCTTAAGAGTCAATTGCAAGTACTTTAACAGAATGAACCCCTTCATCCTTGCACAATATTGGGACACAGGAATTCTTTGTAGCATCATTCATCCTAAGGCATGCTTCTTTGCTTGGGACTCAGGTTCAATTGAAAGCTAAAAGTAACTTCTTGGCAACAACAAATAGCGATGAAGAGTGACATATTTCCTGAGGTTGAGCAGGGCCAACCTTCACTGAACAATACAAGACAGATGGGGTGACATTGCTGGGTTGGCACCACATAGGGACTGGGTTCTTAGTGAGCTTCAAGGTATGTTAGGACTTGACAACTGACGCAGTTTCACCTAGAGTGGACAGCCGCAGAGACAGTCTTCCCTCTCAGATTAATGCGGCCAACAAGTTTGCTCAGCTAGCGGCTCACTTATATAAATATTTACTAATAGCACCTGGGAGCTGTCCCTGTCTGTGATTTTCCTGTCATTATTGCAGCAACTGTTCTCTGTGTGGGTCTCATGAATACAGAATGCCACAGTTACGGTGATGTCCAGTAGAATAGATATATGGATGCCAAGTAAATGGTTTCAGTGAAGAGGACTTTATGAAAAAATCTGGAAGGCAAAATGTTGCCCAAGCAAATTCATTTGCCACTTTATCAGAAAGGTAGAATGATTCCCACTGAGTAAACCTGTGAGACAGTTCTACATTCCTTCATCCTTGTCCTGCACTTCCTTAGTGGGCTCTTAGCTAATGCTCTCATTGCTCCAAAAGAATCCATTTCATTTACTTCATTCCTTCATTCCTTAAGCAAATTTATCTTGAGTGCCTGTCTTGTTCCAGGCATGGCAGAAGATGTGGGACATAAATTAGCCATCATCTCTGTTCATGGAGCTCAAGTCTGCAGGTACACAGGCCTGCAGATAGTTAGTACTATTGTAGAAATGGGTACAAAATATTACGGGAACATAAAGTTGGGAGCAACTGTTGACAAGTGGTGAGAGAACCTGGATTACTGGATGGATTTTTGCCAGGTAAGGAGCTCTGGTAGCGTAGTGGTTACGAATCGGGCTGCGAACCTTAAGGTCAGCGGTTCGAAACTACCAGCCGCTCCGCGGGAGAAAGATGAGGCTTTCTACTCCCGTAAAGATTTACACCCTCGGAAACCCTGTACAGGGTCGCTATGGGTCGGACCCGACTCGATGGCACTTAACAACAACAACAACAATAGACAGGGGACAGGTCAACGTGAGAGGACATTGACTTACAATTGTGGGGAAGAGAAATGCCACATTTTGCTTTTAGAGGATGTGGACTGTGTAGGGAGCTTTGCCTGCTGGGAGGGTTGTTGCTGTTGTTAAGTGCCATCGAGTTGGATCTGACTCCTAGTGATCCTACATAGAGATTCTGAGGACTGGCTGGTGAGTTTGAACCAACAACCTTGCAGTCAGTTTATCCTTGTCCACATCAGAACAGATCAATGCAGGGGAAGATGCAACCTATGCACAGTCATTCCTTGGAGGCACACAGTGCTTTTTCTCCTCAAGGGTACAATCCTCTTGCCTCAGACATCCAGAGAACTCTTGTCTCAGTTCTCAGTTCTCCCTTCATACAAATCCACCTAACAACAGAGCTGAGAAATGCATGCAAAGCAAGTGTAGGTAAACCATCAATCCTTAAATGATCTCTCCTTGAGGGTTTGCCCTGGAGAGATACAGGGAGCAAGAAAGCCTGTTGGGAGATAGGGGAAGGATGTAGAGTACTTCTGGTTGCCTGATGTACCTGGTACTTATGGTGGTATGATATGACTGGACTCAGAGTAGTCACATCACAATTCAGGCAGACAAAGTTCAAGGTCTTTCCTAAGTGATCAAGGGAAAACAATGACAAGGCTAACACATTTGGAGCACTCACTATGAACTAGGATTTTGTGGTGCTGTGGGCTAATGTGCTGGACTCCAAGGTTGGTTTGAACCACAGGGCCAGGGGTTCAAGGTCACCAGCTGCTCATTGGCAACCCTATATAGGGTCGCTATGAGTTGAAACCAAATCGATGACACCTAACACCAAATTGTAATTATCATAGTCATTCATTGTTTGAATTTAACAAATATTTATGGAGTACCTACTCTGTATGTCAGGCACTTTTCTAAGTGTTGGGGATACATTGTTGAATTGTTGTTATGTGCCATTGAGTTGGTTCCAATTCATAGCAGACAAAAATTCCTATTCACACTGAACTTACATTCTAAAGAAAAGAGGCAAGCAATAAAAAAAATATTAAGAATTTATAACATGTCAATAGTGGTGTTAGGAGTAAGGAAAGAGTGTGAAATATTCTATATGTATATGTCTGCATGTGTGTGTGTGAAAGAGAGAATTTTAAATGTGAGGGCTTGATATTACCAGGAGCAGAAATCCTCATTCTACCAGGGAGCAACTGGTAGATTTGAACTGCTGGCCTGGTTAGCAGCCCAACTCACACCTGGTGTGGTATAATACTGTAAGATAAGCACTGGACTGCTAACTTCAAGGTCAGGAGTTCAAACCTACTGACTGCTCCTTGGAAACCCTCTACAGGGTTGCTATGAGTTGGGACTAACTCTCGGCACTTTAACAACATGTATGTATGTATATAAAACCATGTTTCATGACTTAAGTAATTTATTCAAACAATGTTTCACAAGCATTGGGAACTGGGCAATCTAAGTTTTATAGAGCAGATCATCAGTTTTACATCCGACACATCATACACTTCCCTTCGTCTCAACTGCAATCCCTTTAATGGAATGCCATCTAGCCTCCCTTCCTCCCTTTGTTTCTTCTTTCCAGTCTTCCTTTCCCCTACCCTTCTGAATTTTGTCCTTGTGAAAGTATTGCGCTTTTGATCTCGAAGGGGTTGAATATTAAAGGAGCTCTGGTAGCGTAGTGGTTATGAATCGGGCTGCGAACCTTAAGGTCAGCGGTTCGAAACTACCAGCCGCTCCGCGGGAGAAAGATGA
>NW_006408637.1:9156304-9161690 GCF_000296735.1 Chrysochloris asiatica
TTCTACTCCCGTAAAGATTTACACCCTCGGAAACCTTATACAGGGTCGCTATGGGTCGGAACCGACTCGAGGGCACATAACAACAACAACAACAACATACCTCACTAGTGCTGTTGTCCCCACCATATGCTTATTTATTACTTGGCTGAACAATTGAACCGTTCCAGACCTGAAGAGTAATCAACAGCCATAGTCTCAGGGTTCCATCATCTCTAAAGACCAATAAGCCTGTTTTTTGTTTGGCTCCAACTTTGAGATTTGTTCCACATTTTCTCACACTGTATCCAGGACCTTCTAATAAAACCCTGTCCAGAGCAGTTGGTACCATCTAGTTCCTCTAGTCTCAAGTTTATGGAGATTGATGCTCATGTGATCTTGTAGTCCACTGGACCAACTGTTTCTAAGCAGGGAATATATTTTTTTAAGGTAGCACTAAAAATATTTACATATATACTGGATTTGGGGAGCAAGAGAAAGAGTTGCCACATCAACTGGAAGAGTTGTCCTCAGCTGGAAAAGGAAAGGCTTCTAGAGGAGTTAATTTTGGTAGGAAATACAAGGATTTTAGCTGGATTGTGTGGTATTTGGAATGACTGATAGCTGTCCATGAGGAGAGGTCAAACAAGCAGCTGATAGGTGGGTCTCAAGTTGTGGCAAGTGGTCTTGGTGAACAATTGGAAGTCCTCATGAAGAGATAGCATTGACCTCCACGATTTTATATAAAGTCATCTGATGATTGAAGTTAGAAAAGAGAGAAGGCTCATGGTCTGAATGCTGGTGATTTACAACACAGAGTTTTGGAAGGTGGGATTGAACAAGGAAAACAGTCTGAGGAGAAATGGCCAAAATGCCCAAGGAAATCTGGGAAACCCTGGGGCCACTGAGGCCAACTAGAGGGGCATTTCCAGTAGGGTCGCTGCCTCATCTGCTGCTGAGCAGCCATGCAAAGTTAAGTCTGAGGAGTGATCATGAGGTCACAATGTGGGGTCACTGGTGTCCTTAACAAAAGCAGTCATGAAGATATGGTACAGACAAAGGCCTGCAATCAGTGCATTCAAGTGAAGAGGAAATTAAAGGAGTCAGATATAGTGAAGAACTGGCATACCTTTGAAGTAGGTTTTGGGATAAAGAGAAGAAGAAAATCAAGGTAATAGCTGGAGGATCCATCTTCAGAGTACCTGGGAGAAGATTAAGTAGAAGAAACTTTGGGACTTGGACAGGATTGAGGTCATAGCTTGATCTACAAACAGGAAAGAGGTGAGGCTAGTAGACACAGGAAGGAAAAGGAAACAGAAGGGCAGGTAGGAGTGACCATCACTCACTTGTCTGGGAAAGTCAGTTTTCTACAAGAAAGAAAGAGGAGACTGAAATGATCATAGAAGCAGAGCATGCAGAAGGCCACCTGGCCATCACTGCGTTAGAAATCAGTGTCGTACTGTCATTGTGTGGGCTGACTGTGCATTGTATTCCTAGCACTGTACTAGATGCTTAACCTATAGTATTCCATATTCTCCTGACCGTTCCTCAAGATAGAGACTTGTACTGCTCTAGATTCATGGATATTTCCATTTCACCAAGGGAGGAAATGAAGACCTGGACTTGTTAAGTGACCTGTCACATAATTAATAAGTTAGAGAGTGGAATCTACAGTCAGGACTAGCTGATTGAATTAGTGATAGTACAGGCAAAGTAGCATGACACCAAGACCCAAAGAACAGAGACTTAACTAGGATAAAAGTTGATTTCCATCAGTCTGGAGACAAGGCGCAGGAAGTGGACGGCTTTGCTCCGTGGTATCATTACAGATACCTCGGCTTCCGCCTTCATATATAAAATCCAAGATAGATGCTGCCCATATCAGTGTTCTTATGAGAAAGAGTACTTCAAGGTTAGCGGCCTTATCATTCATCAGAGATCCCTGTGATTCACATTTGTTTGCCCTGTTTGGGTCGAATTTCACATCTGGCTGCTGGGTGACTGGTGATGTAACCTTTAATCAGGTGTCCATATGCGTGGAGAAAACCACCGAGCTCTACTGTTAAAGGAAGACAACTTTTAAAACTCTTTTGGTTGCATAATATTGCTTCTAGCTTTATATGAAAAAAATAAAGTCTTTGGAGATTCCGTGATAGACAGCCCAGCCTAGTGTTTGGGCTCATGAGCGCACGAGGACTCTGCCAGCCAGAGGCTGATTTGGTTTGCAGTAAATGACAGCCAGGTGTCTGTTATTTCTGTAGGCTATTGTCATAACCCAAAGGGGAGGTGATGGAGATGGAGATCCATGCTGTTCATGAGATATGAGGCTCAGAGAGAAGGTTCAAGAAAGCCACCTTGGTAGAAAATGTGGCAGAGGGAAGCTCAGATTTTCTAAAAATTAACATAATTTATATTTACCACAGAAAAAAATCAAGTACAGAAAGTACAAGACAGACAATTAAAATTACCTGTGATTTTACCACTCAGAGATAGCCCTAGTTAACATGCTTTTCCACGAGCATACTTGCATTCTGTCTTTTGCAAAATTTGAATCTTTGTGAATTTGCTTTTCTCGCCCGTGCAGGGCCTGAGGCATGGCCATCAGCTGTTGTTTCTGGTCTTGACAGAGAAAAAAGCTTACCTCCCATCTGGAAATCGGCATTTCAGTCACTAATGGACCACAGTTCAGTATAAGCACAGACATGGCCCAATTGGGGGCTGGACAAAAGGTTCTGTGTGACTGGCTTAAATAAGTGAGGGCCTGGGCAAGGTGGTGTAAGGAGCAGGGATAGCAATAGGTCTTTCTAAGGTCCAGTGCCTCCTGAGTCTTCCTCTCACGATGCTGCTCTGGAGTCAGGGAGCTGCCAAGTCCACAATGTTCTTCTTTTGCTTCTCTGTGTCTTCCACATCCATTCCTGTTTAAGCCAGGCCAAGAGTTACTTTACAAATGCTACGGTTGGAAGGGGATTTAAGATAATTTGGTCAAACTCTCTATTCCCCAGTCATCAGAATATGCAAGAGGGACACTGGACCAAGGTCACACAGAGCATAATTGGCAAATGGGCTGATTCCAAGTTCATGGTCTTTCTACTCACAAGTCATTGACCCCAACAATGGGAATAAGAAAGCCTGGACTATGGCGGTGGAGCATGGTGGTGATTGTATGCTGTTGAGTCAGTTCTGATTTACAGCTGTAAATCTTTACAGGAGCAGAAAATCTCAGCCTTCTCCAGCAGAGTTGTCCTTTTGGATAGCAGTCCAACTCATAATCCACTACACCACCAGGCCTGAACCTCTGCAAAAAAATGTGGCACCAACCATTCCTCCCAACCCTCTCTACTCATCAGTTGGGTTTGATAATCTGTGGCAATGGCCACACAGAACAATACTCACAGTTAAAGGGCTTGTTAGGAAAGTGATTGTTGTTAAGTGTTGTTGAATAGGTCTCAACTCATAACATAAAGTACAGGGTTTCCAATGAACGACCAGTGGGTTTGAACCACAGACTTTTTAAGTTAGCAGTCCAGTGATTAAATATCATACAGTGCCACACAAGGTTAACAGTTACAGGATAAAAAAAAAAAAATGCTCAGGGCACAGTTGTTCCAGTCAGCTGCAGATAAATGCCCACAGGACACATCACTCCACCAGAAGCCTCAGCTAGAGGCTCCTTGGGTCAGCAAACATAGCTTCCTCACTAAGTGTCTGAAGGCCCCCCACTCTACATGCAAGTCTCCTGCCAAAGTCACTCAGCTTTATTTGCTTCTTGGTCTGGAAAACTCACTGCTGTGTCTAGGCTTGGGTTTTTGGTTCTGCCATCGCTCCTCTGTCCCTGGTATCACAGATTTCTGCCCCTCACTTGAGAAGGTTCAACTCTCAGGGATCTCAGGGTTCCAAGGGCACACTTTACTACTGGCTCTTTCTTCTTGATGGTAGTGAAATCCCCTCCCCCTTCCATAGGTCTCATTTTACACACATGCTAAAGTTCAAGTGTTTACAATGAACTCTGTTAACATCCACAGCTGAATCATATCATCCTATCAGTATCTTCTTCCTGTTTCTCTTATCTGACCCATCAGGAAAAAAGTTACAAAGACTAAGGCCAGAAGAGATATATATATTCAATAATCCAACACACCACAGCCAACCCTGGTGTGTGGCCTCTCATCCCTGAGACATGTGCAACTGAGACATGCAAAAGCAGAGAGAAGCCAAATTCTTAATTCCAGGCTTTGGTAAGTCTTGTTTTCATTCCTAAGTGAACAGGTAACCCTTGTCTTTCTTTCAAGTGCTTCAAAACACTTAACAGTCACAGGAGTAACTTTTGTTTTCAAATCCCCTTGGACAGTGGGCTCAGCTTCTTGCTCAGGAGGAGGACAGTTTGTCCTCAGAGACAAAATGGCTTTGACCTTAAGTTATTGCTGAACAGTGGACAAGAAACACCAGTTTTCTGTCTGCCAGGTTTAACCAGTCTGTGATGAAGTTCAGGCTGGAACACATCCCTGCTTCTTGTGTCCAAGAAAAAGGAGCTCCCGAGGCAACTACTTTTTGTATAATCGATTTCCCAACTTCAGAATTAATGGTTGTTCAGACTTCTCTTTAGTCTTTGTGTACCTCCTCTATAGACTTGGTATAAGGAGCTCTGGGAGTGTGGTGGATTATGAGCTGGGCTACTAACCAGCAGGTCAGTAGTTCGAATTTACCAGTAGCTCCATGGGAGACACGTGAGGCTTTCTGCTCCTGTGAATATTTACAGCCTCAGAAATCCTGTACAGGGTATGAGTCAGAACCAATTCGATGGCACACAACCACCACTACCATGTAGAATTTGTATAGAGGTGAGGTGGGAATAAGAAACGATGCTTCCTCACTTCCTAAAGTCATTGCCAACACCAGCATAGTGAAGGCCTCACCTCCTGTCTCCTGTGGACAGGACAGTTATCACGTACTCTGATTTCATAACAGTAACTAACACAACATAGTGCTTAATATGAAGTACTCTCATAAAGTAATTTATATAAATCTTTACAGCAAACTGTGAGGTTGTTTCCATTGTGATTCCATTTTATAGAGGAAAAACTGAGGCATTGTGTGAGACCCAGTTGCCACCCTGTCTCAACCATGCTCTCTAGCCCAGAAAGTAGTTCAACATGAAACACATCACAAGGCTTCCATAGTCTGATTTTTGTTGACTTTAGCTGGTGAAAAGCCTATCAGGAGGATGGAGGAGGGTATTGTTGGTGTTGTTAAGTGCCGTTGAGTCAGTTCCAACCCATAGCAACCCTGTATAGGATTTCCAAGGAACACCTGGTGAGCTTGTAACTGCCAACCTTGTGGTTCAAACTGACTTTGCAGTCCAGCGCATGAAACCACAGTGCTATTTAAGAACCTGGTATTATAACCCTGCCAC
>NW_006408637.1:9161790-9173055 GCF_000296735.1 Chrysochloris asiatica
CTCTTAACCCAAGAACTCGGCTTCTTTTGAGGCCATGTCTCCTTCAAAGGTCTAGCAACAACTCTACAGTTGTTAGTTCCAAGTTATCATCCTACCTCCTGTGGTTCTCCTATACTCTGCTCACATCATGTAAATTAATCCCATTTAAAATAAATAACTCCCTCAAATGAGCTTCCTTTGAGTATATCATTTATTTTCTACTGGGATCTTGATTAATAGAGGTCCCAAGAGGGTAATTAATTTACCCAAGAGCATAAACCCAGAAACGGACAAATCAGAAGTTTGAGTCAGGGAGTTTGTCTTTGATGCGTAGGATTTTGACACCCACAGTAAAAGCTTCTGTTCTGGTATGGCACTGTAGGATAAGCACTGAACAGGTTAACACACAAGGTCCGTGGTTCCTTGGTTTCTACCAGCAGCCGCTCCTGGGAAACCCTGTACAGGGTCTCTATGAGTCAGAACCTACTAGATGGTACTTAACAGCAGGATGGAAAGAGAACTGCTCAGGAATCTAGGAAACTGTATGGCTTTTCTGCTGACCAGTTGTGGCTTTGAGTATCCATTTTTTATACATACAATGAGGTGGTTGCAGTTCCTTTACTGCTAACATTCTCTTGTTTCCCAAATTCCCACTGTAGGTAAGTTTCTCTCAGACCACTGAAAGCTTGTGTTTAGGTCCAAAAAACTTTTGAGGACACAATTTGCAATGGCAATACTGTATTAAACAAAGCTGTTCTCTATGAACAAAGCTGTTCTGCCTCCAGCACTAGTTCCTTTCTCATTCTACTTAAAATATTTGTCCCAACTAGCTGGTCTTGTTTATTTATCCTTCTGTCTAAACTCCATTGGCTTAAATAGTAACAGCAGCAACAGAAGAGCTGTATTCATTGTGAGCAGTAGCAGTCTTTATTCGGAGAAATGCTGAGTACACCAAAACGGAGCAAAGTTCTTATTTATTTATTTATTTTTGGTTCAGTGAAACCTACTTTACTTTTCATCAGCAAGTGATTAAATGTCAACCATGGAAATAGTTTTGGCCAGGGGCCTGAACCAAACAAGAATTTCACTCTAGTTTCAAAAATCTTATGCAGGAAAAAGGACTATGAAAATTAGGCATAGGATCTGGTGGAAAGAGTAGCAAAGGTCTGAATGTATTGACCCAGCACATGTGATGCCAAAATCAAGACCTTGATAAGGATGAGCTGAACCCCAGGACCAAGAATCAGGGCATGTGGGTAGATAAGCTTGAGAAATTGGCATCCTTACATTCTAGTAGCTATGAGTCGAAACCGACTCTATCACAACAACAACAACAACAACAACAACAACAACAGCTCTGGGTTTGAAGAAGTGGGTCAGTCCAGCGTCTGGAAACCAGTGTCTGCAAAGGCCTTCCCTGAGACAGACGCCTGGCAAAATTTTATTTCCAATTCCTTATCAAATAGTATTGATACCATTTCTGGCATGATATTTTCTGACTCCATATTTTGGTCACTTGTTTGAGATACTCTGTCTTGTTTCTTTGTGTAAGCTGAATTTGTCTGTGTTCTTTGAGGCATTGTATTTGTATTTAATTGATGAGTGTTTGTTGGTGTGTTCGCAGAGTGTATGTTGGTGTGTTGGTGTGGTCTCCTGGTGGATGTGACAGAGATGAAGTCTGTTCAGTGTTTGTGTAGAGTACTTCGTGGACCTCTAGAAGCAGGGGCAGTACTCCTTGACCAACCCCAGGCAGAACTGCGGTTGCACAGAATGGGCTGCTACTGGTTGCTGGGTTGGCGATGGCAGGACTGTTTTTTTTCTCAATTACTTTTCAGCTTCCTCTTCCAGTCTGAACTCAGTCCACCTTTCTGTCCTATCCTCTGATGCTCAGGATTCCAGGATTCCTTTCTCGATCTGTTTCACTTTTTCTCCCATGTTTTTGTTACAAAGGGTCTTCTCAGTGTGTCCACCATCTGGTCCCAAAAGTCCCCTCACAGCTTCTTGGCCAGAGGTTAACAAACATTTTCTAGGAAGGACCATTTAATTATTTGGGGCTTTGGAGGCCACATGGTCTCAGGCATAGCTACTGAATTTGTCATTATATCACAAGAATACTATGGATAATATGTACATCAATGGTTAAGACTATGTTCTAATAAAACTTTATTTACAAATATAGCCTGGATTTGAATCATGAGTCATAGTTCATCAACCTCTGTTCTATACTGAGATTAGTTTGGCCTTATGGTAGTAGCAGTACTGTCCTTGTTTCCGAAAGGACACCCAGGACATGAGGCCTAGAATGAATCTTGAGAGGAATGAGCATTTATGAATATGTGGACACTCTCTTACAACTCAAACTTAGCATCTTGGCAAGGACACTTAGAGCCAGTCCTGATATATTGCTGAGGTAGCACCCTGAATCTTGGAACCAATGATGGTCTTTAATAAATGAGATGTAAGTGCCAGAACTGCCTTGGCAGCAGAAGGGGTAGAACGTTCAATGAGGTAGATATGCAAAAATCTATTCATTATGTAAAGCCAAGGTATCTACCAATTAACCAGTCTCTGGGAGAGCCCAGAAGACATTCGCTTCCCCAGCAAAATCAGCAACATGACAATGAGGGGGTCACCAGGTGATTGCCCTTCTGTGGGATTACCAATGGAGTTGATTGCTATGGGACTTGGTTGCATGGTGTCATTGGGGGTGATAAATTAAAGAAGAGCAAAGCACAGTTGGAAACTCTTAGCCACCAAAGGCAAAGTGGGATGGTTATGGTAATAGGAGAAAAGTTGGCATGGCAACCCGGATGGGAATCAGGGCAGTGACTGATAGATCATGCCATTCTTAGCAATAAGACTGGAACATGTTGCCTGAACTATACCAACCAAAAGTCAAGAGCAGGTGAGCAGGAGGCTGTAATAGAAAATGCTAACCCTTTGCCTAGTTTCCAGATTAAATCAGCTGTCCGATCCAGAGCCAATCTATTGAAAGAGTCTCTTGCTCTTGAGGACCGACCCTACTTTGCCATATCAAGCACATATCTAACCACAAAGACCTATGAGCATTTCTCTTGGGGAAAAAAAGTGGATAATTCAGGTCCTACAAGAGTTTTGGACACAGGATATGAGCTGAAACCAATACTGTTATTGTTGTGTGGTTTTAAGTCAGTTCTGATTCATAGTGACACTGTAAAGAGATTCTGAGAGCAGCTGGTGGACTTGAACTGCCAACCTCAAAGATAGCAGCCCAGTGCTTATCCTACAGCACCTCACCGGGGCTCAAAATCAATACTTGTTGTTGTTAAGTGCCATTGAGTCACTTTCAATTCATAGTGACCCTGTATAGGGTTTCCAAGGAGCAGCTGGTGGGGTTTGAGCCACTGACCTTGTAGTTAGTGGTGGTGGTGGTTATGTGCCATGGAGTCAGTTCTGACCCATAGCGACCCCGTACAGGGTTTGTGAGGCTGTAAATCTTTACGGGAGCAGAACGCTTCATCTTTCTCCCGTGGAACAGCTGGTAGTTTTGAACTGCTGACCCTGTGGTTTGCAGCCCGATTCGTAACCACGACGCTACCAGAGCTCCTTCGTAGTCCAGTGCTTATTGTAATGGATCCAAAATGCCATCACAGTCACCCTTCGCTGACTTATGATGTTGGGAAAAGTACGGCTCCAAACCGCTCTCACAGGAAGTTCAATGGATCATGTTCCCACCTGGTGTTATTGTCTGTGATCATGAGTGTAAAATCAGAATGAACATGCTTAACAACTGAAAGAATCCTATTATAGAGTAAGAAGTAAGTAGATAGCATTGTTAAGAAAGACAAAGTGGAAACTTTTGAAACTTCTCCCCAGCCAAGATAGAAAGTCAGAAGTAACATATCTCATCCTGGGTTAAAATGCCACCCTCAAAGACAGAGAAGACAGAACTGGTGATGATGCCCATTTCTAAAAAAAAACTGGTGATTCCCATTTCTAAAAAATTTACCAAATCAGGTCCTGCAAACTCCAGGTGGAGCATGGCAGATGAAGATGGGCTACCAGTAAATTAACCAAGTAGGAGACCTGGTGTGGTGCTGTGGTTTAATACACTGGACTGCATAGTTGGTTTGAACTGCAAGGTCGGTGGTTCAAGCTCACCAGCTGCTCCTCATAAACCCTATACCGGGTTGCTATGGGTTGGAACCGACTTAGAGGCACTTAACCACCACAATAACAGCCTCAATCAGTTGTTAGAGAAGATAAACATAATCTCTATCACTGACATCATCTGGTAGATGGCTATGTTGAATCTCTCTTAGGTATGACCTCCATGTGCTTGTCACTTTGTCGAATTGTGGTGACTTGTGTGGTACTCTGGTGCTGAAAGCTATGTCACCGGTATTTTAAACACCAGCAGGGACACCCATGGTAGATAGGTTCCTTCAGAGCTTCCAGACTACGACAAAGTAGGAAGAATGAGAGATGGACCACTTTCGAACGGTTAGCCACTGAAAGCCTTATGAACAGCAGTGGACGGTTGTCAGATATAGTTCCCGACAATGAGTTTTTCAGGTTGGAAGGCACTCAAAATGCAACTGGGGAAGAACTGCCTCCTCAAAGTAGAGTTGACTTTATGACATTAGTGGAGCAAAGTGTTCAGGACCTTGATCTGTTGATGCGGCACATCTCAAATAAGAATAGACAGCTGCGAATCTCCATGAATTTTTTTTTTTTTTAATAATATTTTAACCTTTACTTGTCAGCCCTTGGACAGATGTCTTCAGACACTTAAGTTTATGGTTAAGAAACATTTTAATCACCAACCTTGTGGCTCAAACCCAAATTGCCATGGTGCAGTCGCTGGACTGCAAAGTTGGTTTGAACCATAAGCCTGGAAGTTCAAGCTCACCAGTCACTCCTCGGAACCTATACAGGGTCACTATGGATCGGAACAAACTCGACAGCACTTAACAACAACAAATTATCTATCTATCTATCTATCTATCTATCTATCTATCTATCTATCTATCTATCTATCTATCTATCTATCGATGTGGTGCTGTAGTGTGGCGCTGTAGAATAAGCACTGGTGGTTCAAACACACCAGCTGCTGCTTGGAAATGCTCAACAGGGTCTCCATATGACAAAATTGATTGGATGGTACTTAACAACAAATAAAACAGCAACATATCTCAAAAGAGATTCAGCTCAAGATACCAACTAATACTACAGAATGTATTCTGCCTCTTTAACATAATCGCCTCTAATCCTGCTTCATCAACATCATAGAGATTAGGATTGACAGCACATAGGGTAATTACATCAGATTATTAAATGGAGGATAATAATGGAGTCCTGGTGTGGTGCTGTGGGTTAATGCACTAGACTGCAAGGTTGCCTTGAACTGCAAGGTTGGCGGTTCAAGCTCACCAGCCACTCCTCAGAAACCCTATAGAAGGTCACTATGGGTCAGAACTGACTTGACAACACTTAACAACAACAACAATATGTAATACTGAGAATCATGGCCCGGCTAAGTTGACACATATTTGGGGGACACAATATAATCCATTACACTGATCGGTTTACCAATTAAAAAATGCAAACTGCCCAGCCTTCTCCCTGTCACTCACTTTCTCATTTTATTTTGTTTTGTCCACAGGACTTATTCCCTCCTACTCTGTCATGTTATTTAATCATTTATTTATTTATTTTAAGGTTTTTATTGTGGATTAAGTGAAAGTTTACAGGGCATATCATTAGTTTTACATTCAACAATTGTTTCATTACAATAATTATAATCCCCTCTATGTACCATCAGTTAACAATATTTCTATCCACTTAGATTTTTAAAAAAAACAACCACTCAGGCATATATAATAATTTACATCTCCAAAGGGCACATTCTGCAAGTCTGCTCCTGGCCACCAGCTCTTAGCCCTTCTCTTCTTAGTCCATAAATCTAGAGTCCTCAGCCACTCCCCCTCTCCATGCCCCCATCTCTGCCTCCACCTCTGGCGCTGCTGCTTCTCTGGATAAGGTCCCACATTCTATTTGTGCATTCCTCTCTTGATGGTCCTAGGGTCCTCTGTTTCTGGACTGTAAGATTAACCACTCCCCTTTTTTTGTTACAAAACTTCTACTTTTACAATTGTGACAGTCACGATTAGTCATGATAACAATTATTCACTATTGAATCCTACGAATCTTATCCCCATCTCTTTTCACCAGACCCATCTAGACAAGATGACAGCTATTCAGTGGGGACTCTTTCTTTCCCCCCATACTCTTAAACTAAACTCCCTCTTGAAACCTTGTAAGCCAGTCGCTTCGTGCCTTTATTGCCCCTTCATTTTAGGTAGCCAATGTCTAAGTTGCCCATCGCTATCTACCCTGTATACAGAGCGGATAGCATTGGTACTTGATATGAAGACTCTTTCCCTCTCTCTTCGTATTTAGAGTAACTGCCGCTCTTGAGTATAGGTCAGGTTCATCATGAAGATGTATCACTGTAGCTGTTCCAGTCTGCTTGTCCTTTCTAGTGGGAATGTCTCACCTCATAAGGTTCTGGATGGGACTCAGGATTCCACCTAAGGTCCTATACTCTGTAAAGGTTTGCATGAGGCCTATTTCACTGGGAAAGTTGTAGAACCCCTTTTAGATAATTCCAATCAATTATAGGTTGAAGGCGGGCTTACAAGTTTTCTCTAATCATGTTTCCCAACATTCCTTTCTATCCCACTCAAGTGTCTATTTTACAATAGTAGGCAAGGGAAACTAATATTCATAAGGTAGTGAAGGGTTTTAGTATTATTTACCCTTTTCAAGCTATACCTAGATCCCTGTATCCCAGAGCCTTGTTGTTCCAGGGTTGAGTATGCATCACTATTTACCTCTGTCCCACTAGGCCATGCAAAACTTTCTCAGTGTTCCCCTAGCTATCTTGTTCTTCTGCCTCCTCCCTCCTTCTTGTATTGCCCTCCCCAACACCCAAAGTAAACTCTCTACCCCAACCCCATTGTGGTTAGCTTATATTCCATCAGTTCTTCCCTCCATTTTAAATAGTCTATTTTATCCAGTAATCTACCTGACCTTCCCACCACCTGGATCTCTGTTCCTCTGTGTTTGCCTTTTTTCACATTGTAATTGTTTTGATCATAAACTGACCTCGCAGTTCCTCTGTTCTTATAATTTTATTCTGTTCTTGACTCTTCCATTTGTCGACTGAGTTCTGGTTGATGCTGCCATGTATGTCATTCTGTAGTTGGAATGTGTTCTTGTTGATTCTCAGTCCACAGAACTTCCTTTAGGATGTGTTTTTACAGCAGGGTTGGCTTTGGCAAAATCCCTTAGCTTCTGTTTATCCTGGAATGTTTTGATTACACCATCATATTTGAATGACAGCTTTGCTGGGTAGAGGATTCTTATGTGGCAGTTTTTTTCTTTCAGGGTTTTATATATCTCTCCCCATTGCCTTCTTGCCTGCATGGTTTCTCTTGAGAAATCTGAGCTTAATCTGACTTGCTTGCCTTTGTATGTTATATTTCTCTTTTCTCTAGCTGCTTTCAAGATCCTGTCCTTATCTTTGATTTTGGAGAGCTGGATTATTATATGTCTTGGTGATTGTCTTTTAGGATCTATCCATCCTGGGGTTTGTTGAGCTTCTTGAATACTTATCTTTTCACTTTTCAGGATGTTAGGAAAATTTTCTTCCAGAAGCTCTTCAACTATCTCCTCTGTGGGCTTATGCGATTGTTCCTGTTCTGGAATGCCAATAATTCTTATGTTATTCCTCTTCATGTTATCCAACATGAATCTTGGGACTTCTTCAGATTTTTTAATCCTTTTTTGTGTTTGTTCTTCTATCTTAGTAGTATTGAGAGATTTAGCTTCTAGCTCACTAGTTCTGGCTTCTATCTCTTCAATTCTACTCCTTTGCCCTTTCAATGTATTGTCCATTTCTGATTTTCTATTATTAATCATTTGGACCTCTTTCTGTAGTTTTTGAATTGTTTCCAATGCTGAACCTATTTTATCTGATTGTTCCTGTAGTGCTTTCCTGACTTCTTCCTTATTTTTCTCAACTCCATTGTGAAGTATTTTGATACATTTTATAATCATTTTCCTGAATTCCTTCTCAGGCATTTCCAAAGCCTGCCCATCTTCCAGTATGGAGTGTATGTTTACTTCCAGTTCATTTGCCTCAGTCACTTTATCTCGTTTCTGGACATGTGCAGATATGGTCGGTCATCTGCTTCTGTTTTTTTGGCATCTTCAGGGGTTATCTGTGGCCTTAATACTTAGATGGGTATGTATTTTGGTGTTTTTTATGCTTTCTGATTGCCTCCAGGTAGATGTGATCAGGAAATGGGCTTCCCTTTCCACTCTTCTTCTTGAGAAATTTCAAGATGCCACTGTTGGTCGTTTTGCCGTAACTTAGGATTTAATTTTCAGCCTATTTCCTTTTTTGCCTGCTTGTCCCACTCCACAGTCCACGTTCAGGCCTTTTTTCTAGTTATAAGCAGTTCAGGGCCTGCTGTGGCCGTTTGGTTTTAATTGGAAACTGTCTCTTTAAATTTTGAGGAGAACTGTAAGCATGCGTAGCAGAACCCTCCGAGGATGGGGCTGGGGTGTCCACTAGCTCAGGCACCCCTATAGTCACCCGAATGGAGGTGCGCAGATAGCAAGGGACCAATGAACAGATACCAAAAGAAAAGTATGTCCACACCTTTATCTCCGCAGTTCTGCCAGGCATCTGTGGCCGCTCTGATCCTTCCCCCGCTTGGTCTCACCCAAGATGGCGGCTCCTGGAGCAGCTGAACGTCCTGAACTAGAAAGCAATGAATTTCTTGATTTTGCAACAAATTCCCCCAGCTGTAAGCCTTCCAACCTTATAAATATTCAAGGAGCTCTGGTAGCGTAGTGGTTACAAATCGGGCTGCTAACCTCATGGTCAGCAGTTCGAAACTACCAGCTGTTCTGCAGGAGAAAGATGAGGCTTTCTGCTCTCGTAAAGATTTACAGCCTCAGAAATCCTGTCCAGGGTTGCGATGAGTTGGAACTGACTCCACGGCACATAACAACAACAAAACAACAATAATGTGGTTCAGAGTTTTGGGACCATCCCCTGAGCCTGCTTGGTCGGGTATTCTGTGTTGTTGCTGATGGAACTCCTTACTGCGCTTCCACCTGATCCGCCATCTTATTTGTTCTCCCTTATTTACTCCTTTATGATACAAGTCATTTATTTTCTGTGCTTCTCTCTCCCTTCTGCCTTACCAGAATGTAAACTCTATGAGGAAGTGGGTTTTGGCTCTTTAATTCACTAGTATACCCCAGGGACCTAGAACACTGCCTGCCATATATTAAATGTTCAATAATTATTTGTTGAACAAAAGAACACTTTTTTGAATGGAAAGGAGGAAACTATCATGATAGGAGAAGAAATTTAACAGTGTTAACACTTTCAAATGTTTGGGGAGATCACAGCTGGGAACAGAGACTCATATGGGAACAAGGGCTTTGAAGAGAGCTGTATCAGCAGTATATGTGGACTGCATGCCCACTGTGGAGGATTAAGAGACATGAGAAAAGTATAGGTGTAAATAAAGCTTTACATTGAAGAATTCAGTCTGCCACCATCTGACCGCATGAGACATTAATGTAACTCAAGTGAAAAACAGGCTTGTGTGCCCCTCTGAGGATGCAATGGGAAATGCATGAACTCTTTTACTGATGGTCAGACCCCTGGAGAGCTAACTTGGAATACAGAGGTACAAACTCACTGAGATCAGTGAGGGCCAAGTTCTCCAGGTATGCCTGACTCTCATGAGAACTTAAGAATCACTGCCCTAGGAGATATGCTTGCAAAAAATACAGAACAGGAGCAACAAACAAGATGGAGGATCTGGTGGAAGTGCAGTAAGGAGCTCCACCAGCAACATCACAGAATACCTGACCCAAGCAGGCTCAGGGGATGGTGCCAGAACTCTGAACCACTAATAAAGGAATATCTAGATGGTTGGAAGGCTTACAACTAGGGGAATTTGTAGCAGAAACAAGAAATCCATTGCTTTCTAATTCAAGATGCTCATTTGCTCCTGGAGCCACCAACTTAGGCAAGACCAAGCGGGGAAAGGGGGAAAGGATCAGAGCACCCATGGACCCCTGACAGAACCGTGGAGATAAAGGTGAGGACACTTTTTTTTTTTTTTGTACTGGTTCATTGATCTCTCACTGGCGGCATACCTCCATTTTGGTGACTAGAGGTGGTACCAGAGTGGACACCCACCTCCACCCCTGTAGGGTTCTACTACACATGTGCACAGATCTCCTTGAAATTTAAAGTGACAGTTTCCAGTTAAAACCAAACAGCAGTGCAAAGTGGCCACAGCCAGCCCTGAATTGTTTATCACTAGGAAAAACATGAATGGGGATTGTGGAGCAGGACAGGCCTACTAAAAAGAAAATAGGCCAAAAATTAAATCCTGAGTTATGTAACAACAACCAACAGTGGCATCTTGAAATCTCTCAGGAAGAAGAGTGAAATGAGAAGCCCATATCCTAATCACATCTACATGGAAGCAATTAGGAAACATAAAAAATACCAAAATACACACACATCTGAGTATTAAGGCCACAGATAACTCCTGAATATGCCCAAAAAACAGAAACAGACGCCCATATCAGTACATCTCCAGAAATGAGATAAAGTGACTGAAATAGACCTACACTCCATACTGGAAGATGGGCAGGCTTTGGAAATGCCTGAGAAGGAATTCAGAAAAGTGATTATAAAATGTATCAAAACACTTCACAATGGAATTGAGAAAAATAAAGAAGAATTCAGGAAAGCACTACAGGAACAATCAAATAAAATAGGTATAGCATTGGAAACAATTCAAAAACTACAGAAAGAGGTCCAAATGATTAATAATAGAATATCAGAAATGGACAATACACTGAAAGGACAAAGGAGTAGAACTGAAGAGATAGAAGCCAGAACTAGTGAGCTAGAAGATAAAATCTCTCAACACTACTAAGATAGAGGAGCAAACACAAAAAAAGATTTAAAAAATTGAAGATTCACGTTGGACAACATGAAGAGGAATAACAAGAATTATTGGTATTCCTGAACAGGAAGAATCATACAAGTCCACAGAAGACATAGTTGAAGAGCTGCTGGAAGAAAAATTCCCTAACATCCTGAAAAGCGATATTAGGAAGCTCAACAAACCCCAGGAAGCTCAATGAACTCCTAAAAGACAATCACCAAGACATATAATAATCAAGCTCTCCAAAATC
>NW_006408637.1:9173822-9217780 GCF_000296735.1 Chrysochloris asiatica
AAGAGGGGAAGTAATACTAAAATGCTTGACTGTTTTATGAATATTGGTTTCTCTTGCCTACTATTGTAAAATAGACACTTGAGTGGGATAGAAAGGAATGTTGGGAAGCATGATTAGAGAAAACCTGTAAGCCCGTCTTCAGCCTATAACTGATTGGAATACCTAAAAGGGGTTCTAGAACTTTCCCAGTACTATAGGCCGCTTGTGGAGCCTTTGCAGAGTATAGGACCTTAGGTGGAATCCTGAGTCCCATCCAGAACCTTCTGAGGTGGGACATTCCCAATAGCAAGGACAAATTACCAACCTGGAACAGCTAGAGCAACAAAAGATACATCTTCAAAGAAAGATCATCAGGAAAAACCCCAAACAAAAATGTCAGCATGACTGGCTACTCCAAGAATAAGCAAGCTGTTTGCCAGGAAGCCATCAAGGCAAGTAATCAAGTTCCTTCAGGACAAACCCCTCTCTAAGACTGAAACTCAAAGGGAACATACAATCAGGCATGTAAGCTTGTTAGTGACCACATTGGTCTACTGGTGATTGGAAGAGGGTGAAAGGCAGCAATGAAGAAATGGGCTGAGTTCAACCACAATCCATTGACTCCCATTGACCTGGAGAAGAGAGAGAGAAGAGGAATGGCTGGTTGGTCCACAGTGTAGTGAGACCTGGGGACACTTGAGCCCATGTACAAGGACATAGCCACAGAGGGCTAGAGCTGAGAGTGAAGCATCCAGCTGATATGAAGTGAGGGGAGATGCACAAGAACACCCAAACTTGCAGACAGTACCCATTTGACCTAGCCTAGATGGCTTGATAATCAGAACTCGACTAGAGGAAGATTACCAAAAAAAAAATTTTTTTTTTTTGGATAAAGGAAACAAGGTAAATTGCTACAATTTGATGAACCTGACCTATACTCATGGAGGTAGTAACCCTAAATACCAACAGAGAGTCTTCACATCAAGTATCAATGCTATCCACTCTGTACATAGGGTGGTGGTGGTGGTTATGTGCTGTGGAGTCAGTTCCGACCCATAGCGACCCTGTACAGGGTTTCTGAGGCTATAAATCTTTACAGGAGCAGAACGCCTCATTTTTCTCCCATGGAACAGCTGGTAGTTTCAAACTGTTTACCTTGAGGTTTGCAGCTCGATTGATTCGTAATCACTACACTACCAGAGCTCCTTGTAGGAATGGGCAGCTTAGACATTGGCTACCTTAAGCAAGGGGGTGATAAAGGCACAAAGTAACTGGCTCACAAGGTTTCAAGAGGTAATTTAGTTTAAGAGTATGGGGGCAAAGAAAGTCTCCACTGAATAGATTTCATCTTGTCTAAATGGGTCTGGTGAAAAGAGATAGGGATACGATTTGTATGATTCAATCATGAATAATTGTTATCATGTCTAATTGTGACTGTCAAAATTGTAAAGGTAAAAAAAAAAAATTCTAAAGGTAGAAGTTTTGTAACAAAAACAGGGGAGTGGTTAGTCTTACAATCCATAAACAGAGGACCCTAGGACCATTAAGAGAGACGAGCACAAGCAGAATGTGGGACCTTATCCAGAGAATCAGTGAAGCCAGAAATGGAAGCAGAGATGGGGTCATGGAAAGGAAGAGTGGCTAAGAACTCTAGAGTTGGTGGCTAAGGACAACTAAGAGTTGGTGGCCAGGGGGCAGACTTGCAGAATGTGCCCTTTGGAGGTGTAAATTATTATATACGCATAAGTGTTTTTTAAAAAATTTATTTAAAAAAGCAAAAGTAGATAGAAATACTGTTAACTGATGGTACATGGAGGGGTGTATAATCATTGTAATGAAACAAGTGTATCATTTCTTGAATATAAAACTGGTGATATGTCTTGTAAACTTTCACTCAATTCACAATAAAAACCTTAAAAAAAATATATATATATATATGGAAAAGTGCATTCAAAACATTAAAAAAAAAATAACAACAACCGGAATAAATGGAAGTAAATGCTGTTGAATGATGATGCATGGAGGGGATTGTAACCATGGCAATGAAACTAAATATTATAGGATGAATGTAAAGCTGATGTCCTCCCATGTAAACTATCATTCAATTCACAATAAAAATTTAAAATTAAAAAAAAAAAAAAGGAACATGAGTCCAATCAAGGTCTAAAACTTCCAGTCTACAGGAATTGAAGGTTGTAGATGAATGAACTCAGTGACCCTGCTCAGAAGCAATGGACATGCAGAAAGCGGAGCACTCTACAGCTCATCTGACATGGTGATCTCTTTAGCAAGGGAAGAAAATGAGAGGTGAGGCAAGGAAATGAAAGATTTAAAAATATTTAGGAGACATAACAACCAAATACAAAGTGTGCAACTTATTTGAATTCTATCTTGAGCACACCAATTCTAGAAGACATTTGTGAGACAATAAGAGAAATTTGAATATACACTGTTTTTAGGTGATTGCAAGGAACCATTGAATGCTCTTATTTTTGTATATGAAAATCTCTTTATTTTGAAAGATGCATATGTCAAACTGTTGTTAAGTGCTGTCGAGTCAGTTCCAACTCATAGTGGCCCTGTATAGGGTTTCCAAGGAACAGCTGGTGAGTTTGTGGTTCAACCTGACCATGCAGGTCAGCACATTAACCCACAGTCCTCTCCAGGACTCCACATATCAAACTATGAGCAGTGAGATGTCACGATATTTTGATCTTGCTTTATGATGTTTCAGAAAAGAAAAATTAAGAAGCAAATATGGAAAATGTTACTAACAGATAAATCTGTTGTTGTTGTTGTTAAGTGCCATCGAGTCGGGTCCGACCCATAGCGACCCTGTACAGGGTTTCCGAGGGTGTAAATCTTTACGGGAGTAGAAAGCCTCATCTTTCTCCCGCGGAGCGACTGGTAGTTTCGAACCTCTGACCTTAAGGTTCGCAGCCCGATTCGTAACCACTACGCTACCAGAGCTCCTTAACAGATAAATCTAGGTGATGGAAATATGGAGACTCAGTTGATTATTTTAATGTTTTCATTGCTTTTGTGTATATCTGCACATTTTCATAATCAAAAGTTAAAAGTAGCTGCCTGGAAATGCTATACAGGATCGCCATATGTCAAAATCGATCTTGTCAAGGTGGAGAGACCACTGCTTTTCTGACTCTAGCATAAAGAAAGATCATTGGAGATAATACTGAGAGGTTTACAGCTGGAGGAAGACATTGAAGGGTCCTGGTGTGGTGCTGTGGGTTAATGTGCCATACTGCAAAGTTGGTTTGAACTGCAGGTTGGTGGTTCAAGCACTCTAGTTGCTCCTCGGAAACCTTATACAGGGTCACTGTGTCAGAACCGACCCGACGGCACTTCACAACAGCAACAAGTTAGATAGTCAAATGCTTATGTAGGTCAGAGCCAAAGTCACTGCTTACGGAGGGAGAAGTGAAGCAAAGAGGTTGGTGGCTTTCCTTGAAGGGAATGGACATCTTAAATAACTGCTACTTCATAGAGGCCAAAGATCAGACATGAACATGGGGATAGGTTCTTCATTCGTCTTGAGGTTGTTTTCTCAGAAAGTCGGTCAGCCTTGAAGGTAGGGGTAGGAAGAGTGGAGGGTGGGAGCTGGTAGAGGGAGGGTCTAAGTCATGACTGAATGGGGTTTGCTGGACCACAGAAAGAAGCCATCTCTGCCAGAGGATTCTGAGGCAGGGAACACAGAGGCAGCTGTGACCAGTCAGGCTAGTCATGTCTGCATTTGTGTGTTTGTATGTCTATGTTGTTTCAAGTTCCTTTCATACAGGAAAAAGCTATTTGGTGCCATTCAGGTCCTGCTGGCCCAGACACAGACTTTCCATGAACTAAGAAATATTATTTGACCTAACATTTATCTAACAAGAATTTAGTGATTAAAGTCTCCTAGGCTATACTCCAGAGCTATAGCTTTGAGGATTTTCTAGTTTAACAGGTGAGATAGATGTGTAAACTGTGAATCACAACACCTACTGTACACTGAGTATTATAGGTAATAAGTATTTAGGGCATAACCTTTGAAAACCTAATAAAAGCTAGTGGATTTTTTTCCTCCTCAGGGGAAAAAAAATGTACAGATGCCTATACACAAAAATCTGCACTGATTTCGGGAGATTCAGGACTACTGAAGTCGGATTTTCAGATTCTTATGTTTCTTTGTGGAATTCTGGTGTGGTGCTATAGGGTAAGCACTGGACTACTAACCACAAGGTTGGTTGTTCAAACTTACCAGTCACTCCTCAGTAACCCTATACAGGGCCACTATGAGTTGGAGCTGACTCAATGGTACTTAACAACAACAACGTCTCTTTGTGGTAGAAGTTTTCAAAGGAATGTTTTGGGAAATCAGAGATAGCAGTGACAGACTTGTCCTAGCAAGACATCAGCTTGGAGGGGGACCAGGACTTGCATTCTTGACCCAATACAGACAGTCCCGGGTTAGTAACATCTGACTTACAAACACCCTACAGTTGAAAACCAATCTCTGTAAATTATATTAAAATTTTGAGGTACATAAATGGTTCATAATAGCAAAGGAGCATTACTTTGTGACACACATAAAAACATGTGATTGTAATTGCTGTATTAAGTTAAAGCCATTTTAGTGTCTGGAAGTAGTAAATTTTTTTATTCATAGAAAAACATACACGATATACTATATATTAAGACCAACATTTGACTAACTGCATTTAGACATGAACCGTATCTAACTGTATAAAAATACATGCAATAAATAGTAGCTCAAAAGAGGGAACAAATCTTTACAGCGAGGATCATTCCCAACCCCTTGGTACACAGGGTTGACAGGGATGGGCAACTTAGACACTGGCAACCCAAAAGTGTGTGTGTGGTGCTACAAAGGCAAGAAGTGACTGGCTTACAAGCTTTCAAGAGGGAGCCTAATTCCAGAGGGTATGGGCAGGTATAATCTCTACTGAGTGGTTTCCAACCTGTCTGGACTGGGCTGATGAAAGGAGATGGGGATAAGACTCTTGAGGTTCAATAGTGAATAATTGCTATCAGCACTGACTGTGAGGATTGGAAATGTAAAGGTAGATATTTTGTAACAAAAGGAGGGGAGTGGTTGACTTTGCAGTCTAGGAGTGGAGGTCCCTGGAACCATCAAGGGAGAAGATTGGAGTGTGGGACCCTATCCAGAGAAGCAGTGACACCAGAGATGAAGGCAGAGATGATGATGTGGACAGATGGAGTGGCTGGGGACTCTAGACCCAGAGAGGGAGAGGGGCTGTGTGCTGACGACCCCAGGGGCAGGCTTGCAGGGTGTACCCTTTGATTGGTTGATGATGCATGGAGGGGATTATAACCATGGCAACTGAAATGAAATACGATAGCATGAATGTAAAGCTGGTGTTTTCCCATGTAAATGATCACATAATTCACAATCAAAACTTAAAAAAAAAAAAAAAAAGCAAATTTAAGACAGATTTAATAATGGAACTCCTTGATAATCTGGGGACTGCCCATAAGTGGCAGGGCATAACCTACTGCACCCACAGATTGTTGTTGTTGTTGTTGGGTACCATCAAGTCAGTTCTGACTCATAGTGACCCTAGAGGAGCAGTTGGTGGATTTGAACAGCTAAGCAATCAGAATAGAGGTCAGAGAGACTATTTCTTTAATTAGGAGGCTCCCTTGTCCAGTGCCACATTAGGAACGTGGAATGAAGGAGTATTGCAGTGGTTGCTGTGAGCCTAATGACCTCACCTTAGTCTCAGGCCACATGTACGCTGGCTCTGCAGCGCCAGGCTGTCTTGGCAAGCTAGAAACAGTGCTGAATAGGCCTCTGACACAGTGGCATTAACTGAAGATGATGCACTGGCTGTTTTCAGAAGAGCCAAGGTTTCTGATCAAGAAAGGAGACTTAGGTAGTAGCCCGACGAGAGGTGTCTTTCTGTGGGAGGGCCCTGTTGTTTTGGCCACATCTGTTTTGATATGGTTCTCAGGCTGTGGATAGATTTAACAGATGCAGCCTTTTATACCCCATCAGGCCCCAGTTTAGAGAGACACGGCTGGTTCTCTGAGCTTGTTTGGCTTTGAGGAATGGAAAATGTGGTTCTTTTAACCTTGCTCCCTTCAGCAGGTGGTTTAGGGGTGAAACCAACGATTCCCACACAGCCTAATGGATAGCTGCTGGTCTTTTTCCATTTTTGTTCCTTTTTCTCATTACAACACTGATAGTCTCAGTTCCTCGGGGAGAAACAAAAATGTAAGAACAATTGAGTTCTCTGCTTCAGGCCCATCCATATCCAAAAGCCCACAACTCCGCCTGGCTTCTACTTTTCCCTACTGTCAGCGGAGCTGCTGGCAGCTGGGGCTATAGGGGCAGAGCGATTCAAGTAAAAGATTTAAATCAACTTGTAGATATGTTGTTCTCTTTTCAGCAAGCACATATGTTTGCATGCATGTCAAAGTATATATGCCACTTGTAACATTGACTCTGGTTTTCCTATTTTACGTAAAATTCAGGAATTTTCTGATATGTGGCATTAATAAATGATCACAAAAAGCATACCTGTATTTATTTACCTTGCACCTGACAAGTTTTAAAGTTCTTTCAGAGCTGTGACCTTAAAATGTTCCTGGGAAGCAGGTAGAACAGGCATTATAATAACTTTACTTTGCAAATGTGTGGCTCAAAAAATGAATTTGAGCTGTTATCCTGCGATCTAAGTTGTATGCTTTGAGGAAAAAAAAGTTATTGGTTTTTGCCAGGCTTTGGTTTACATGCTTATGCTCAAAGTCAAAAAGTCTCTGACAACACATTTTTATTTGGTCTAGAAACAGAAAAAGAAGCTGAGATCATAGTTTAGACCCATTCCCTAGATTAATCAAGTAAAAAATATTAATAGGTGAAACATTTTGAGTTTTATTATATGCCAAACAGTAATAGAAGATCATTATGTTAATTAACAGACTCACTTAATCCTCATAGCAACCCTGTTGTATACACATGTAATTTATAAATAAGGAAGTAAAAGTATAAAGACTGTAAGTAACTTACCAAGGACCCCAAACTAATAAAAGTCCAGATTTTAGCAAAGACAGTTTGAATTCAATGTCCGAGAAATCTTAGTATTTGGTTTAATCAGAAAAACTTAATAATTCAGAAGAATTAGGTATTTTACTCAGGCCCTGGTGGCTTTATCAAAGTGTCCAATACTATGCCATACTTAGAAATTTTGCTGTTTGAGTCCCTTGTGAAGCCACTATGTCAATATATCCTGCCGAAGGTCTTCCTCTTTTTCACTGACACTCTACTTAGCCCAACATGTGCTTCTCCAAGGACTGGTCCCACTTCATAACATGGTCTAAGTATGTATAAAACAGACTCTCGTAATCCTTAATTCTAAGAAACATTCTGTCTGAACTGCTTCCAAGACAGATTTGTTCATTCTTCTGGCAGTCCAAAGTTTACTCATATTCTTCAACAATATCATAATTCATAGGCATCAATTCTTCTTCAATCTTCTTTAATATTGTTCAACCTTTAGATGCATATGGTGGTGATGCGCCATGGAGTCAGTTCTGACTCATGGTGAACCTGAATAGGGTTTCCAAGGCTGTAAATCTCTACTGGAGCAGAAAGCCTCATCTTTCTCCTACTGACCTTAAGGTTAGCAGCCCACCTCATAACCGCTAAAATATTATGGTTTGGGCCAAGAACACCTCAGTTCACAAAGTGTTAACTTTGCCTTTAATATCTTGAAGACATGTTCTCAAGCAGATTTGCCCAATACAATATGTCATTTAATTTCTTGATTGCTATTTCCAAGGACTTTGTGTTCTAAATAAAATGAAATCCTTGACAATTTCAGTTGTTTCTCTGTTTATCATGGTGTTGCTTATTGGTCCAGTTGTGAGGATTTTTGTTTTCTTTACATTGAAGTATAATCCATATTAAAGGCTCTAGTTTTTAAAATCTTCATCAGTGTCTCTAGCCCACTTTGTTTGCAGAAAGCAAGGTTGTGTCATCTACATATCACAAGTTGTTAATGAGTTTTCCTCTACTCTGATGCTGTTTTTTTCTCTTTTTTTCTCATACTTTAGCTTCTTGAATTTTTTCCCTAAGCATACAGATTGCATAAGTATGGTGCAAGGATACAACCCTGATGTATCCCTTTCCTGATTTTAAACCATGCAGTATACCCTTGTTCGGTTTGCACAACTGCTTTTTGGTCTATGTATAGGTTCCATCTGAGCACAATTAAGTGTTCTGGAATCACCATTCTTTGCAATTCTGTCGATTATATATTATGATTCACTCAGTCACTGCCTTTGCATAATCAACATAACACAGGTAAACACATTTCTTGTATGCTCTGCTTTGAACCAAGATTCAGTGATATCCCTCATTTCATGTCTTCTGAATCCAGTTTGAATTTCTCTATGCCTATATACTGCTGCAACCATTTAAAAATTATTCAACAGGGGCGGGACTTGCAGGCAGATAAGGTAGAAGTGCAGAGAGGATCTCCATCACCAACAACACAGACTACTGGATGAAACAGTTTCAGGGGACATTTCCAAAACTCTGAACCACATATATAGGAATATTGAAAACATTTGAAGGCTTATAGCCAGTGGAATTTATAGTGGAAACAAGAAATCTCATACTTTCAATCCCACCAGGCTCAGTGACCCAGAGCCACCATTGTGGGTGAGATCAAGCAGCGAGACCAAGCTGGGGAAAGATCAGAGCCACCACAGATTGACGCTTGCTGGAACCTTGGAAATAAACGTGTGAACATTCCTTTTTTTTTTCTCTCTGTTCATTGGTCTATTGCTGTCTGCTCGCCTCCATTATGGTGATTAGAGGGGGTGCCTGTGTGCGTGGACATCCTACCCCCACCCCCGGAGGGTTATACTATGCATGCACACAGATAATCTCAAAATTTAAAGGGACAGATTCCACTTAAAACCAAACGGCAGTACAAAATGGCCACAGCTGGCCCTGAACTGTTTATCACTAGGAAAAAAAGGCCAGAATGAGGGTTGTGGAGCAGGAGAGACAGACTGAAAATAAACATGCTGAAAATTAAATCCTGACTTACATTATAATAACCAACAGTGACATCTTGAAATACCTCAGGCTGCCTTGAAGGCAAGAAGCTGAAAAAGGATATTAAAGTCATATGCATATTAGGCTACAGATTTTTTTTCTCTCTCTTTCTTTTTGTGATTACAGACTACAATATCCAATCTGTTTTTTTGGGTTTTTTTTGCTGTTGCTCTTTTGTTTTTTAGTCCTCTCTTAAGCCCTTAGGGGGCTCTTTCTCTCCCTATATTACTTAAGAAGACACAGCAATTGCTGTCAAATAGTCAAGCTACAATCACACCCTATAAGACTCCACAGTCCAGGAAAAACCAATACTGAATACTGCCATACACCAGATAGGCAGACAACACCTGTGCCAGTTACTCTGAGTTGAAAAAGGGATGCCCGTTTCCTGATCACATCTACCTGGAGTCAATCAGAAAGGATTAAAAATACCCAAACACACACTCAATTAAGTATTAAGGCCACAGTTAACTACTGAACATGCCCAAGAAGCAGAAGCAGATGACCATATCAACACATGTCCAGGAATAACATAAAGTGACTGAGACAAATGAGCAGGATGTAGACCTACACTCCATACTGGAAGGAGAGCAGACCTTGTAAATGAATTCAGAAAAAGGATTATAAAATGGATCAAAACACTTTACAATGGAGTTGAGAAAAATAAGGAAGAAGTCAGGAAAATACTACAGGAATAATCAAATAAGATAGATACAGTATTGGGAACAATTCAAACTCTACAGAAAGAGGTCCAAATGATTAATGATAGAATATCAGAAATGGACGAGACACTGAAAGGGCAAAGGAGTAGAATTGAAGAGATGAAAGCCGGAACTCGTGAGGTAAAAGACAAATCTCTCAATACTACTGAGATAGAAGAGCAAGCAGAAAAAAGGATTTTAAAAAATTTGAAGAAGGTCTAAGATTCATGTCAGATAATATGAAGAGAAATAACTTAAGAATTATCAGCATTCCTGAACAGGAAGAATCACACAAGTCCACAGAGGAGATAGTTGAAGAGCTTCTGGAAGAAAATTTCCCTAACATCGTGAAAAGTGAAAATATAAGCACTCAAGAAACTCAACGAACCCCAGGAAAGATACACCCCAAAAGAAAATCACCAAGCCATATAATAATTAAGCTCTCCAAAATTAAATATAAGGATAGAATCCTGAAAGCAGCTAGGGAAAAAAGAATTGTAACTTACCAAGGCAAGCGAATCAGATTAAGCTCGGCTCTTTCAGCAGAAACCATGCAGGCAAGAAGGCAATAGGGAGACATATAATAAATCCTGAAAGAAAAAAAACCCCCAAGAATCATTTATCCAACAATGGTGTCAGTCAAATACGGTAGTGTAATCAAAACATTCCAGGATAAACAGAAGCTAAGGGATTTTGCCAAAGCCAACCCTGTGCTGCGAAACATCCTCAAGAGTGTTCTGTGGATTGAGAACCAACAAGAACAGACAACAACCAGAGATTGACATACATGGCAGCACCACCCAGAACTAAAGTGACAAATGGAAGAGTTAAAAACAAAACAAAACAAAACAATAAGGACCAATTTATAGGATCTGAAGTTCAGTCTATGATAAAAACAATTGTAATGTGAAAGAAGGTAAACACGTAGGAACAGAGATCCAGGTGGTGAGAAGGTCAGTTTGATTACAGGATAAAATAGACTGTATTAAATGGAGGAAAAAGTTAACTGCAAAGAAAAGTAATACTTCATAACATACCAAGAAAATGAAAATCCAAGAGGAACATGGAAACATTAAAACTACGAGGAAACTGGCAAGAAAGAACACAAATAACATGAACTCAGCACAGGAAGACATGCAGAACAAAGAAACCAATAGCACCACACACACACACACACACACACACACAAACACAAAAAACATAATGGAAGCAATTAATCCATACCTATTGATAATTACACTGAATAAATGTGGATTAAATGTACCAGTTAAGACATGGAGAGTGGCAGAATGGATAAGAAAATAAGATCCTTCAATATACTGTCTGCAAGAGACACACCTTATGCACAGAGACAAAAACAGACTAAAAGTCAAAAGATGGGAAAAAATATACCAAGCTAATTATAATAAAAAATGAATAGGAGTGGCAATACTAATCTCTGATAAAATAAACTTAAGGCAAAACCCAGCATAATAAAGATGGATATTATCTCATGATAAAAGGGACATAACCATAATAAATATTTATGCTCCTAATGAAAGAGCTTCAAATATATAAAGCAAACTCTAATAGATTTGAAGAAAGAAATAGATGAATCTACAACAATAGTGGGTGATTTTAATGTACCACTTAAGAAAATGGATAGAACAACCAGAAAGAAACTTGACAAAGATACAGAGGAACTAAACAACACAATCAGCCAACTCAACTTAGATGTGCAGAGAACATTCAACCCAACAACAGCAAAATACACATTCTTTTCCAGTGCACACGGAACATTCTTCAGAATAGACCATGTGTTAGGCCAGAAAACAAACCTCCCTAAATTTATAAATATCAAAATACTATAAAGCATCTTTCAGACCATAATGCTATCAAATTAGAAATCAACAATAGGAAGACCAAGGAAATCAAGTCAAATACATGGAAACTGAATAACACCCTGCTGAAAAATGATTAGGTAGTAAAAAAAATAAACCATGAATTCACAAAGTTCATAGAAACAAATGACAATGAGAACACAGCATACCAAAATGTTTGGACATGGTGAAAGCAGTGTTGAAAGGATAATTTATTGCAATAAATGCACACACCCAAAAAGAAGAAAGAACCAAAAATAACACATTAACACAGCAACTCCAACAATTAGAAGCAGACCAACAGAGGGAACCTACAATCACCAAAGGAAAAGAAATAATAAAGATCAGAGAGAGAGAGAGAGAAAAAAAGAGAGAGAGAGAGAGAGATAATAACAAGAAAAACTAAAGAAAGAATCAATAGGACAAGAAGCTGGTTCTATGAAAAGGTTAATAAAATTGACAAACCTAACAAAAGAAAAGAGGGAGAAGACACAAATAACATGCATTAGAAACCACATGGGTGATGTCACAATGGAACCAAGGGACATCAAAAGGATAATAACACAATACTGTGAAGCATTGTACCCCAACAAATTTGAGAACTTAGAAGAGATGGATACATTTTTAGAAAAACATGACCTACCTAAACTTACACATTGTGAAGTAGAAAACTCTGAACAGACCCATAACAAAAGAAGAAATTGATCAGATCATCAAAAAACTCCCAACCAAATGAAGTCCAGGCCCAGATGTCTACATTGGTGAGTTCTCCCAAACATTCAGGGAAGTGCTGTCATCAATTCTATTCAAATTATTCCAGAATATAGAAGAGGATGGAAAACTTTCTAATACATTTTATGAAGCAAGCATAACCCTCATACCAAGACCAGGGGAAGACGTCACTAAGAAAGAAAATTATAGACCAATATCCCTCATGAACATAGATGCAAAAATTCTCAACAAAATCCTAGCCAACAGAATCCAGCAGCACATCAAAAAATAATACATCATGGCCAAGTGGGATTGATAACAGGGATTCAGAATGGTTCAACATTAGAAAAACAATCAATGTAATCCACCACATAAATAAGAAAAAAGAAAAGAACCATATGGTCATATAGATTGATGCAGAAAAGGCATTTGACAAAATCCAGCATCCACTCCTGATGAAAACATTCAACAAATTAGGAATTGAAGGGAAATTCCTCAACATAATTAAGAGCTTATATAAAAACCAACAGTCTACATTACTCTCAATGGAGAGAAACTGAAAGATTTCCCCCTGTGAATAGGAACCAGACAAAGATGCCCTTTGTCACCACTCATATTCAATATTGTGCTGGAAATCTTAGCCAGAGCTATACAGCAAGATAGGGAAATTAAAGACATTCAAATTAGCAAAGATTAAATAAAACTCTATTTTCAGATATGATCCTATACATAGAAAACCCTAAAGACTCAGTAAAAAAGCTACTTGACCTCATTGGAAAATTCAGCAAAGTGGCAGGGTATAAGATCAACATACAAAATTCAGTTGGATTCCTCTATAGTAACAATGACAGTGCTGAAAAGGACATTAGGAAAGCAATACCATTTACAGTAGCCACCCAAAGGATGAAATATCTGGGAATAAATGTAATCAGAGAAACAAAGGACTTATACAAAGAAAACTACAAAACACTACTGCAAGAAACCAAAAGAGACCTACAAAAATGGAAGAACGTACCATGCTTCTGGATAGGAAGACTTAACATTGTGAAAATGACAATAGTGCCCAAAGCAATTTATGCATATAATGTAATCCCAATCCAGATTCCAACGACAGTCTTCAAAGAGATGGAAAAAAACTATTACAAATTTTATATGGCAAGGAAAGGGACCCTGGATAAGCAAAGCACTGCTTAAGAAGAAGAATAAGATTGGAAACTTATTACTCCCTGATTTCAAATTTTACTACACGACTACAGTGGTCAAAACAGCCTGGTACTGGTACAATGACAGATACATTGATAAATGGAACAGAATTGAGAATCCAGAAATTAACCCATCTACATACAGCCAACTGATTTTTGACAAAATACCAAACATATTGCATGGGGAGGAGATAGTCTCTTCAACAGATGGTGCTGGCAGAACTGGAAAGCGATATGCAAAAGGTTGAAACAAGGCCTTTACCTCACGTTTTATACAAAAAACATCTCAGTATAGATTAAAGACTTAAATGTGAATCCCAGAATTATAAAGGTCATCAATGAACAAATAGGGACAAATGTGAAGGCTGTAATTTAGGGCATACACAGACTACCAAACATTTTGAAAATTATACAAATAAAAGTAGACAAAATAGATGATTGGGACATACTAAAAATTGAAATCTTATGTACGTCAACAGACTTCAACAAAATAGGAGAAAGGGAGCCCACAGAATGGGAAAAAAAATCTTTTGCAACACCACATCAGACAGGGACTAATGTCTAAAATATATAGGAAACTAAAACACTTCTATAAGAAAAAGATAACCTAATTAAAAAATGGCACAGGACATGAACAGACTCTTCACTTCTTCCAACACAGATCTGTTGGTTCTTTTGGCAGCCCATGGCACTTTGAATATTCTCCTCCAACACCATAACTCAAAAGCATCAATTCTTCTATGGTCTTCCTTATTCACTGTCCAGCTTTCCTGTGCATATGAAGTCATTGAAAATACCTTGGCTTGGGTCAGGCATACCTTAGTCCTCAAGCTGATATCTTTGCTCTTCAACACTTTAAAAAGGTCTTGTGCCTAATGCAATACATCATTTGATTTCTTGACTGCTGCTTTCATGAGTGTTGATAGTTGATCCAAGAATAATGAAGTCCTTGACAACTTCACTCTAGCCATTAGAGAGATGAATGTCTAAACAATAATGAGATATTATCTCACACTAGCAATAACTATAAAGATTAAAAAAAAAAAAAAAGAGGACAATAAATGCTAGTAAGGATGTGGAGAGACTGGAATGCTCCTGCATTGCTGGTGGGACTGCAAAATGATCCAACCACTCTGGAAAGCAATATGGTGCTTCCTCAGGAGGTGATAGAAATAGAAATACCTTATGATCCAGCAATTCCTGTACTTTGTATTTACTTAAAAGAAATATGAGCCATAACAAGAGTAGATATATGCACACTAATGTTCATAGCAGCACTATTTACAATAGCAAAAGATGGAGACAACCTAAGTGTCCATCAATGGAAGAATGGGTAAACAAACTGTGGTACATACACACAATGAAATGTTATGCTACCTTGAAGCATAACAAGGAAGCTGCAAGCCACCATATAACATGGATGAACCTTAAGGACATTATGTTGAGTGAAATTAGTCAGTCACAAAAGGAAAAATAGGACCACTACTGTAAAAGACTAAGAAAAAGAAACCATACTAAAAGGGGGAAATTTTTTCTTTGCTGTTTACCAAGATGTATGGGGTAGGTTGAGGGGAGGGAGGGGAAGGTGGAGCAAAAGATAGGGAATAGACACAGGATAGTTTGGGTGCTGTGGTGGTGGGGCAATACACAAGAAGGGATTGGGGAATGGATGTACAAGATGGATGGGAGATCAGTTAGGCAGGTTTGCATGGGCTAAGTGGGACAGAGATAAATAATGATGTATGCACAACCTTGGGACAACAGGGCTCTGGGATACATGGTTTGAATGGGTAAATGAAGGGAAATTAGGTCAAGATGCTTGGATATCTTTTGAATCTTGGTTTCCCTTGCTTACCGTTGTAAAATAGAGTGATTGAATGACAATGCGGGCTGAATTTCCAACCTTAAATGGTGTGTGATGTTAAAGTGAGGGCATTGACGGTGAATGGGATTTTGAAATTTAGGATGGTGATTTATGGGATAATCTGGGTACTGGGGGCCTAGAGTCTCTAAATTCAGTTGAATCACGTCTACCACTACAACTAGCGCTCTTAATCTCTGCTGATAAGATTAACCATGGTGTACTTGATGAGTTGTTTGAAATACTGCCTAGGGAACTGTATGGGGCATCACCTGAGGCAGATGCCTTACAAGACATTGCTAAATCTTCTCAAGAAACGCAACTACTACCCATTATTTCTTCTAGACCTATGTTGTTGTTAAGTACTGTCAAATAAGTTCTATTTCTGACTCATAGCAACCCTGTATAGGGTTTCCAAGGCTTTAAATCTTCCAGGGAGTAGAAAGCCTCAGTGCTCTCCAGTGGAATGGCTAGAAGGCTTGACCCACAGACTTTGTGATTTGAAGTTCAGTGCTTAACTATGGGGCCACTGTACTCCCTCTAGACCTATAACTAGACTTAAGTCCCAGTGATCCCAAAAGATGAACTGCGAATTGTGACACAGAAAAAGCTATACACTGCACTCCAAAAGAACTGCTTGAGTTTTCTAATACATACAAACAAAACCCTAGAGAATAGGTGTGGGCATGGCTATTCTTTTCCCTTAACTTTTTATTGTGAATTGAGTGAAGGTTTACAGAGCAGATCATCAGTTTTACATTTAAAAAATCATATACTTGGCTTCATTAAAATGATTGCAATTCCCTCCATGCACCATCAGTTACCAGTATTTATCTCTATTCACTTCAACTCTGGAATTCCTCCATGTTTCTCCCACTACCATCATCTTTCTGCTGCCAACCTCCTTCTTGTAGATTGTTTGCTACATCAGTCATGTTAACATGCGTCAACCTTCTAGCCTGTGAATAATTTTCCCTAGCTTTCTCACCTCATAACCACCACAAAATGTTTCTTTTATCAAGAAGACGGTTACTTAACTTTTGACAACATTGATCTCATACAATATTTGTCCTTTTGTGATTGACTAATTTCACTCAGTATAATGTCCTGCAGGTTCAAGCAAGTTAGGAGGTATTTTGCAAATTCATTGTTTTTCTTCAACGTTGCATAATATTCCATTGTGTGTCTGTACCAAAGTTTGTTAAACTATTCTTCTGTTGATGGGTATTTAGGCTGTGTCCATCTTTTTGATGTGTGTTTTGTAGACATTCTAATGAAGAATCTTGTTTTCTTATCTATTCTACCACTCTGTTTTGTGACTGGTGCATTTAATCAAGGTATGAATTGACTACTGTTATTTTACTGTTGTGGTTGATTTTGTTGTTGTTGTTTTATGGTACTGAGAGTTTCTTTGTTCCACATAAATTTCTGTGCTGAGTTCATTTTGTTTGTGGCTTTTTTTTTAGTGCTATTTTTGTTGTTGTTGTTGCTGATTTTCCTCTTTTATTTTCATGTAAAGGTGTTTTAATTTTCTTTGCAATTACTATGTAATTTATTCATTTTTCCCAGTTTGAAACAGTCTGAGTTATCTTGAAATCTACTTGAATTCCTCACCATTTGGAAGTTCTATATCTACACTACTCCCTCTTTTTGCTCTGTAGTTGACTTCATTATAAATTGATGTCTCTGTTTTCCTATTTTCAGTCTTGCAGGTTTGTTTTACTTTAAGTATTTCTGTATCTGTATTGAGTTTGGGATGGTGGCCTCATGTATGCTAATCTGTTTGTTGTCTACTGTTGCTGGTTTTCAGTCCAAAGAACACCCTTTAGTATTTTTTTGTAAAGTTGGTCTGGTTATTACACATTCCTTTAATTTCTGTCTATCTGAAAATGTCCTAATTTCACCATCATATTTGAGGGACAGCTTTGCTGGAAATATTGTGCTTAGTTGGCAATTAGTTTTTCTTTCAGAGTTATGTATATGTCATCCCATTGACTTCTTGTCTATATGGTTTCTGCTGAGAAATCCGAGCTTAGTCTTAGTGGGTCGCCTTTGTAGGTAACATTTTGTTTTTCTCAAGCTGCTCTCAGGATTCTCTCCTTGAATTTGATTTAGCAGTGTTTGATTATGACATGTCTCATTGATGTTCTTATAGGGTCTTATATGATCCTGTTCGGGGTTCATTCAGCTTTTTATTTTCATATCTTCTCATCTTTCATGATGTAAGGTAAGTTTCTTCTAACAACTCTTCAACAATGTTCTCTGTGCTTTTAATATCTTTGTGTTTTGGAATTCCAATTACCCATAGTTATTCCTGTGGACTCCTGGTGTGGTGCAGCACTGGACTGCAAGGTCAATTTGAGCCTCAAGGTTGGTGGTTCAACCTCACCAGCCACTCCTAAGAAACCCTACACAGGGTTGCTGTGAGTTGGAGCCGACTCTACAGCACTTAACAACAACAACATTCCTTTTGATGCTGTTACTCACAACTTTTGAGCTTTCTATGGATTGTTTCTCATTCTTTTATTCTGATTGTTCTAGCATATTAGTACTGAGAGATTTATCTTTAAGTTCACTAATCCAGGCTTTCATTGTTTCAAACCTACTCCTTTACTCTTTCATTGGATTGTCCATTCCTGAAATCTTAGTATTACTCTTCTGGATTTCTAATTGCAGGTTTTATATTGTTTCAGAATTTGCATGCATTTTGTCTGTTTGCTCTTTTAGTGGTTTCCTGAATTCTCTTTAAAGGTTTTTTTTTTTGTGTGTTCTCCTTGCTTTCCTTGATTTTTTGTCAATCCTTTGAAGGCACCTAAACATCATTCCTTTGAATTCTTTTTCAGTTAGTTCCATTATCTTTCATCCTGAGAAACATTTTCTGTCTCCGTATCTAGGTTTTTTATTTGAACCATTCTTTCTTATTTCTTTGAATGAGTTAAAATTGTTGTCTCTGAGCATTGTGGTGTTTTCTTATTTGCATTCAATTGATGAGTGTATGTTGATGTGTTCTTAGGCCCTCAATAACTGTCTCCTGTGGGTGTACTTAGATACTGTGAGTGTGTACACTGTTTCCTATACACCATTCATACACATCAATTTTAGGTGGTTTTGGCTAGTGTGGGCTGCTGTCTTTTGTTGATCAGGTGATATAGGAGCTGGTATTACTTCTTGCCCAGTGGGTGCAGCTTTAGAAGGTATGGTTGTGGCTGTGCTGTATGGGCATGGTTGCTGTCTCTTGTTGGGTGGGAAAGAAGAGTACCCCCCAGGCCCAACCCTGACACAAACGCAAGAAAACAAAACAGAATAAACAAGCAACAAACCAACAATGAAAAGAGAAAATAAAGGAGAAAAAAAGAAATAAAAACAGGCAAGAAAAATAAGAATATAATAACTAAAAAGAGAGAGAGAAAATAAAAATGGACAGGAAAATGATGCTATAGAAGAAAAAAATAAGAAATAAAATAAAAAGAAGAAATTTTAAAATGTAGAAAAAACAGGGAGAGGGAAGACGAAGAGAAAGAGTAACAAAGAAAGATGAAAAGGGGAAAAAAGAAGAAGGAAAATGAGAAACAGAAGAAAATAAGGAAAACCAAAATTTTATCCTATATAGAAAAGATAAAATTCAAAGGAATAGAAAGAGAAGATGAAAGAATAAGCAAACAAAAGTAATGAAATAAACAATGAAAGGAAAATAATCAAACAAAAAGCCAAAAAAAGGGCAGTTGGACCCAGAAAGAAAACTCTGGGGAAGAGTTCATGAAGTGGGTGTGGGAGGGATGTAGTCACACTGGTCCTAGGAGGAGTTCTTATAGGATACGTGTTATCTGTGCTCAGGATACTCAATCTGGAAATAGTTCATGGGGTCCCTTTAAGGAACTGGTTTTGGTGTCTGTTAGGACCACAGGGTAGCTGGGAGCAGGGTGGCTGATGATGATGGTCTGCTAGACTAATGCTGCTATGGTGACTGAGTTCTCTCGGTCTAGAGCCAAGCCCACCTGAATTCAAGCACCAAAGTGGGACAGTCAACCCCTACCTCACACTGGCATGACTCGCAGCCACATGACTTGCAGGACTATTGGAGTGCTGGGTCTGTGCTGGAGGTGGACAAGGATGGGAACTGGTCACCAGGGAAGCATGGAGAAAATGAAGGAATTGCACCATTCCTGCCACAAGTATGAATCTGCTCTTCCAGGTCACCTTCTTTGTCAAAGCTGCTCACAATGTTCAAAATGATAGCACTGTGTCTGACTGGTCATTCACCAGTCAGTTTCCCTTTCTTGCCATCCCTGCTCAACTTCACTTCTGTAACCTTCACAACTCAATCCAATTCTCTAACCTTTCATCTGAAGTTCAGGGTTTCAGGATTTTCACCTGTATCTGTACATTTCATCTATTATAACTTTTTGTGGCTCTGTGGGAAAATACACTGGACTGTAAGGGTGGTTTGAACCATAAGGCTGGTGATTCAAATTCACCAACCACTCCCGGAAACCCTAAACAGGGTCGCTATGAGTTGGAACCAACTGAAAGGCACTTAACAACAAGATCTGTGTTCTAGAGGGTTCCTGTAGTAGGTCTGCCTAGTCTGCCATCTTGCAGAAGTCTCTGGTATTAAGGGTACGGGACAATCATACAAGGAACATAAAATTGGGTCAGTCTGAATTTACTGATGAGGGCCCACTAAGCCTAGATTCTTTATTCAGTGTTTTAGCTCCAGAGGTCAGGACAGGATCTAATAGTTAATTTGGTTTGATCAGGTTTCATGAGGCATGGATTGTATAAGGGCTTACAATATATCAAGTTGACGTACCATACCTGTCTTGATGTACAGTGGAAGGAGGTAGCCAAAGGCTTAGAGAAACTGGCATGTTAGAGTGAATTAATCAGTACAGACCTATGAAACCACAGACCAAGTGCCCAGAGGACATCTTTTTGACCACAACAATGAAGAACACATTTGTGAAGGAATTCCCAGCCTCCTGGAAGATTTCTGTGATCTCTGTTTTGTGTAAATCAGATTTTACAGTGGGAATTTCCCTAATTTAATTAAGATACCTAACTATGATGTGATTCAAAAATTATCCATCCTCTGGTTATATTAAAACAACCATCCACAACCACAGCTGATGACAACACTAAGTGTGCACATGAAATGATTCTGGAGAACAGACAAGTGATGGTGGATTATGTGGCAAATCAGCCATGGCTCTACCTATGAAATCATCCATGACAGACTTGGGGAGGTGTTTGGACATCTGCAAACAAAATTTGGACCAAATGAAGGTAAAAACTTTTAAAAAGTCATTACTGGTGATGAGATATGGAGTCATCACTACACACCTGAGAGTAAACAGCCAAGTATGGAATGGAAACATCCTCAACCACCGACCACAAAAAAGTTCATCAGTTGAAAAAGTTCATCAGCGGATGCTTACAGATTTCTGGGACTCTCAAGGGCCAGTACTGGAACACTACCAGGAAAAAGGTTCACAATCAACAGGGCTCATTACTGTGAGACACTCACTGAAGAACTGAAACCTAAACTTCAGATTAAATGTAGAGGACTGCTATCCAAGGGCATGACACTGCACATCCGCACACCTCTGTCCACACTGTTGCCACGCTGCAAAAACGTCATTTTGAGGTGTTAAAGCATCCTCCCTGTAGTCCTGATCTTGCTTCATGGGACTTTCACCTATTTGGGCCCCTGAAAGAAGCTCTTCAAGAATGAAGATTCACCTCGGATGAAGAAGTAAAGACAGCAGTGCATTTGTGGCCCACGGCTCACCCTAAAACAATTTTTAATAAGGGAATATGAAAACTTGTTGACAGATAGACGAAGTGTACTGAAAAGCAAAGATAGTATGTTGAAAATGTAGTGTTCGTCTCTTATAAAAGTTGATTCCAATAAATTTCTGCAGCCAGAGTAGAGATAATTTTTTACTTACCCTCATACAATGAAAGAAGTGCAGTCAGAGTGCTCTTTAGAGGCCAAGATAGCCAAACTTTGTCTCTCATACTTTGGACATATTGTCAGGAGGGACCAGTCGCTGGAGAAGGCTATCATGCATGTTTGGTAAGGTGAAGGGTCAGAGAAGAAGAGGAAGACCCCCAGTGAGATGGATTGGCCAAGTGGCAGCATCAATGGACTCAAGTGTGGCAACAATAGTGAGGTTGGTCCAGGATCGGGCAGTGTATCGTTCTGCTGTGCCTAAGGTCGCTATGTCGCTACTGACTCGATGGCACCTAACAACAACAACAACAACATACAGTGGGACTGATTGGACCTTGAGAGATGGTAGAGGTCAAGCAGCAGCACTGGATAGACAAAGACAAGGTGGGTGTGGTTGCCATCATGACAAGAGTCAAAGTGGTAATCAGAATACTTTGATTGGTTGGAAGTATGGCTCTGGTTATTTAGGTAGGGTATGTCTAGGTGTGAAATAAATGGAAAACCTACTAAATATTTATTTGATATGTACAAGCACATGCAAGAATTCTAGGTCAAGTGAATGACAGTTTGACTTGAATAGGGAGTCACAGCCCTTCACTCAGTTCTCAGCATTGAGCAAGATTATAGAAGCACAGTCCTGTGAATGAAGGGAAGGCTGGATGCCCTTGAGGAAGGATTTCTACTGTTAGTCTTTCCACCAAACTTTAGATAAGTCTAGAGAAAGATGAGGCTTTCTGCTCCCATAAAGAGTTACAGCCTTGGAGACCCTGTATAGGGTCACTATGAGTCGGAACTGACTCCATGGCACATAACAACAAGAGTCATTGATGCTTCTTTCTACCTAAATCCAAGCTACATAATGTCAACAATGGAATGGATCAGTGTGGCGTCTTGTGGCAAGGACAAGTAATCAAGGTCCCTGCAAGGGGACCTGTGGTCTATTACACGAGTGACTGTTTATTGTGGGAAAGGACATAATCAGACTTTTCTGAACACTGACTGAATTAACACTAGTTCTTTGAGACCCAAAACATCAATGTCGCCTACCAGTCAGAGTGAGGGCACGTGGAGGCCCTATTATTAATGGAGTTTCAGCGCAGGTCCATTTCACAGTGGGTCCAGCCCATCCTGTAGCATTTTCTCCAATCCCAGATGTGTAATTGTAATAGACATGCTCAACACTAACAGAACTGCCACATTGGAGCCATGATATGTGGAATAAGGGCTATTGTGGTTAGAAAAGCCAGTGGAAGCCCTTCAAACTGTCCCTACCTAAAAAATAGTAACCAAAAGCAAGACCACATTATTAGTTGGATTGCAGAGATTAGAGCCACCATCAAGGACTTGAAGGACTCAGGGATGTTGATTCCCACCTCATCCCCATTTAACTTGCCTCTTTGGCCTGTTCAAAAACCAGACCCATCTTGGAGAATGACAGTAGATTATTGTAAATTTAACCAGGTGGTGATTCAAATTGCAGCTACTGTTCCACATTTGGTTACATTGCTTGAGCAAGTTAACACATTTCCTGGAATCTGGCATACAACTATTGATCTGGCCAATGCCTTTTTCTCAATTAATTTGATGAAAATTCAGGTGCCATCCACCTTAGTGGATTTTCTAGGGGCTCAGTGATGTCAAGATATTCCTGCTAAAGTGAAGGATAACTTATTGTATCTGGCCTCTCCTACAACTAAAAAAGAATCACCATGCCTATGGGCCTCTTTGGAGTTTGAAGACAACTTATTCCTCATTTTAGTGTGTTTCTTTGGCCTATTTATCAAGTGATTCTAAAAGCTGCTAGATCTGAATGATACTCAGACCAAGAGACGTCTCTACAGCCTATCTGCCACCTGGGTCATATGATCCAGCTGATCCAAAGGTACTTGAAGTGTCAGTGGCAGACAAATGCAGGTCAGAGACTATGCAGGTGAATTGCAGCATAGATCCTTGGGATATGGAGGAAATCTGATATGACCACTTTAGGAATCAGACTCTTTAGGAATCAAGGTTTGGGTCTCCAACCAGGAAACCAGCCATGTCCTGCTGAGGTGCTTGCTGATAGCAAAGTGATTATGGACTGGGTGGCAGGGGAAGGTAGTTCTAACTACCAGCTGTGGACACATGACTAGTTGCAGAAACAAGGACTGTAATTGTTATGAGTATTTTTTTCCTCGTTTGTGTGCATCAAATATTTTTCTTTTGTTCACTTGTAAAATATAAGATGTAAATGGAGTCGGTGCATTTTCAGCTATATGTGTGTTAGTTGTATCATGTTAGGTGCAAGTATGACTTTATAATTATTTTTATTTTTAAATTATGTGTGGTTTTAGGGAGAATTGTACAGGTATCAAGTAGACAAGTGGTACACTTTGATACTTAAGGTTCTCTGTCAACCTGACTGGGCCAGAATTCCTAGAGATTTGGCAGTTAATATGTATTAACCCCACACAATGAGATCTAACATAATGTAACCAACTCTCTTATGAAATCTGCTGTGAGCAGCAAATCAGCTGAAAGAAAGTTTCTTTGGGTATGTGGACTGCTTTCAATATATTGGGCACCCAGTCAAAGCTTGCTTGTGTCTGGATTCTATATCTGGCTTGTCATGTGACCTTCAGTTCTTTTAACTTGAATCAGCGACTTGCTCTATTTGCCCAATGATTCTGGGAGTCAACGGCAACCTGACATTTTATCTGCGCATACTGCCTGCCTGCCCACCATCTGACCTACAGATGTGGGTTAATCTGATGCATGGACTTGGGATTTGTCCAACTATACAACTGTGTAAGTAATTTTTTTAAATGTAAACTTCTTTTTATTTATGTATATGTAAGCTTCATTGGTTCTTCTTCTCTAAACAACCCAGCCTAAGACAGTGCTCATCTGCCACTACCAACTGCTACGAAACAGATCACAATAGAAGGTCCTGGATAGAGTGAGAGAAAACATGGAACAAAACTCAAAATCATAAAAAAAAAATCCCAACCCTAAGCTCATTGATTGAACAGAGGTTGACTCTAAGACTATGGTATCTTGTCATCCTTGATACTTGGAACTAGACTTATTCTCCTGACTAAACTTTCAGCCAAACAATTGACAGGTTGATTTGGTGAAAAATAAAACCAGGGAAGGAGGCATGCACTCCCTAGAACAATCAGCCATTGAGATCAAAGACAATTGTCAGGAAACAGGAAGGTATAGAAAAGAAGGAAAAATGGAAATGGGAAGCACAGAGAAGAAATAGGATGAGTGCTAGTACATTTGGGGGATTGCAGTCTAGGGCATAAAACAAAGTAGAAATGAATTGTGGAGTGGGACACAGATTTCTGCAAACTAAACTATATAAACTTAAAATAAAATAAAAGCATTTAAATAAAGTAAAAGGATGAAAAGACCATAGATCTATTATATAAATACTACCAAACAAAGTTGGTATAACTGTATTAATATCAGGCAAATAAAATTTTAAGGTGTAAATCATTGTGCTGTATACAGATGTTCCCTTCACAATAGTAAAATGTTGAATTCACAAGGAAGATATAGCAATTTAAAATTTGAAATGTACTGAATATCACATCACCTTCCTGAGATTTTACTGAATATCAGTCTCCTAAGCAAAATATTGAAAGTGCCATGGGCTGCCAAAAGAACCAATAGATCTGTTTTGGAAGAAGTGCAGCCAGAGTGCTCCTTGGAGGCCAAGATGGCCAAACTTCATCTCTCATACTTCGGACATATTGTCAGGAGGGAGCATTCGTTGGAGAAGGAGATCATGTTTTGTAAGGTGGAGGGTCAGAAAAAAAGAGGAAGACTCCCAATGAGATGGATTGGCCAAGTGGCAGCATTGATGAACTCAAGTGTGGCAACAGTAGTGAGGTTGGCCCAGGATCGGGCAGTGTTTCGTTCTACTGTGCATAAGGTCACTATGAGTTGGTACTGACTCTATGGCACCTAACAACAACAACAACAACAAGCAAAATTTGAATGAGCTAAAAGGAAATCAATTTGAGAACTAAGGTGTACTTGGTCCAAGCCCTGGTATATTCAGTAGCCTCATATGCATGTGAAAGTTGGACAATGAATAAGGAAGATCATAGAAGAATTAATGCATTTGAATTATGATGATTTAGATGAATATTAAAATGACCGTGGACGTCCAAATAAATCTGTGTTGGAAGAAATACAGCCAGAGTGCTCCTTAGAAGCTAGGATGGCAAGACTTCAGCTCTTATACTTTGGATATGCTGTCAGGAGGGATCAGTCCCTGAAGAAGGACATCAATCTTGGTAAAATGGAGGGTCAGTGAAAAATTGGAAGATCCCCAAGGAATCACAGCTGCAATTCACTAAAACCTAACAACTATTATGAAGCAGGTGCAGGGCCAGGCAGTATTTCATTCTGTTGTGCTTAGGATCACTACAAGTTGGAACCATCTTGATGGCAATGAACAAGTAGACAGACAAATTCACAATCATAAATGAGGAATTTTTATTCTGATTTTTTTCAGTAAGTTGTAGGATAAATTAAAAAAAAAAAAAATCTGTAAGGATACAGAAGAACTGGTCCAAACAAGGAATAAACTTGAAATAATTTATGCATGTACATGTATAAATGAAACTGCACTAAACAATAACTGCACAATACAATGCTTTTCAGAATACAAAAATTTGCCATGTACTGGATTATGAGTAAATGTCAATAAATTTTAAAGGATTGAAATCATACAAGTAATATTCTCTGATCACAAGAAAAAGAACAAAAAGCTGCAAATTTTTTCGATGAAAAATTTCCAGTTGCTTGGGAATATATAAGCATGCTAAACAATACATGACTCAAAAAAAAAAAAAAAAAATTACCATGGAAATAGGTGGATTGAGTGATATTAAAGTTATGACCAAAGCTTGGAGGTTGTGCCTAAGGAGGTGTGAAGGTTGGGTATAAGTACAAACATTGTAAAAGGACAGACTGAAAATTAATAAACTATATTTCAAGAAGTTGGAGTATAAACAGTGAATTAAACCCAAGAAAATGGGAAGGAATGAGATAACTAGATTAGAACAGAAATAAATGAAATTTAAAAATATGCATGTATACATACATGCATGAGTAATGGCTTTTAGAATAATTGTAAAAGCTAGTTCCTATGAGGTGTAGGTTAAAGATGTCCCAAATGTCCAATTTTTTCAAACTGTTGTACAGCTCCATCATCTCTAACTTCAATTATCTCTCAGGCCTCTGTCTTCCAATTTTGTATTGTTTAATTCATTGCAATGTCTCACAGAACTCATGAGCTATCAAGGAAATGGTTCATGCACGTGTGGAGCTTGGCGAGTCCTGTATCTGTAGGTCAGGCACCAGGCTGCAGGATTCTCCTGAATCATGTGGTTGCTGGACAAATCCAAATTGGCAGGTCACATGGCAGGCTTCTCATTCACAAGCCTGCAGACTCTTAAACTCAGGTTAGATAGTAGGCTGCTGGCTCAACTTCAAAGAACTAGAAATGAGATGATGTTGAATCAGATTCAGAATACAGAAAAGAGAGAGAACTTTACCAGGGCATTCATATATATTAGAAACATACCATACCCTCAATGAAACCTGACTTATCACATATGGTCCAGTGTGATACTATGTGGTACAAGGTATGAAAAGTAGTGAATAGGGTGAGGATAGTGACTGGAGTCATGCCTTCTAGTAAGGTGGTAACTCATGATACATCTTACTCTAATATAATGGACAACTCATGCCGAAATGGGACCATAACCACAGGCATAGAGGCACATCACAAAATGGAGGATAATGACATCATTATATAACTGTCAAATTACATAATTACGTAACTGTCAAACCGCTAGGCATCATCAAGTAGGTTTCAATTCATAGGGACTCTTTGCACAGCAGAGCAAAACACTGCCCAGTCCTGCACACTGCTACAAGTGTTGTTATGTTTGAGACCATTGTTGTTGCCACTGTGCCAGTCCGTCTCATTGAGGGTCTTCCTCTTTTTTGCTGACCCTCCACTTATCCAAGCATGAAGTCCTTCTCCAGGGACTGGTCCATTCTGACAACATGTCTAAAGCACAAGAGACAAGCTCTTACCATCCTGGCTTCTAAGGAGCATTCTGGCTATACTTTGTTAATAAATTTGTTTTTCTCCTGGAAGTCCACAGTCCTTTCAATATTCTTCTCCAACACCATAATTCAAATATATTAATTATTCTATGGTCTTGTTAATGGGTTGTCCCAACTTTTAGACATATATGAGGTGATTGAAAATACTTTGGCATGGGTAGGGCACACCTTAGTTCTCAAAGTGATTCCTTGACTATTGTTTCAATGAACATTGACTGTGGATACAGGAAAAATTAAATCTTTCCATCATTTCAATCTTTTTCAGTTTATCATGATGTTATTTATTGGCACAGTTCTGAGAATATTTTTTTTACATGTGATAAAAAAAAAAAACAAAACAGTGGTATTGAAGGAAGAATTCCAAGCTGCACTTGATCACATGCTAACTCTTTTTTTTTTTTCAATGTTTTATTGTGAATTATGTGATAGTTTACATGGGAGAACATTAGTTTTACATTCATCCTATTGTATATCATTTCATTGCCATGGTTACAATCCCCTCCATGCATCATCAACCAACTAAAGGCTATACACTATAAGCCTGCCCCTCAGTCATCAACACACAGCCTCTCTCCCTCTCTGGGTCTAAAGTCCCCAGCTACTCCATCTCTCCATGTCATCGTCTCTGCCTCCATCTCAGGTATCACTGCTTCTCTGGGTAGGGTCCTGCTCTCTGCTCTTCTCCCTGATCACATGCTAACTCTTGAAATGAATGAACATTGACCAGTTCATTTTGGTATAGTGATTCTGTGTATTCCTTCCATCTTCTTTTTATGCTTCCTGCATCATTCAATATTTTGCCCATAGAATCCTTGAATATTGCAAGTTGAAGTTCGAATATTTTCTGCAGTTCTCTCAGCTTGAGAAATGCTAAGCATGTTCTTCCCTTTTGGTTTTCTAACTCCAGGTCTTTGGATATAGGGGAGTCTGCAGTCATTCTCAAGCTCTATTTCTATGGGCTTCTCTTAAGTACTCCCAAGAAATATTTGGAGCAGGGCAGAAAACCTGAGAGATTCACACTCCATAGCACAAGTATGCCAGAAATGATCAGCTGCCATTGATAGATTGAGAAACTGGTATGAAATCCTATTCACTTCCCAGACCTTTTTCTCATAAGAAGCAAAGTAACATACTATAATGAAATGTCTGAAGACCTGGAGTTAGAAAACCAAAAGGGAAGAACACGCTCAACATTTCTCAAGCTGGGATGACTGAAGAAAAAATTCAAGCTACTAACCAAAAGGTTGATAGTTCAAACCCACCCAATAGCTCCTTCTGAAGAAAGAGCTGGTGAATTTCTCTCATAAAGATTATAGCCAAGAAAAGCCTATGGGCAGTTCTACTCTGTCATCTGGGGTCGCTACGAGTCCGAATTGATTTGAAAGCATCCACCGACAATAACCAGTCATATTGGATTAGGTCCATCATATTTTGGTATGGCATCATGCTAACTAATTACATCTGTAAAGATACTATTTCCAGATAATGTCGCATTCACAGGTACTCGGGATTAGACCTTCAGTATATCTTCTTGAGGGACACAATTAAATATACAATACAAAATAAAGACTAAGATGCATAATTAGCTCAATAGATTTAGAAAAGCACTTGATAAAAGTCTGTATCTATTTATGATTTTTTAAATCTTAGCAAAACGAACAAAGCAAGGCAGAGTTCTTAATCTAGGAAGGTTATCGATTTTAAAGGCTTACAGGAAATAGTATACCTAATTATGAAATACTTCTAAAATTTTTATCTGAGGTAAAGAAGAAAACTAAGATGTGTGCTATCATTTCTTCTGTTTCTCATTTTATTATGAATTTAAATCAATGCAATAAGGCAATAAAGAAAAATATAAGGTATAAGGATTAGAAAGCAAAAATTACAACTGTCTCTTTTTTTTCAAACAATATGTACTCCATATTTATTGACCACCTCATTCACCAACTTTTCACATTTATGACAATAGTAAAAAATCTATCTGACCATTCTTCACATGAATCACATGCATCTGGTAGTAAGAAATGCCAAGGTGAGGCAAGAGTAAAGTTAGCTGTGATTGTTAAGGTTATATATCAACTTGGCTGAGCCACAATTTTCAGCAGTTCAGCAGTTCTGTAATGATATAATTTGGCAGTTGTAATGGTGTTGTTGTTAAGTGCTGTCAAGGCGGATCCAACCCATAGCGACCCTATACAGTGTTTCTGAGGAGTGACTGGTGAACTTGAATCGCTGACCTTGCAATGATGCAGTCATCCTTAAATTTTGTGATATGATTTGGTCATTCCCTATTTTTGCATAGCTCTCTATTTTTTTTGTAATGACCAGCTGGCTTTTGCAACCTAATTATGTTTATAAGTGAGGAGTGGGTTTATATACAAACAATTTTTGTGTTGTTCTTATTAGAACAACTCAGCAAAATAAACTTCCAAAGTTGGTACTACTTTAAAAAAAGAATTTTATTGTGAATGATATGATAATGGGAGAGCATTAGCTTTACATTCATTCTATTGTATATCCTTTCATTGCTGTGGTTACAATTCTCTCCATGCATCATCAAAAAACCAAAGGGTATACCCCGCAAACCTGCCCCTCTGTCATCAGCACAGAGATCCTCTCCCTCTCTGGGTCCAGAGACCCCAGCAGCTCCATCTCTCCATGTCATTGTCTCTGCCTCCATCTCTGAAGTCATTGTTTCTCTGGTAAGGTCCCGCTCTGCGCTCTTCTCCCTTGATAGTCCCAGGGACCTCCGCTCCTGGACTGCAAAGTCAACCACTCCATTCCTTTTGCTACAAAACATCTACCTTTACAGTTCCAACACTCACAGTTAGTCCTGATAGCCATTATTTGTTATTGTACCACAAAAGTCTTATCCCCATCTTCTTTCATCAGCCCCACCCAGACGGATTGGATACTACTCAGTGGAGATTCTACCTTCCTCCGCACCCTCTGGATCTAGGGTCCCTCTTGAAAGCTTGTAAGCCAGTCACTTCTTGCCTTTGTAGCCCCCCATTTTGGGTAGCCAGTGTCCAAGTTGCCCATCCCTGTCTACCCTGTGTATCAAGGGGGTGGGAATGATCCTTGCTGTAAAGATTTATTCTTCTTTTGAGATGCTGCATCCATAGGTGTAGGGCAAGTTCATCAAATTGTATCAAATTACTCCTTTGTTTTTCTTCTTCTAGATGAGTTCTGATCATCCAGTCATTGAAGCCAGGTCAAGTGGGTATTATCTGCAAGTGTGGGTGTTCTTGTGCATATGCCTTCACTTCTTATCAGCTGGACGCTTCACTCTCCACTCTAGTCCTCTGTGGCTGTGTCACTGACTCTTGGCCCAGGAGTCCCCAGGTCTTGCCACACTGCTGGCCAACCAGGTCTCCACCAGGGTTCACAGGAGTCTATTGAACATGGTCAGACTTAGCTCGCAACTTCATTGTTGTTTTTCCCTCAATTCCCCTTATTGGTGACCAATGTGGTCACCAGTCAGAGCGCAAGTCTGCTCATGTATTCCCCTTGAGTCTTAGTCTAGGAAGGAGGTCTTTCCTGAGGAAACTTGACCACTTTCCTTGATTTCTCCTGGGCGAGCAACTTGCTTGTTCTTGTGGTAATCAGTCGGGCTGCCGTTATTGTTTTGTGTTTTTCCTGTCAGTCTTTCTTTCAAGAAGTATCTTCTGTTCTTCTAGCCACTCCAGGTTAGTCTGCTTGTCCTTTCAAGTAGAAATTTCCCACCTCAAAAGATTCTGAATGCAGCTCAGGATTCCACCAATGGCCTTATGGAATGCAGAGGCTCCGCAAGAAGCCTCCTTCACTGGGCGCATTGTAGCCCCATTTTAGGTATTTCAATCAGTTATAGGCAGAAGACAGACTTACAAGCTTTCTATGGTGATATTTCTGGCTATTCCTTTCTCTCCCCCTCAAGTGTCTATTTTATAATGGTGTACAAGGGAAACCAAGATTCAAAAGACATTCAAGCATCTTAACATTATTTCCCTTATTTTACACATTCAAACCATGCCTCAATCCCTGTATCCCAGAGCTCTGTTGTTCCAGGGTTGTGCATCCATCATTATTTACCTCTGTCCCACTTATCCCATGCAAACCTGCCTAACTGTTCTCCCATCCACTTTGTTCTTCCATCTCTCTCCTCCTTCTTGTGCATTGCCCCCCTCCCCAGCACCCAAATGGTATTGCTTTTTTTAAAGACGCAGAATTACTAATCATAAAAGAAAAGGTTGATAAATGGTTACTGCCATTGTTAAGTGCCATTATGCTGGTTCCAATGCATAAAGAGCCTGTATAGGATTTCCAAGGAGCGATTGGTGGGTTTGAACCATCAACCTTGTGGTTAGAAGTTCAGTGCTTATCCTACAATGCCATAATAAGAGTCCTGATAACTGGTACAGATCATCATTGAAATTCAGAGGGCACTGATCATGAACTTAAGTGTGAGAAATCATTACTAAAGTCTGTGAAATACTTGTCTAAGCAAATAAAGATGGAGAATGATTATATTGACTTGTTAGTTGTGCCCCTAATTCAGAGACACAAAGGAAAGTTGAGGTTAAGTAAGAAAATTTCCCCATATGAGAGGGTTTCCAAAAGTTCATGGAAAATGGAATTCAAAGATAATGGAATGTTTCCATAAATTATTTGAACCCCTCTCATATTTTTAAGGACACATAAAGGCATCGTTTGAGGTAAGGATGTTAAGACATCTATGTCCTATGGCTACTCTACTCTCTAAGATCTCCATAGATCCTTCTTCATCAAACATGCTTAAGTTCTTCTGTCCTGTGGTACTAGGCCATGGATCTAGCAGGATAGTCAACTTTTTATATAGCAAAATGTTAGAGGTACAGAGAATGAAAGTCGTCAGTTACAACGGAGGAAAAAGAAAATATAAAAGTTCTTCATGTCACTGTTAAGTAACTACTCCACAAAGTGCCAAGTCATTAAATTTATCTAGTATAAATTGGCATGTTGAGTTAAGCCAGGGTTTAGATGAATGAATCATCCACATTATTTGAACATAAGAGAGGATGTACACACTTGAACAGTGAAGTCCTAGAATTTTCTCGAAGGGCGAACTTCAGAGAGAGACAATTGAATATTGATGCTACCTTGCCAAATACAATGTCCAGATAGCTACTCTTCCTTTCCCCCCCGCCCCTCTTTTTGCTGTCTCTCTCTTCCGTTTATATTCTATTTCTAATTTTTGTCTCTATCTTTCAATTCTTATTTATTTCTATCTTGACATTTCTGTGTGTTTCCCTTTAAGGTACTCAATTTTTCATTTTCTATTTTTATTATTTCTTTGTCTTTTCCTTTGCCTAGGTCTCTTTCTCCTTTTGTTTTTTATTGTGTGTGTGTGTGTGTGTGTGTGTGTGTGTGTGTGTGTGTGGCTCACCCTTTCTCACTCTTTCCCTCCCCTCTCACCTTCTGTTTTATCAGATTCAGGGGTCATTAGTTGGTCATTGTTGTGGAGGTACCATCATCACCTTGTTCTCACTTTTCTCACAGTAGCCTATTAAATTGCCCCAATCCCCTCAAGATCCTCTCTGAAAGACAGATGGTAGTAGGCACAAGGAAAAGGGTGTGGGATGGGTAGGTGGTAGGATTACAGTGTTATCATCACCCTGGGGAACTGGCATTATCCACCAACAACAGGGATCTCATTGTTAGGCTGTAAACTGCTCTGTGGTGTTTCATGGCTGCTGAGTTTTGTGCATAGAGTAATAAGTCCATACAGGTTTATTGACTTCTGAGCCATAGCATCCCTGTGAATCACACTTCAAGCAGAATGTGTGAGATGACGCAAGAGGGAAAGAAACAGAAAGGAGAGAGATAAGGCTTTCAAAATGGTTTTAAGCCCAAGGCCACGGCAAGGAGGCTGTTGAGAAGATCTATTCTGTACCTCAAGAATAAAATTGCTTCAGTTTACTCTTTTTCACACCTCCATGAATCTTTCCCTTGTTGAGAGCAAAGAAATACATAGAAAAGAATCCAATTGCAGGGCAGCTTATTAAAACAATTTTAAAAATCACTTAAGCAATTAGCCAACAAGAGATCTCTCAAGTTGACAGCGTGCCTGAACAATTTATGAGTTGGCAAAGTCTTGGTTAAATTAATCGATCAGGAGTTAATCATTTTAGTTGTCAGCTCTGGTTTGGATTATTACTACTGTCATGTCAAATTGTGGACACTTTCCTCTAACAGGCAGAGATGATTTATTATTTTGATCAGAAACCCATTCTGACATTAGTATACACTCTGGTAGAAATGTGGTAGGGCAGATTAATCTATAAGGATAGCAGACATCACCCAGGCTATGCCAACTTTGATGCAGACAAAACTAGGTCTGAATTCTGCTTCCAGCATTTTCTGTGTCTCTGATTAGGGGAAAGTTGCTTGATCTCCCTATGCTGTTTCAAAGGAGAGTGTGCAGTCTTTTATGGGAGTTAGGCGGTGGGGAAGGTAAAATGCCTAGCTCACAGTGGGCACTCAACCAAGAGTGTATTTTATTATAACTAGCACAACCTAACTGAAGAAGTTACTCAGTCTGCCCATGATCTTTCCAATTCTTGCCTATGTAGGTATATGCTTTCTGAGAGATCTTATCTCTAACGCAGAGTTTACTCTAAAGTTTATGCCTTTATTTATTTTATTCACAGTTGTTGTTGTTAGGTGCCACCAAATTGGTACCGACCCATAGCGACCTTATGCACAACAGAACGAAATACTGTCCGATCCTGGGCCAACCTCACTACTGTTGCTTGAGTCCATCAATGCTGCCACTTGGCCAATCTATCTCGTTGGGGGTCTTCCTCTTTTTCTCTGACCCTCCACCTTACCAAACATGATATCTTTCTCCAGTGACTGGTCCCTCCTGACAATATGTCCGAAGTATGAGAGAAGAAGTTTGACCATCCTGGCCTTCAAGGAGCACTCTGGCTGTACTTCTTACAAAACAGTAGCTGTCTGTAATTGTTTGTTTACTAGGTGATGTTTACTTCTTTATCAATTGTCTTTGCCACAAGAACATAGGTTCCATGAAAGTGGGATCTTGTCTGTATTTCCAGGGCTACTACAATACTTGGTCATGGTAAATGTTTATTGACTCTTTAGATAAGAATATATTTTTAAAATTAATTAATTAACCTCTTAAGAGCATTCACATAAATCAATGTGAAATATTATTCTATATCTCAGAAATGGTTTGAGGGCCTGGCTTGTATTAGTAAATCATATTGTGGTTCTTACAAGTAAAATGACAATCACTGACTGTGACAAGTCCCTGAATAAAAGGGCTGTAATCTTTGCAAAACACATTTTCTATTCTGTACCATGCTGCATCCAGCATTTGTTCCAATGTATCTTCTTCTAAAAGTGAATCATGCAAATCCAAAGTACCATTAGGGATGTCATTCTCATACTGTCCTCCCCATGGGTGACCCAAAGGCTGGCTTGGTTGTCTACTGAAGATTGATGAAGCTCGAGGAAGAAAGACACCCAAAGCAATATGCTTTCACTTGTGAATTTCTCATTTGCAGGAAAAGATAGGCGGTTGTCCACAATGATCCAAAAAGTAACATTTGAAACATTTTATCAGGTCCTATACTATCAGTAAGGAGCTCTGGTAGCGTAGTGGTTACAAATTGGGCTGCAAACTGCAAGGTCAGCAGCTCGAAACTACCAGCTGTTATGTGGGAGAAAGATGAGGTTTTCTGTTCCCGTAAAGATTTACAGCTTCGGAAACCCTGTACAGGGTCACTATGAGTCAGAACCGAATCCACGGCACATAATCACCAACCACCATACTATCAGTAGTGGCAGAGAGGAGTTCTAGGATGATACATATTTCTTTCTGAAACCTTGGGGTTTCTCTCAGGTTTATTAGCAATTATTGGAGTATATGACTAGCTAGAGGAAAATTAACAGGGCAACTATAAAGGCACGAAGTGACTGGCTTACAAGTTTTCAAGAGGGAGTTTAGTTTAAGAGTGTGAGTGGGGAGGTAAATCCCCACTGAATAGTTTTCATCTTGTCTAGACAGGTCTGGTGAAAGGAGATGGGGATAAGATTCTTATGATTTAATAGTAAGTAATTGTTATCATAACTAATTGCGACTGTCACAACTGTAAAGATAGAAGTTTTGTAACAAAAAGGGGGCAGTAGTTAATCTTACAGTCCAGAAACAGAGGACCCTAGAACCATCAAGGGAGAAAAGCATGAGTGGAATGTGGGTCCATATCTAGAGATGGAGGCAGAGATGAGGACATGCAGAGAAGGAGCAGCTGAGAACTCTAGACTCATGGAAACAGAAAGGCTGTGTGCTGGCAGGCTTAAAGAATGTGCCCTTTGATTGTTTAAATTATTATATATTCCTGAGTGTTTTTGTGTACATACCTCCCAACAACAACAACAAAACAAACAAAACCAGAGGGAATAGAAGTAAATACTGTTGAATGATGATGCATGGAGGAAATGGTAATCATTGCAATGAAATGATAAGTATAAAAGCAATGTTCTCCCAAGAGTAAACTATCACTCAATTCACAATAAGAACTTAAAAAAAGAAAATTAACAGGGCAGGTAAACCGAAGTTCTTGCCGTGACTTTGTGCCAGCGATATCGCCAAGTTCCATTTGACCTGGTTGGCACTAGTTCGTCACAGATCATTGCCTGCCGTGATCAGGGTGATCGTGGCCTACCTGCCTTCACCCTAGCCTGTGACCCGTGAACACAGGGGCTCTTCTGTGCTTACCTTTGTCCACTCACCACTTCCCTCCATGCCTAACACACCGCCTGGGTGTCAGACACTGAATGTAGAACTGAAATTAGGAAAATGTAGAATTTCTCTATAAGATTTTCTTAGTTGAAATCTTGACAGGAGTAAATCACCAGGCCTTTTTTCTGCAGTGCCACTGAATGCATCCGAACCACCAATCTTTAGGTTAATTGTTGTTATTGTTAAGTACAGTTGAATCAGTTTCGGCTCATAGCAACCCTGTATACGGTTTCCAAAAATCAATTGGTGAGTTTGAACCGCCGACCTTGCAGTTCAATGTTTTATCTTACAGCATCACAAGTGTAAACCAAATGCATCACATAGGTACCTAAAAGCTGCCTAGACCAAGAAATTACCTGGAGCCCATTCTAGATAAAGGAATAAAGGGGAGATTTAAAGGCAAAACACTGGCAGAGGGCAATGAGATACAAAGGAGATAGGCACCAGACTCTGGTCATGGTACAGACCTGTACTGAGGTCCTCAAGACTCCTTTATTTTATACTTGAGACTACTTCAGAAGGATTTCTTAGATCACATTTAAGTTATAAGGGCCTCTGGTAGCATAGTGGTTATGAGTCAGGATGCGAACCTCAAGGTCAGCAGTTTGAGGCAGTTCGAAACTACCAGTCATTCCATAAGCATTTTTAAAGCTCTTATTAAATATGGAAATATTTATCAAGAGCTTTAAAGATGAGCCTTTCTGCTCTCATAAATATTTACAGCCTTGGAACCCCTATGCAGGGTCCCTATGAGTCGGAACGGACTCCACAGCACAGTACCACCCCACGTATGTTATAGGTATGGGAAGCTTCACAGATTTCAGACTTCATTGGCTGCATACTTTGGTCTAACAAAAAGAAAGATGAAAAAGAAGTAAGAGTACAAGAACTTTATGAGCACGATGATAAATGAATATTGTATTTATAGGCCCATGCCCCTCAGCAAGGTGCAATAGATGTAGTATAATAAATACACATGATATAAATACCAAAATACCAATTTAACAAGGCCACACTAATAAAACTGCAAAGATAAATGCAATACTGCAAGAGTGGACAAGTAATTGATAAATCTGGGTAAAATGGTTGTAGATCTGTTCTGTTCCCTGGGAATGGGTATGAATGTGTATATGAGCCAGGAGAGTATGTGTGTGTGTGGAAAGTGGGAGAGATCAGGATAGAGAGGTTCTTGTGATTTGCTCACACTTGTTCTTTCAAATTTGATGATCAAGGAACTGATAGGGAAAATTCTGATGGAACCACAGAACAATGGCCTCACTCCAGACAGAGGCTAAACCGCAGTCTACTAAGTTTGAATGCAAGTCAGGACATGTTGTTGTTATTTTTAAGTGCTGTTGAGTCAGTTCCAACCCAGGGTGACCTTGTAATGGGTTTCCAAGGAGCGGCTGGTGAGTTTGAGCCATCAACTTTGCAGTTCAAACTGATTTTGCAGTCTAGCACATTAACCCACAGTGTCATACTAGGACTCCAAGTCAGGACAACAGTCAGTGAAAGGCCCATTTCCTTGTTCTTCCCAAACTAGACAAGGGCCTCTTCTGGTTTAGCCATTAAGAACTTCTGTTGCTTCAACATGGTAGATATACAAACCAGAGTGAGTATGAATTACTGTTTGTTATACCTTTTCAGAAAAGCAATATGAAACTATCAAGTGCTTTAAGAATGCTTATATTATTTATTCAAGTCACTTCACTGTGATAATCTAGCTAAAGAAAGGAACCCAAAATGTAAACCAATATTTCTGCATAAAAATTTCATCCAAAAAAGTATTTCTAAATTTTAAAATTCTGAGCAGCCTCCATGTCCAGCAATAAGGGAAAAATGATGATAATACAACCATTATATCGACCATTATGGATTCCCCGAAAGAATATTTACAAATAATGTTAGGTTTTAAAAGGATAATTTTTGAAAACTCTGTGCAAAGGATGGAAGCTACAGAAAAATAGGGGGGAAAAGTCTAAAATGAAAAAACCAAAATGTGAGCACTGGCAATTTCTGATTAATGGGAGCTGGGATCCTAGAATCTTTTTCAGTTTTTTCCAATTTTACTATTTGTTGTTGTTAAGTGCCATCAAGTCAGTTCTGAACCCATAACGACCCTGTTTAGGGTTTCCAAGGAATGACTGGTGAGCTTAAACCACTAACCTTGAAGTTCCAACCAACTTTGCAATCCAGTGCACTAACCCATACCAGGCTTCCAAATTATACTATGCACCCCTAATATTGAACAAGGCCCTTGTGTTATTTTGTAATTAAATGAGTAAATAAAGAAATAGGATGAGTACTCATGGTCAGATTGCTCTCCAAAGGAAGCACTTGTTACCTGGACTCAGCACTGGAGGTCGTGGTCTGAAGCTCAGCCACGATGAGGGTACCTGGGCTTTGAGGGGCTCTCTTTTCTGCTTGCATGTCCACGCCTAACGCCTGCATAACTCACACAAAGCAAGCAGCAATGTGATTGGATTCAGCTTAAGACAGAGCATTGCAAATCCCCAGAAGGCTTTTCACGCTTTTTCCGGTCTCTGTACACTTGCTCAAATCAAACCCTATCATAACTTCTCACACTAATTAAAATTTTTTTATTAAAAAAAAATAGAATCATATATTTTTATTATTTTGTCTGGTTTATTTTGCTGTACATGAAGTTTGTGAGATTTATTCAGTTGTCAGGTGTAGCTGGAGCTTTTTCACTTTCGCTGATATACACATATATTGTGATATGAATATACACGTATATTGTAGTATGAATATGAGGGCAAGTTCCAAAGTATTGCTACAAAATCATAGAAACCTTTATTAAACAAAAACATCAAAATGTGAAGTTACTGTTTCTCATCTAGTTTGATAGAGTTCTGGAGCGGCTGCTTCTGTCTCTATAACTCTTCCCCGAAGAATTCTGCTCTCTTCAATTTACACCACATCAAAATGGCATCCTTGAGGGACTCAACTCATGTTTCTTTTAAGTATTTGAGACTGGGAGCAAAAGGAAACTTGAAGGGCCTCATCTTTCTTCCTAAGAACAGCTGGTGGGTTTCTTCAGTTTAGCAGTCCACCACCTAACACACTATGCAATCAGCTCTCCTTTTCTCCTCCCCACTTATGAGGAGTTTTAGTACAATGTTGACTAAAAGGACCAGCAGTGTGTACTCTCTGTTTCTGATCTTACAGGGAAAGCTTTCCACATTGCAACACTGAATGTGATTTTGGATATAGGTTTTACTTATATCCTTTGTCAAATTAGGAAGTTTTCTCTAACCCTAGTATGCTAAGTGTGGCGCTGTGGGTTAATGTGCCAGACTGCAAAGCCATTTGAAGTCCAAGTTTGGCAGTTCAAGCTCACCAGCTGCTCCTCAGAAACCCTATACAGGGTCGCTATGGGTCGGAACTGACTCGACGGCACTTCACAACAACAAAGTATGCTAAGAGTTTTTGTCCTAGATGTTGAATTTTATTGAGAATAAAATGTATTGTCGCTTTTGTTGTTTTAATTTTGTAAATTACAGTGATGAATTTTCAAACATCAAACTGATCTTGCAATTTTATTATAAAGCATACTTGGTCATCATGTGTTATTTTATTCTTATAGTTTTTGGTACAGTTTGCTGTCATCTTTTTTAGGGTTTTAAAAGCAAGATTGCACACGGCTCCTAAGATGAGCTGGGAAGTTGTAGCCCCTTGTCTTTTATCATTTAGGAGACTTTGTATGTGTTTCTCTGCCTTAAAAGCTGATTCGGTGATTTTGGCTTTTTTTGCTTTAAGAGAAGATTTTAAATTACTAAGATCTTTATAAGATTATTCAAAGTTTTTTTTTTTCTTTTGTGTCAATTTTTGTAATGTAATATGTAATGTAATAAATTTGTAAAACTTTGATCTAAGAATTTTTTATTTATCTAAAATTTGAAATTCTTATAAAATTGTCATAACATCTTCTTGTAATTTGTTAAATTACTGAAGTATCTAGTTGTTGTTAAGTGTCATCGAGTCAGTTCCCACCCATAGCGACCCTATAGAGGGTTTCCAAGGAGCTACTGGTGAGTTTGAATCGCTGACCTTGCAATTCAAACTAATTTTGAGTTCAAGTGTTAATCCCATGGCGCCACACCAGGACTCCTAAGTATCTGTAGATACGTTTTTAAACTCCTCATATTGGTTATTCTGGTTATTTCTTGATTAATCTTTCTAGGAATTTATCCACTTACATTTTTCAAAGTATCAAGTTTTGTCTTTTTTATCCTTTCTCTTGTGTTCATTATTACTCCATTTCATTAATTTCTGCTAATTCTTCTATTTTTTTAATATAGCTGTTTCTTTCCTAACCTCTCAATGTAAGTACTGAAATTACTGAGTCTCATTCTTCTTTCTAATATTTAAAGATAAAAATTTTTATTTTACCTATGATTCACACTATCTGATATGTAGTATTTTTTCATTATTCAATTAAACCTTTTGTTAGTTTAAACAATGCATAGTCAAAAATATACTTCTATTCAACCATTGTATCAAAGAGGAATTTATAGTGTATAAATGAAGAAAAGACATATTTTTTAAAAAGACTGAAACTTAGTAATCTAAGTAATCATATCAATAAGTTGGAGACAAAAAAAGCTTCATGGACCAACGTATGAACAGTTTTATGCAATATTATGTTTATGCTCATTGTTGTTGTTTTAAGGTAGATGCTGTTAAGTCGGTTCTGGCTCATAGCGACCCAATGTAATACAGAATGAAGCTAGACCAGCTTTCTTTTGGCTAGTGTTTCTTTCCATGGTTTACTTTTGCCATTCTTTTATTTTCAATTTTTCTACATCCTTATGTTTTAGATTTATCTGCTTTAGACAGCCTATAGTTTAGCTCTATCTTTTATAAACAGTTTGGTATTTTAGTTCACTTACATTTTCTATATATTTGTGTTTAAACCTACAACCACACTCTTTGTATTTTATTTCCTCTATACTCTTCTGTTCCTTCTTTTCTCTTTTATGTCTTTAGTGTGTGTGTGTTTAAGTTTTCGTTGTAGTAGAACAAAACAGTGCCCAAATAAATTTAAAACACAGTCAGCTCCAAATCAAGCACTATATCATTACCAGTATCCCCAGAAATTTCTCATATGTTCCCATCCAGTCAATACCATCTTCCTATGGGTAACCACTATCCTCACATCCAGAATTATAGGTGAGTTTGGGATTTTTTGAACATTAAATTGAATTTATCATGTATAATTTTTTGTCTAGCTACTTTGTTCAAGATTTTGTTTGTGAGGTCCATTCATGTGACTGCGTGTAATTGTAGTTCATACATGGGGGCTTCAAAAGAATTTGTGGAACAATGGAATGAAAAGATCATGGAATTTTCCCACAGACGGTTTGAAGCCTCATTGTATATTTCCATTACGGTTTAGGAGTCCATAGGATGATTGTGGCACAATTTGATTATTCAGTCTACTGTTTATAAGCATTTGAGTATTTTCCAAGTTAAAAATATTTATTATAAATAGGAGTCCTGGTGTGGTGCTGTAGGATCAGTACTGGACAACAAGGTCAGTTTGAACCACAAGGGCAGTGGTTCAAACCCATCAGTCGCTCCTCAGAAACCCTATGCAGGGTCGATATGCATTGGAACTGACTCGATGGTATTTAAAAACAACAAGAACAACAACATTATAAATAGTGCTGCTAAAAATATATATATATATCAGTTGTACCTTCATCTAATCGGAATCTGAGTTAGGCTGTGGTTTATAATTTGGTTAAGGTCAAGTTTCTCTTTGTTTTTTGAGTATGTCCTCCCATGGATTTCAGGGGAAAGCCTCATGGGTCTTTGTCTACCAAATACCAAGAGATTTGTGGGAATTCTTGCCCTGATTATCAAAAGATTTTGGCTTAGCCATGGGCTAGATTTAAAATTTGGCAAATATCTTAGGAAGAGACTGGCTGTGTCTAAATTTCACTACAATTCCATAGGACTTCCCAAAGCTCTAATAGCTTCTACACCGCATCTCCTCATGCCCAGAGAGGCTCTCCCTAGCCCAAGCACTGATTCCCAGCCTTATGAATCAACCCAAAATCAGCTAAGACTGATTTTTAGAACCCAGAGAAAAGAGGGTGACTTATCTTTGGCTCGCCTGTGAAAGTTTCTCCCCTTTCTGGAATTTTTAGTTGTTGGACTCCAACATTTTCAACAAATGTGATTTGTTATTAGCAAGAGCATTGGCTTGTTACTAATTCATCCATATACTTACATGTGGTGTGATGGAAAACTTACTTGTTGCAGCTGCCCTAGGAAACTAACATCCTAGATCTTGATATTGTGGTTTCTACCACGTTCTCTAAGGAGCTCTGGTAGCATAGTGGTTACGAATCGGGCTGCGAATCGCAAGGTCAGCAGTTCGAAACTACCAGCTGCTCCGCGGGAGAAAGAGGAGGCTTTCTGCTACCCCGTAAAGCTTTACAGCCTCAGAAACCCTGTTCAGGGTCGCTATGGGTCGGAACCGACTCAACGGCACTTAACAACAACCACGTTCTCTACCATTCGTCTGTCAGTTTGTTGTACTGTGGTCGCTTGCATGTTACTATGATTCTTGAAGCTATGACACCGGTATTTTAAACACCAGCAAGATCACCCATGATGAACAGGTTTCAAATGAACTTTAAGGCTAAGGCAGACTTGGAAGAAAGAGAGATGGAATACTTTCTTACAGTGTTGTTGTTGTTGTTAAGTGTTGTCAAGTTGATTCTGATCCATAGCAACTGGTGAGTTTGAGCCACCAACCTTGTAGTTCAAATGACTTCGCAGTCTGATGCATTAGCCCACAGCACCACATCAGGACATTAGTCACTGAAAACCTTATTGTCAGAGTAAAGGCTAAAACGGTTTATGAAAGAACAAGGCAGAAAGAGGAAGAGAGGCTCAACAACAAGGACCGGTTTATTGGATAAAGCTGGGAGGGGCCACTGAGCTGAATCCAAGGCACCCCTCCCGTACAGGCTAGCCGCTTTTGTCCTGTAGCATGGGTAAGGGCTGTCGGGGAGGTCATGGTTGTCTGGGATAGGTTGCTGAGCAGTGGTGAGGGCCTGTGTCTGGATGGGTAGGATGATTGCTGTCTTGTTGGGGAACATGAAACTTAACAACCTAAGAGCTTGGGAAATGGAAACTTATGTTACAACAGCCTAAGAGCTTTCTCTCATTTTTGAATAGCAGAGGAACACTATCAGCACCAGAATATTGAATATTGAGCATGATGAAGCATACCAAAATATTGTCAGATATGGTGTCAGAAGATGAGGTCCTGAGGTTGCAAGGCACTCAAAATATGACCGGGGAAGAGCTGCCTCCTCAAAGTAGAGTTGACCATGATGACGCAGATGGAGCAAAGCTTTGGGGACCATATGCTGATAGGGCATGACTCAAAATGAGGATAAACAGCTGTGAACATCCATTAATAATAGGAACATGGAATGTACGAAGTATGAATCTAATTGGAAGTTGTCAAAAATGAAGTAAAATGAATTAACATTGGTATCCTAGGCATTGTTGTTGTTGTCAGGTGCCATCGAGTTGGAACTGACTCATAGCGACCCCATGCACAGCAGAACGAAACAATGCTCGATCCTGGGCCAACCTCACCACCGCTGTCACCCCCGAGTCC
>NW_006408637.1:9219665-9249252 GCF_000296735.1 Chrysochloris asiatica
GATGATCTCTAAATTCAGGAGGGATAAATTCAAGATCATATTTTGGCTCTCGTAGATTTGTTTTCATTTTCTTCAGCTTTAATTTGAATTTGCATATCCTAGGCATTAGTGAACTAAAATGGACTGGTAATGGCCATTTTGCATCTATTACTCACATGGTTTACTATGGCAAGAAAGACAAATTATAGAGGAAAGGATTTGCACTCATTATCCAAAAGAACATTTCAAGATCTATCTTGAAGTAAAATGCTGTGTGTGGTAGGCTAATATCCATACTCCTGGTCTTGGAGTCCTGGTGTTGCATTGTAGGTTGATGTGCTTGAATGCAAGGCAGCTTGAACCTCAAGGTCAGTTTGAATCTCAAGTTCGGTGGTTCAAGCTCTCCAGCCACTCCTTCAAAACTCCTTCAAAACTGTTTAATCAGAAATGACTCAACAGCACTTAATAACAACAAGGAAGACCAGTTATTACAACTATTATGCAAATTTATGCACCAAACACTAAAGCCAATGATGATGAAATTGAAGAATTCTACCAATTTCTTCAGTCTGAAATTGAACAAACATGCAATTTAGATGTAGTGAAAATTACTGGTGATTGAATGCTAAGATTGGAAACACAGAGGAAGGATCAGTTGTAGGAAAATATGGCCATGGTGATAGAAATGATGCTGGAGATTGCATAATCAAATTCTTCAAGATCAATGACTTGTTCATGGCAAATTCCTTTTTTAAACCACATAAAAGATGAATATACACATGGACCTAACCAGACAGACTACACAGGAATCAAGTTGACTACATCTGTGGAAAGAGATGGTGGAAAAACTCCATATCATCAGCCAAAACAAGACTAGGGGCTTATTGTGACCATCAATTGCTAATATGCAAGTTCAAGCTGAAGCTGAAGAAAATGAAAACAAGTCCACGAGAGCCAAAACATGACCTTGAACATATCCCACCTGAATTTAGAGAAAACCTCAATAACAGATTTGATGCATTAGACACTAAAGACCGAAGACCAAAAGAGTTGTGGGATGTCATCAAGAACATCATACATGAAGAAAGCAAAAGGTCTTTAAGAAGACAGGAAAGGAGAAAAAGACCAAAATGGATGTCAGAAAAGATTCCAAAATGTGTTCTTCAGTGTAGAGATGCTAAAGCAAATGGAAGAAATGAGAGGCAAAATAGGTGAAAAGAAAATTTCAAAGAATGGCTCGAGAAGACAAAGTCAAATATTATTTTAAAATGTGTAAAGACCTAGAGTTAAAAACCAAAAGGGAAGAACACACTTATTATTTCTCAAGCTGAGGTAACCAAAGAAAAAAAATCAAGCCTTGACGTGCAATATTGAAGAATTTTATGGGCTAAATATTGAATGATGCAAAAATCATCAAAAGAAGCTGGAAGGAATACACAGAGTTCTGTACCAAAATGAAATGGTCCATGTTCAATGATTTCAAGAGGTAGCATATGATCAAGAGCCAATGATACGGAAGGAAGAAGCCCAAGGTGCACTGAAGGCATTGGCAAAGAACAAGGCACCAGAAAGTTATGGAATACAAATTGAAATTTTCAAGAAACTGATGCAGCACTGGAGGCACTCACAAGAAATTTGGAAGACAGCTACCTGGCCAATAGATTGGAAGAGATCCATATTTGTGCCCATTCCAAAGAGAGGTGATACAAAAGAGTCTTAAAATCATTGGACAATATCATTAAAATTATATGCAAGTTAAATTTTGCAGATGGTACCCATCTGACCTATCTTGAATGGCTTGCTGATCAGAACTCAACCAGATAAAGAAGTTTGATATAGGGAGTAAGCATAAATTGCTACAAATTGATGAACTGGACCTTTCTTGTGGATGTAGTTGCTCAAAATTCCAACCAAAATTCTTCATATCTTGATATGATTCCTCATATCAAGGATCAAGCTTGCCTCCTCAGTACACTGAATTAATCGTGATGGACAACTTAGACAATGGGTATAAAAAATGGGGAGCTATAAAGGCACAAAGTGGCTGGCTTACAAGCTTTAAAGAATTTACTTAGTTTTAGAATGAGAGGTAAGGTAGAAACAAAACTGAATAGTTTTTCTCTTTTCCAGATGGGTCTGCTGAAAGCAATTGGGGATGATGGGGATAGGATTTTATGATTCCATTGTGAGTAATTGTTATCAGAACTAATTGCGATGGTCACAACTGTAAATATAGAAGATGTGTAACTAAAATGGGGAGCAGATAATCTTTCATTTGAGGAACAGAGGACCCTAGGACCATCAAAAAGAAAGAGCATGAGTGGAGTGTTGGGTCCTAACCAGAAAAGCGGTGGCTGCGGCGATAGCAGAGACAGTGACAGAGGTGATGGCGTAGACGATAGAGCACCTGAGGACCCTATGTCCGTGGAATGAGAAAGGTTGTGTGTCTGCAGGGGCTGGCTTGCAAAATGTGCCCTTTGGACATTTAAATGAATATATATTTTCTATTTTGTATGTGTACCTAAAAAAAGGGCAGGGGAATTGAGGTAAATACTGTTAACTGATGGTACATGGAGGGAATTGTAATCATTGTAATGAAACAAAATATAATTTGTTGGATGTAAAACTGATTATCTGCCCTGTAAACTTTCACTCAATTCACAATAAACACCTAAAAAAAAAAAAATTATTGGGAAATTCTTTTAATCTTTCATTCTATTTTTCCATGAACTTTTTGAAGTCCCCTTGTATCAACAGCAACAATCCATCCATTTTCCTGACTCTTTCTAAATGCTATACAACAAACTCCTTCCTTTCAATTACACTGTGCAGGGATTTTATTAATAAAAGCAAGCAAACAAAAACAGTGTGCTCAGAATCAAAAAACTGTGGGCAGTTGACTCCATTTCTAGCAGGTGATAGATGAAGAATTAGATGTTACAATCCTAGTTGGTTACTTCGTTTATCAGACAGGTGTGACATTTTCCATCTGCAACCTGTGAGGGGCATGAGACAACCAGTCAGTAGATTCCATGAGAAGGTGGAAAATTATATGTTAGACCTATGTAATAAATGTGTAGGTGAGCAGGCATATGCTAAAGGAAAAGAATGTGATTTGAATGCTCTTGCCACTGTGGTTTTGTCATTGCATGGTGTTAAGTTTAGAACTGTTTATTTCATCACTTAGTAATACCTTTTTAAGTTTTGTGATAAAAAATGAACTAAAACAGTGAGTATATATTTAATAATTAATTGTTGAATTTTCATTTAAGACAGTCAATGATAAGTGTGGATCTTGAACAAAATGTTTAACATCACCATAAGGGGTTCTAGTGTGGAGCTGTAGAATCAGCTTTTGACTGCTAACTCCAGTTCAAACCCACTACTCACTCCTTGGAAACCCAATACATGGTCGCTGTGAGTCAGAACTGATTCAACAACACTTAACAACAACATAAGGATGTTGATGATATTTCTAACTATATGAAAACTGGAGGACCCAAGTCCATTATAGAGGAATCAGCATACGCTTCAAAAGTCAATAGTTACTTTAAGAAAACTATTTTACAGAAGTGTATTTTTAATACGTACAACAGAAGGTTTTGTTTGCATAACAGTCTATGAAGCAAGACTTTCATTTAGATCAAATTACTTATCTTCTAATATTCTAAAATTAATTTTCATGTGTTTTCAATTTCTTGTTCATGATTAAAAAGAGAAATATTAGTGGCTTATGCTGCTTTTGCTTCATAAACACAAAAGACATTTTACAACAGACAAATGATACCAGTGCTTCTTTTGTAAACGTCAACTGTTCGAATAGAAGATGATACACGCAAGTCACCACAATGAAGCGGCTTTTCATACACTTTGGAGCAACTAAGCAAAGCTTTTGGAAGTTCATCGGGCATCATTGTAGATGCTACTATAAATTCAGTTTAAAAGTTCATTATTAAAGATAAAATTATTTGTTTTTTCATGTGATAACACAGATACAAACTTAGATGAAGCACAGCATTACTTTCAAAACAATACCATTACAATTAAAAAACTGATAGATTTTTTTCATTGGAAATCTGATATAGTGATGTAAACTTTCACCTCAAGCACAATAAAATGCTAAAGAAACAAAACACAAGTGTATTTGTCATTATTATTCATATTTCATAATTATGTTGTTGTTGTTATGTGCCATCGAGTCAGTTCCGACCCATAGCGACCCTGTATAGGGTTTCCGAGGGTGTAAATCTTTACGGGAGTAGAAAGCCTCATCTTTCTCCCGCGGAGCAGCTGGTAGTTTTGAACCGCTGACCTTAAGGGTCGCAGTCCGATTCGTAACCACTACGCTACCAGAGCTCCTTATAGTTGGTTCTTATTATCCACAGTAGTTACAGTCTGTAAAGTTGCTGCAAACACTGAATGTGTGAATACTGTGTAATTTCTTCTAACGGGTTAGGCTCCTTCAAGCTTCTGGTCAAAACATTTTAATAACCAATTAACATATAATCATGTTTTATATGTATTTCTGTTTAAAGACACCTTAGTTAATAGGTATTTCTTACAAATAATTAATTATATATAAATACCTGAGAGAAGTTTCATACTTTCCTGAGCCTGGATAACATGATTTTGTTAATTTTAAGTCTCACGTTAATGTTGTCCACGTACAGGTGAATCGGTCATCATCTCATGAATCCACTAACTAATCCATCATGCACTATAGATATTCTTTTAGCACTTCTTGAAATGACTTCGCTTAAAGATTTGTGAGTTTTGCTTCCGTTTTCTAGATATACTTTATAATTAATTCATTAAAACTGAATTCACAGCCAAGGGCACTATAACTCATGTCTGAATGAAGCTTATTTAATTCACATACTTCCTCCATAAAGCACATCACAATCTTCTGCTCCCTCCTGACAATATGTCTGAAGTATGAAAGACGAAGTCTGGCCATCCTAGCCTCCAGGGAGCACTCTGGCTGCACTTCTTCCAACACAGATCTGTTGGTTCTTTTGGCAGCCCAAGGCACTTTCAATATTTTCCTTCAACACCATAACTCAAAGGCATCAATTCTTCTGTGGTCTTCCTTATTCACTGTCTGGCTTTCGCATGCATATGAGGTTATTGAAAATACCATGGCTTGAGTCAGGTGCACCTTAGTTAGTCCTCAAGCTGACATCTTTGCACTTCAATACTTGAAAAAGGTCTTTTGCAACAGATTTTCCTAATGCAATACGTCATTTGATTTCTTGGCTGCTGTTGCCATGAGTGTTGATAGTTGATCCAAGAAGAATGAAGTCCTTGACAACTTCAATCTTTTCTCCGTTGATAAGAATGCAGTTTATTGGTCTGGTGGTGAGGATTTTTATTTTATTTACATTGAGATGCAATCCCTAGTGAAGGCTGTGCTCTTTGATCTTCATCAGTAAATATTTTAAGTCTTCTTCACTTTCAGTAAGCAAGGTTGTATCATTTGCATATCGCATGTTGTTAATGAGTCTTCCTCCAATCCTGATGCCACGTTTTTCTTCATATAACCCAGCTTCACCAGGAATAATTAATGCCAATTCACAGGGGAGGTGGCAGTTTCTGACTTGTTTTGTGAAACTCACAACTCCTAGTTAGCAGCACCTGACCAATTGCAGTTGTAAAAAAAAAAAAAAAAAAAAAAAATCAATATCCACTTCAAAATTCTTTCCAGTTAGTTAGAATAGTATATTTTTAAATAAGAAACTAGATCTCTAGCTAGCCAAATGAATTAGGTTTAGAAAAATTGAAACCAGTTTATAAATGGTTGTTACAGAGGAATCCCACAAGATTGACTCCCTGCAAAGAATTTTATTTGACTCTGGGAAATCTAAGTTTTAACTGAATTCTTAACACTGGGCTGCTGGTTTGTAGTTCATGTTCAAAAACTCTATAAACTGAATATACTTGAAGTTAGTTTAAATTGTCGTGATTACTTTGGGAAATCATAACCTTTTTATGTCTGCTTATTTTGAGCAGCTTGTCTCTAATCTAGAATGCTGCTGTGTCTTTATCAAGTTGAAGGCCATGGCTGATGTTTTCTCTGGGAGTGTTTAAAATTCTCAGTTCTTCGCTTTTCTAAGAAAAACTGTTTGTATTTTGATAACCATTAACATAAATCAATCTGCTTTAAAAGTACATGCACACACAAAAAGAATAAATTGTTTCTTTTGATTGGTATAACATTACTGAAAACATTACTGTACATTGCTTTTCTAGAGATCCTATAAAGCCTACGTATGAAAAGATAATAATTTTCTACCTTAGAATGATATTATTAGATTAGATTACAATATTACTTCAGAGAACTTACTCTGGTTGGTCTGATGATGAATAAGCATGTATATAGGAGGATGGAGTTTCTATAAAATAAGCACTGGACTGAAAACCACAAGGTCAGAAGTTCTAGCTCATCAGCTGCTCCTTGGAAACCCTATACATGTCCACTCACAGGAGAAAGATAAAGCCTTCTGCTCCTGCAAAGGTTTTCAGTCTTAAAAACTCTATACAGAGGTCGACTGAGTTGGAACTATTTCATCAGCACTTAATAAGAACAACAGGCACTTAAATAATGGAATAGTCTTAATAGTCCCAGGAAATACTTAAAATGAACTTGTTCTAATTTTTGTGCTTATGTTAACTGTGAAAGCAAAACCTTTCTAAACAACTTAAGCTAGACCGTTTGTGAAATATTTTATTTGATGAAAGGGGGTAATTTGCAAAAATTACACCCCTAGCCATAAACTTAAAGGTTATAGCTATACCAATGAATTGGTCAGTCTGAGAAGAAACTTTGTAATTTCTAAAACCCGTTGATAAAATCTTAAAAGGCTAAAGTCATATTAGGGAAAATATGTGAAATTGTGAAAGTTTAGAATATTTAAACAAACTGTATTTCAATAGTAATTATATTTTATGATAAAATAATTTCCAAGATCCTTAGGTAACTTGTTATTGTTGTTAAGTACAGTTGAGTCAGTTCTGACGGATAGTGACCCTGTATAGGATTTCCGAGAAGTGGCTGGAGGTTTTGAACCACTGATCTTGTGGTTCAAACTGACCTTGCAGTCCAGCGCCTTATCCTGGAGAGCCACACAGGAAGGGAACTTACTGATATTAAATTGAGTGAATAGACATTTGTTATAATTGAATTTGTATATTTTTGCTTTTTATGCCAGAAAAATATATGTATATATGGATGCTTCGAAAATTTATAGAAAAATGGAAATAAAAGATTATGGAATTTTCCATAAACTTTTTGAAGCCCATATATATGTGGATGGCATGTATATGTAAGTGTGTATATGTATATATAAGAAGCTCTGGTAATGAATTGGGCTGCTAACCTCAAAGTCGGCAGTTCGAAACTACCAGCTGTTCCATGGGAGAAAGATGAGGCTTTCTGCTCCCGTAAAGATTTGCAGCCTCGGAAACCCTGTGCAGGGTCACTATGAGTCAGAACCGACTCTACAGTACTTAACAATAACAACATATGTATATATGGATAAATATGCTTATATACATATGTACCTATAAAGGGAGTTTTAAAAGTTCATGGAAATTTTTCATTGTCTTTCAATTCTATTTTTCATGAACTTTTTGTAGTCCTCTTGTGTGGGTGTATGTGCCTAATGAATATATTAAAACTGAACATACTATTTTTCAGATGTAAATATATATTTTTAGGTCTATTAACGAATATGCTCATTACTTTTTTGCCACTTTCAGTGTTGTACCATAAGAAATATGCAACAAAAACATATTTAAAAAGGTTTGCTAAAAAAGGAATTTATTTGATATGTTCAAAGTTTTTAACTGTTGTAGCTAAAGTTCAATGGGTTAATTTATGAGATTTATAAGAGTTTTAATGCCAAATGGCATGTAGAACAAATAATTTGATTTCTCACTGTTAGCACAGAAAAATTTTTCTTTATTACTGGGTTAAAGAGTTAATTTTATTTGTGAAATCTGCTCCAGAAGCAAGGGATCAACAGAATGAATTCCTGAGTCAAAATTCAAGCCATATGGCTTAGGAAAAGCTAAGCTTTTTACTTTTAAGATCTTTAGTTAAATAATAAGGTACTGTTCCTCAGTGACCTATGGTAAACTCCTGACAATTTTGAAACTTTGTGTAAAGTAACAAAAGATTTCTTTCTGTTTCATAAGGAGAAAACTGCTTCCTCCTAAGGTTAACTTAATGTGTTATGAATTATATGAAGCATGTTGTCAAATCAATAGAGGTGCCAAGTTTTCTTTGAGTTAAAATTAACAGGTCAATGATGCTATGCCATAATTATATCATAATTTGCTAACTTAGTTGCAATTTTATTTTATGTAAATCCAACATCATCAAATCCAGGTTCTTAACTGGGGAATTTACATCATTTACTCTTGGGTTATTTTTCATTATGATTCAAATGCTTATAGGCTTGATAATCTTAGTATGTTCTTGAGTATACTTTGATAATTTAATATGTCTCAAGATTAATATGTGCTAAATATGGAACTCTTTTAAAACAAAATAATCATAATATTTAGAAATGTGTTTTGCCTAAACATTTTTTAAAATTAAGCTTTCTTGGTTTTTTTTGAGTCTTGGTGTGGTGCTGTGGGTTAATGTGCTGTATGACAAAATCGGTTTGAACCACAAGGTTGAAGGTTCAAGCTCCCAGCCACTCCTTGGTAGCCCTATACAGGGTCGCTATGAGTCAGAATTGACTTGACAGCACTTAACAATGACAATAATATTAGTTCTATTAATTCCCACCAGGTAATTCACTTTTAAGAAATATAAGTTAATCATAATTATATTATGCTTTTTGGCATTTACAGATGAGTTTTGACTTTACAGACATGCTGGAAATGCTTAACAAAGTCTTTCAATAAAAATGGACTGTGTTAGACTTACGAAGAGGACTATCATATTTCAGACATGGATGTCATTGGACTAAATCAAGAATTCCATAATTATTATGCAGAAACTAACACATTGCTGTTGATCCAGAATTGCATAGAACCCAAATTAAATAAATAATAGGAAATAACCTAAAATAATTATGATAAGGTTTTTATGAGAATATTGCTAATGTTCAATGTTCTACTTTCTAGGTATAGGAAACCATTGTCCCCTTTGTCTTGCTTAATATAAAAATCAGTTATTTCAGGAGCTAATAATATTATGTTAACTATAGAATATCTTATGTATTCGAAGGCATTAGGATGAATGCCAAACTTTGGACTAACAAATTCAGAATTATTTAAATATTCTGCCTGTGAATTCTAAGACACTAATACTGAAATGATTATGAAGAGAGATGTTGTTGTTGTTGTTGTTAAGTACCATCAAGTTGGTTCTGACTCATAATGACCCTGTATAGAGTTTCCGAGGAGTAGCTGGTGCGTTTGAACCACCAACTTTGTGGTTCAAACTGACCTTGTGGTCTAGTGCTTATCCAACAGCACCACACCAGGGCTCCTATAAGAGAGAAGTAGTTGTTCTGAAGTGCCATTGAGTTGGTTCCAACTCATATAGGGTTTCCAAGGAGCAGCTGGTGGGCTTGAACTTCCGATCTTGTGGTTTGCAGTCCAGTGCTGATCCTACAGTGCCACATTGATAGTTCTTAAAAATCAAATCACCCTTGACATCCTAACAACTGCACCAAAAGGCATTACTACCATTATTAGAAATGACTGAAAACGTGGGTTTTTAACAATCTTGCTGATTCCTTAATGCTATTATTTTCTTGTTTTAGAAACTTTCACATCTTTCCTATCGTAAAATGGTGCATCTGCCATACTAAATTTCACTTTGAAAGAATATTTTTTCACAGGTTAAAAAGATCTTTCATGACTAAAATGCTACAAATTTCCTAACATTATCCGAGGAGAATATGTATATTAGAAAAAATCTACATCAAATAATTATAGAAAAAGTCAATATTTAGTTCTCCCAATAACCTTGTACTGCTAAATTAAAGAGAATTAAAGCTTTAATTTATCTGTGTCAGTTGAAAAAATTATGCATCCCTGGGTTATCCATCCAGCTGAGGGACTCAAACCATACTTCCATGATCCAGCAACCAGAAGAAAATGACAATGGTATAAGATCACAGAAAAAGAGCCACAAAAAAAGTTTCCACACAATTTAGACTTTGGGACTTTTTAATTAATTATTGGCATTTTTCTTCTCCTGCATGTACTGCATATTGTTGTTGTTGTTAAGTGCCGTCGAGTCGGTTCTGACCCATAGCGACCCTGTACAGGGTTTCCGAGGGTGTAAATCCTTACGGGAGTAGAAAGCCTCATCTTTCTCCCGCGGAGCAGCTGGTAGTTTCGAACCGCTGACCTTAAGGTTCGCAGCCCGATTCGTAACCACTACGCTACATGTGGTATTATTTCTTGGTGATTTTTGTAATCTCTTATATCAGCTCTTGAAATTGTTACACTTTGTCTCATACTTGTAGTCTTTAAAATAGCTTTATTCTGTCCATTGGATCCTGGTGTGGCATTGAAAGAAAAGCACTGGACTGTCAACCACAAGGTTGGTGATTCAAATGAACCAGCCACTTCTTGGAAATCCTATACAGGGTAGCCATGAGTCAGAATCATCTTGGTGGCACTTCACAACAACAACCTTCTATCAGTTAGATTTCATTAACTAGTAAAAGGTTGTTAATCTCCCAGTCCCTATACCCAGGGGCAACACAAAAATTGTAATATGCTTATTTGCTTTGGGAGTCCTGGTGTGATGCTATGGGATAAGCCCTGGACTGCTAACTGCAATGTCAGTGGTTCAGACCCACTAGTCACTCCTTAGAAACCCTATACTGGGTTGTTATGAGTCAAAACAGACTCAACTGCACTTAATAGTCACAGCATTTGCTTTGAGAATTGAAGCAAGTTTTTTTTCTTGTAATTTCTTTCAACCGTTCTTGTATCATTTTATGTGCCAATCACTGAAAGGAATCTATTTCATTATTGCTATGATTTATATGCTTCTTGCCCTTATATATGATTTTTAGGCAGGCTTGCTGTATTATGAAGATCATTTTAAGTTTTCTCTTCCTTATATTCACAATCACCATTGAAGCCTGACATGGGAATGCTTTTGTCAAGTTAGCTCAAGATAATTTGTACAAGCTCTTTAAGAGCAGCAAAACAAAAAATGAGAACAAATCTGCCAGAAATTCACATGGTTAATTCTATCCCTCCTATGCCTGACTCCAACTGGTTAGGCATCTTTAGTTGGCTACCCAAAGACATTGGATCTTAACTTTATCTATTTTACAAGTTGGTTTAAGTATACTCATTATTGTTGCTATAATCATTTGTATCATCAAATGCTATATGTCATTTTGAACATACATTCATATGGGAAAAATCTTATTAGAAAACCAGTTACTCACATGACTTTAATCTCCCACCATAGTCTCAGTCTCCTCATCATATCAGGTGGGGTCTCTTATTTTGGTCCAGCTCCTTGCTTTCCCAACCCACTATTTCACATTGGGGCTGCCCACTAGTCTGGTCACCATGTCTAGGATCTTAAAGGTCTGTAGGGACAAACTATCATTCAATGAGAAAAAATCTAGCTGAAGACAAGTTATTACACTGTGGATGATCAGAAAAATCTGAAAACCAACTCATCCTAAAGGTGAGTCTGGTCTGTTCACTCAACAGAGCAGAAGACTTAAGATGTGATTAAGGAATGTTGTTATGTTTAATAAATGTTTTATTGTGAATTATGTGATAGTTTACATGGGATACCATAGGTTTTACATTCATTCTGTCATATATCGTTTCATTGCCATAGTTACAATCCCATCCATGCATCATCAACCAACCAAAGGGTATATGCTGCAAGCCTGCCCACCCCAGCCCCCCACCCCCAGTCATCAGCACACAGCCCCTTTGAAGTCCCCAGTCTCTCCATCTCTTAATTTCATCGTCTCTGCCTCCATCTCAGGCATCACTGCTTCTCTGGGTAGGGTCCCGCTCTCCGCTCTTCTCCATTGTTGGTCCAAGGGCTCTCTGCTCCTAGACTGAAAGTTAATCACTCCCCTCCTTGCTATAAAACATCTACCTTTACATTTCCATCCCTCACAATCAGTCCTGATAACAATTATTCACTATTGCATCACAAGAGACCCATCTGCATTTCATTGCATCAGCCCTTCCTAGACAGGTTGGATACTACTCACCAGAGATTCTACCTTCCTCCACGCCCTCTGGATCTAGGTTCCCTCTTGAAAGCTTGTAAGTCTGTCACTTCTTGCCTTGTAAGTGCCCCGCCCCCCTCCATTTTATTTTTTATGAGATTCACAGTCAAAAACAGGAATTGAGTTAGAGCACCTCACATTAATTAAAGACTCCCAACATGGTATGGTGGTTGAGGTCTGAGGGTCAAATTCAATTTTGATTCAACACTGATGTCTATATCTGGAATGTACCTTGCCATTCCTGGAAGACTCCTTTATAGTCTTAGAAAATCATTTGGTCAACAACTTCAAAGAGCAACATAATTCGGTTTGTTTACTGATCTGGGTTGTTGCTTAGGAAGCCAGGTCCAAAACAAGTCTCAGAACAGAGGCTTACTCCAAATAAACTTCAGAATTACACACATCCTTCCTGCAGTCATGCAAGACTCTCATGATTAGTTCTAGGTCAGATATACACAATTTAATGACTACTTTGAAATTAAAGGTGCTCTGGTAGCATAGTGGTTACGAATCGGGCTGTGAACCGCAAGGTCAGCAGTTCAAAACTACCAGCTGTTCCGCAGGAGAAAGATGAGGCTTTCTGCTCCTGTAAAGATTTACAGCCTCGGAAACCCTATACAGGGTCACTATGAGTCAGAACCGACTCCACGGCACACAGTCTCCCCCACCTGTGAAATTTAAAAAAAAATTTTTTTGCAAGCATATGTAATCTCCTGCCAAGCAGATGTACCCTCATCCAATTTTGTAACCATTACCTGGTTACAGGACTCTTGGTGTGGTGCTGTGGATCAGCATTGGACTGCAAACCACAAGGTCAGCAGTTCAAATCCACCAACTACTCCTTGGAAATCCTATACAGGGTCGCTATGAGTTGGAACCAACTTGACGGCACTGAACAACAACAACGTGGTTACAAAAAAGCTTTTGTCCTGGGTTGACCCTCGTGTGGGCTAATGTGCTGGACTGGAAAGTTGGTTTGAACTGCAAAGTCAGCGGTTCAAGCTCACCACCTGCTCCTCGGAAATTCTATACAGGGTCACTGTGGGTTGGAATTTAACAACATTTAACAACAACAATGTAAATGTCAACCAATCACTAAATTTTTAGTGACATTCCTTGTATTTTCTTATAGAAACTTCCTGAACTATCTCTTCCTCAGATCAGTTAGTTCAAAATTATCTTGATTCTCGATTTATAAATTGTCTTGCCTCTCGATAAAAGCTATTTACTTTTAATTTCAGCCAGACTCTGTAGTTTGTTTTATGATCATTTAAAATAAGAGCTTCTGTCACTTTTCAGAAAATTGCATTTATTGAAAGCAGTATTGGCAAATAAGAAAACATTGGCTTTACCACTACAGAAGCTAGGGGAGGCCCTAAACAAATGAAAAGATGGGAGGTCAAACAGCATACAAGATTTCATTTTGAAAGTCTATAATTGGGCTTCAGAATCTTGATTAAGCTCCTGTTATTAACTAAACAAATGCCAGAATAGAATGAAATTCAGAAAAACTATGATGTTTCTAGCATTTAAATTTGACAGGGCGTTTTTCAAAAGAATCATAATACAGAAAGCTTACTTGACAAATTTTTTTAAAAGTATTTGTCAATGACAGACACTCTACATAGAGGCATCTGTGTGACTGCTTGGGAAGAGACATTTACATACACAATGCAAAAAATGATTGGAATAGCCTTTCTTTAGCAGAAAGTGACTCTAGCTTAGCAAATACCTTAGCACCCTGTATAGGGTTTCCAAGGAGCCACCGGTGAGCTTGAACAGCCGACCTTGCAGTTCAAATGACTTTGCAGTCTAACACATTAACCCACAGTGCTGTACCAGGACTCCCTTAGCACCTATAGGAAGTGTATTTTCTTAATGAAAAATTTTGTAGTCTAAAGAAAAGTGTAACTTTAAGATGCCAGGAATTTCAAATAAATTAACTATCAAATTCAAGTTCAAAGAAGATTGTATCCTGAGGTTTATTTTTTTCTCTTACCCTTTTCTCCCCACACTAACTTGACTTGCCTGAGAGAGTTTCAGTAATAAACGCATTCACACACACTTGTGTTTCAGAAGACATAGCTTTATGTAATATCACAACTCTGAGCTATGAATCCAATGTACTCATTATTCACTCTTTGGCTCAACAAGCCATTTTCCTTTGAGCAGGAGCTGAAGGCCTTGGCACTTGAGACGGTTGAAGAGACTGAAGGGTTCGGCCCATTACTCGCAAGCCTGTGATTTTCTGCCCACAGGAAAGTCGGCTCCAAAGCTGCAGGTAGCTCAACAAGGACAGCGTACCCTCAGGAAAACAGCAACAACATCACAAATAAACACTTAGTGACCCCCATCTCTCATAGTAATGCGTTCTCTGAGAGATCACACAATCTCAATGCCAGAATCCTCACAGGCCTGAATAGAGTTGCTCTGCCGTACCTCTTCCTCCACTACACCAGCTGACTCTTCACTCCCTTTCCCCAAGAAACATTGTCAGGAATGTCCGTTGTCCTTTGCACCTAAACTCTGTTTTTGTTTTTGGCAGTCTAGTGTAATCTCTGTGTCTGTGAAGGCAGTCTCAGCCACTAGGTCATTCCACTCAGTTATGCCCAGAGCTGAGGTCAGTTTTACAAGCCTGGGGTCATAACTTCAATGGCCAGTGACACACACAGATTCCACCACCTCCTGGCTTCAGAGGTACATTTACCCTCTTGCTTTAACTACACTCCTCACTCTTTCCCATTATAACTAGATAGCTCTGGGCCCTCCCCAGGCTGATCTCTTCCTAGTCCCTCACTGGGCCAGACCTCAGCTCCTTCTTAGGGCCCCAAATTGGAGTCTATTTTCTTTCCTTCAACAACAGTCTGGGTTATTGCTCACAAACTCACTTTGGTTCCTGTGTTGCTTTTTTGGGGGGGTGGGAAATGCATGCAAATCTTGGTGCAACTTACTTAGACAATCGTCAAGAGTTATAGTTTTCCTGCTTTTTCTCAGAGAGGCAAGTATCATTGTAGAAATCATAAGTATCAGGTGCCTACAGACTTAATATGGATGGCATCAAGGGACTCCTAAAACCCAGAAAAAGTGACATTTAAGCTAAGTCCTAATGGCTAAGAAGGGTCCTGTTTTGTGAAGAGTGAAGGGTATGGGCATTTCAGACAGGGACAAACATGTGCAGTGTCCGACAAGAACTTGGGGTATTCAGGGAACACCACTTTGGCATGAGTGAAGTGTTTGTTCTCTAGGTTGTTTAATAGGCATCCTAGACAATAACTTACTGCTATGCTTGTTGTTAAGTCCCTTCAAGTCCGTGTCAACTCGATGTGACTCTCTATAGGATTTCCAAGGCTTTAAATCTTTGCCAGAAGTAGAAAGCCTCATTTTTCTCCCAAACATCATAATGGAAAGCATGCTTTTTAAATGCAAGGTTAAAATGTAAATTAAAAGTAAATCAAAAACTACTCCAAAAACCAAACTACTTGCCACTGAGTACATTCTGACTTTCGGCAACCCTATGTGTGTTGTCAGTGACTGACTTCAAAAGGACCTTACACAGATTTTCTTTTCTGAGGCAACCTCCAGTCTTTCTGGTTAGTAGCTGATCCTGGTAAGGTTCACAGCACCCAGGGTTTCCAAAGACAATGTTAGGAGTTTTCAGAGAAAAAAGTGATGAGGGGTGGGGGAAGGCTAGGGAACTCTAGAGAAAAAAACATCAAAGAAACCTTATGCTGACCATCAGGAACATCCCATACAAAGACCTATAATAGAAAGGCAGGGCTATTTCTCTGTTCAGATGAAGGTCATGGGTCTTATTTCCTAGCTGGGGAAACTGAGTCTATTAAAGGAAAACCCACTGAGAGAAAAAGTAGTGATGCAGACAAGTCTAAGACATATATATGTTTGCCCAGTAGGCATGTGGGTCTATAGGTTTCTTTCTAGAAATCCCTGAACATCAACTTAACCACAGCCTGCAGGCCAGAGCCATCCCAGCCTTTGGGTACCATTCACAGTGGGACTGTGAATCAGCAACTTCAAATTCAGGCCTGAGTAAGCTGGGCAGCTAACTGTGCAAACTTGGCCCAGGCTCCTTAGAGCCTCAGGAATTGTCATATTTATACATACTCATAGGAGCTCTGGTGGCATAGTGGTTACACATTGGGCTGCTAACCTCAAGGTCAGCAGTTCGAAACTACCAGCTGTTCCATGGGAGAAAGATGAGGTTTTCTGCTCCTGTAAAGATGTACAGCCTCGGAAACCCTGTAGAGGGTCACTATGAGTCGGAACTGACTCCATGGCACATAACCACCACCACCACACTTAAAAATTAGCACCTGGCCCTATTCTAAGACTTTTTCACATCTTGTTGGTGTTAAGTGCTGTTGAGTCATTTCCAACTGTACTGACCCTGTATAGGGTTCCTGAGGAATGACAGGTGGCTTTGAACTGTCGACTTGCTGTTAGCAGCCCAGTGCTAACCCTACAGCACCACACCAGCTCTCTTTCACATAGTAAATAGGCCCCATTGTGACACTGTAGAATAAGCACTGGACTGCTAACCAGAAGGTCAGCAGTTCAAACCTACAAACTGCTCCTTAGAAACCCTACACAGGGTCACTATGAGTCAGGACTGGATCATCAACACTTAACAACAACATTATTATTCCTATTGTATAGACAAAAGCGATGAAGCACAGAAAGATTAAGTGACTTGCCAAAGGTCACACAGCCATTGAGTGGCAGAAGTGGGATATGTATCTTGCAGCCTGGCAATAGTGACCTTACTTTTGAGCATTCAACCATGCCATCTTTTTATATTTTAAGTTTTTATTGTGAATTATGTGGGTTTATATGGGAGAACATCAGTTTTACATTCATCCCATCATATATCCTTCCATTGCAATGATTAGCCCTCCATGCATATTCAAACAACCAAAGGGTAAACCTCATAGGCCTCCTCCCCTCCCTGCCAACTGTCAGCACACAGCCCTTCTCCCTCCCTGAGTCCAGTGTCCGCAGCTGCTCCATCTCTCCACATCATCATCTCTGCCTCCATTTCTGGCGTCTTCCGTTTCTGGCGTCACTGCTTCTCTGGGTAGGGTCCTGCACGCCACTGTTCTCACTTAATGGCCCCAGGGTCCTCCACTCCTGTACTGCAAAGTCAATCATTCCCCTCCTTTTGTTACAAAGTGTCTACCTTTACATTTCCAAACCTCACAGTCAGTCCTGATAGCAATTATTCACTATTGAACCAAAAGAGTCTTATCCCCATCTCAACCATGCCATCTTACAAGTCAAAAGATTGACATCCCTGCATAAATGGTGACTAGAATTGAAAGTATTTCTGATGGGGTGAGGGTAAATTAGCAAATTGGTGGCAGAGCAGAATCAGTACTTGGAACAATTTTATTTTACAAGCTGCTGATGAAAAGGACCACAAGATGCCCTGGAGAAGGTTGGGTAAAGAGCGAACAGAGAGACTCAGGCTCTCAAGTGCCAGTGTGGAAAGCCTTTGGAAGTCAGTTGGCAAAAATAATGGAAAGAGTAGAGAACATGGCAAAGGGACTGCTTCCCCCCAAAAGGACACGATAAAAGGACCCCATCTAGATCTGGGCCTCAGATCAGATACGAATGTGCTCAGAAAAGAACTGGTAGGACCAGCGAAGAGAGAGAACATTATGGTGTGAGAAAGAATGCTCAGCATTGTCCATCTGCAGGACTGGGGGGAGTCCAGGGCTTAACAGACAACGCATAATGAAAGAAGCTCATGGAAGGAGAAGAGACTTTGACAGACTAGAAAATTTAAAATAAGAATACACCCATCAAGGAAATAAAGGAAGCTCAAGGGGAAGATGGAAACAAATTTTAAATGAGAATGCTGCCATCAAGGACAAGTAGGGGTAGATTGTAAACCCCATTGTTGTTGTTCTTAAGTGCTATGGAGTTGGTTCTGACACATAGTGACACTGTATAGGGCTTCTGAGGAGCAGCTGGTGAGCTTGAACTGCTGACCTTGCAGTTCAAATGGCTTTGCAATCTGGCGCATTAACCCACAGCATCACACCAGGACTCCACATTGTTGTTGTTAGGTGCCATCAAGTCAGTACTGACTCATAGCAACCTTACGTACAGCAGAACAAAACACTGCCTGATCCTGGGCCAACCTCACTAATGTTGCCACGCTTGAGCCCATAAATGATGCCACTTTGCCAATCCATCTCGCTGGAGGTGTTACTCTATTTCTCTAATTCTCCACCTTACCAAACATGGTATCCTTCTCCAGCAACTGGTCCCTCCTGACAATATGTCAGAAATATCAGAAACAAAGTTTGGCCATCATGGCCTCCAAAGAGCACTCTGGCTGCACTTCGAACACAGATCTGTTGGTTCTTTTGGCAGCCTATGGCATTTTCAATATTCTCCTCCAACACCATAACTTAAAAGTATCAATTCTTCTATGGTCTTCCTTATTCGCTGTCCAGCTTTTGCATGTATATGAGGTTATTGAAAATACCATGGCTTGGGTCAGGCGTACCTTAGCCCTCAAGCTGACATCTTTGCTCTTCAACACTTAAAAAAGATCCTGTGCAGCAGATTTGCCTAATGCAATATGTCAGTTTGATCTCTTGACTGCTGCTCCCGTGACTGTTGATAGGTGATACAAGAAGAATGAAGTCCTTGACAACATCAATCTTTTCTCCATTGATAATAATGTTAGTTATTGGTCCAGTGGTGAGGATTTTTGTTTTCTTTACACTGAGATGTAATCCATACCGAAGACTATGTTCTTTGATCTTCATCAGTAATTATTTTAAGTCCTCCTCACTTTCAGCAAGCAAGGTTGTATCATCTGCATATCACATTTTGTTAATGAGTCTTCCTTCAATCCTGATGTCCATTTCAGCTCACTAATGCCTAAGATATTGATGTTTGTGTATTGCATTTCATTTTTAATGATTTCTAATTTTCCTAGATTCATACTTCTTACATTCCGTGTTCCAATTATTAATGGATGTTTACAGCTGTTTCTCTTCATTTTGAGTTGTGCCCCATCAGCAAGTGAAGGTCCTGTGGGCTTTTCTCCCATGGCCTTTACTCCATTCGCATCATCATGGTCATCTCTACTTTGAGGAGGCAGCTCTTCCCCAGTCGCATTTTGAGTGCCTTCCAACCTGAGGGGTTCATTTTCTGGCACTATATCTGACATTGTTTCTTTGCTATTCATAAGGTTTTCAGTGACTAAATATTCGGAAGTAGTTCGTCACTCCTTCTTCCTAGTCTGTCTTCATCTGGAAGCTCATCTGAAACCTGTCCGCCATGGGTGACCCTGCTGGTATTTAAAATACCGGTGGCATAGCTTTCAGAATCACAGCCACTCACAACCCACCATAGTACGACAAACTGACAAATGAGTGGTGGGGACTCCACATGTTGTTATTGTTATGTGCCGTGAAGTTGGTTCCGACTCATAGCGACCCTGTGCAGGGTTTCCAAGTCTATATGTCTTTATGGGAGCAGAAAGCCTCATCTTTCTCCTGTGGAATGGCTAGTAGTTTCGAACTGCCGACCTTGTGGTTTGCAGCCTGATTCGTAACCACTACGCTATAGGACTCAGTTAAAAGCAACTGGGTGGGGAGAACAAACAAGAGGGTAGATCAGGTAGGAGTGCAATGAGGAGCTCCATCAGCAACAACACAGAATACCCAACCAAGTAGGCTCAGGAGATGGTGCCAGAACTCTGAACCACATATAAAGGAATATTTAGAAGGTTGGAAGACTTACAGCTGGGGGAATTTGTAACAGAAGCAAGAAATCTGTTGCCTTCTAATTCAAGATGCTCAGCTGCTCCTGGAGCTGCCATCTTGGGTAAGACCAAGCAGGGGAAGGATCAGAGCAGCCACGGATGCCTGACAGAACTGTGGAGATAAAGTTCTGGACATTTTTTTTTTTTGTATCTGTTCATTGGTCTCTCGCTGGTTGCACACCTCCATTCAGGTGACTAGAGGGGGTACCTGAGCGAGTGGACACCCCACCTGACCCCCAGAGGGTTCTATGTGTGTGCACAGATTGCCTCAAAATTTAAAGTGACACCTTCCACTTAAAACCAAACTGCAGTGCAAACCAGCTACAGCCAGCCTTGAACTGTTTATCACTAGGAGAAAGGCCTGAACGGGGGTTGTGGAGTGGGACAGGTAGACTAAAAAGGAAATAGACCAAAAATTAAATCCTTGGTTACATCACAGCAACCAACATGGGCATTTCTCAGGAAACAGTGAAAAGGGAAGCCCATTTCCTGATCACATCTGCCTGGAGGCAATCAGAAAGCATAAAAAATACCAAAACACATACCCATCTAAGTATTATGGCCACAGATAACTCCTGAATATGTGCAAAAAAAAGAAAGATGACCATATCAGTACATGTCCAGAAACGAGATAATGTGCCTGAGGCAAATGAGCTGGAAGTAGACCTACACTCCATACTGGGCCGGTTTTGCAAATGCCTGAGAAGGAATTCATAAAATGATTATAAAATGTATCAAACACTATACAATAGAGTTGAGAAAAATAAGTCAGGAAAGTGCTACAAGAGCAATCAAATAAGATAGATACAGCATTGGAAACAATTCAAAACCTACAGAAAGAGGTCCAAAGGATTAATAATAGAATATCAGAAATGGACAATACACTGAAAGGGCAAAGGAGTAGAACTGAAGAGATAGAAGCCAGAACCCGTGAGCTAGAACATAAATCTCTCAATACTAATATAAAAGAGTAAGCACAAAAAGGGTTAAAAAAACCTGAAGGCCTAAGATTCATGTTGGACAACTTGAAGAGGAAGAACTTAAGAATTATTGGCATTCCGGAACAGGAAGACTCACACAAGTCCACAGAGGAGAAAGTTGAAGAGCTTCTGGAAGAAAACTTCCCAAACATCCTGAAAAGTGAAAAGATAAGCATTCAAGAAGTTCAATGAACCCCAGGAAGGATAGACCCTAAAAGACAATCACCAAGACATATAATAATCAAGCTCTCCAAAATCCAATATAAGGACAGAATCCTGAAAGCAGCTAGGGAAAAGAGAAGCGTTACCTATAAAGGCAAACAAGTCAGATTAAGCTCGGATTTCTCTGCAGAAATCATGCAGGCAAGAAGGCAATAGGGATACATATATAAAACACTGAAAGAAAAAATTGCCAACCAATAATTCTCTACCCAGCAAAGCTGTCAATCAAATACAATGGTGTAATCCAAACATTCCAGGATAAACAGAAGCTAAGGGATTTTGCCAAAGCCAACCTTGCTATGAAAAACATCTTAAGCAAATCTGCTGCACAAAACCTTTTTCAAGTGTTGAAGAGCAAAGACGTCAGCTTGAGGACTAAGGTGTGCCTGACCCAAGCCATGGTATTTTCAATAATCTCATATGCATGTGAAAGCTGGACAGTGAATAAGAAAGACTGTAGAAGAATTTATGTTTTTGAGTTGTGGTGTTGGAGGAGAATACTGAAAGTGCCATGGGCTGCCACAATAACCAATAGATCTGTTTTGGAAGAAGTGTAGACAGCGTGCTCCTTGGAGGCCAAGATGGCCAAACTTTGTCTCTGATACTTTAGACATATTGTCAGGAGGGACCAGTCACTGGAGAAAGATATCATGTTTGGTAAGGTGGAGGGTCAGAGAAGAAGAGGAAGACCCCCAGCAAGATGGATTGGCCAAGTAGCAGTATCGATCAATGGACCCAAGCGTGGCAACAGTAGTGAGGTTAGCCCAGGATTGGGCAGGGTTTCATTCTGCTGTGCATAAGGTCGCTATGAGTTAGTACCAACTCCATGGCACTTAACAACAACAACAACAATGCTAAAAAGCACAACTTTAACTCTAAAAAGGAAGCATTTTTTGACTGGGTAACGAATGAAATTCCTAAGCTTCCAGACATTCATCAGGCAGGAAGACAGTAAAGAGAGGATAGCCAGGGAGAGAGGAAAGACAGAAATGGGCTACGTGGTAGAGCAAAAGAGTTAATAAAGAACCGGAAGTCCAGGCACTGAGCAATCCTAAAGGAAGCTATTGGGGAAGCACATGAGCAGAGCCCTTGGCACCTTTCCAACAAAGATGTTGGGTCATGAGTGATCTTTAGAAGTATGACGGAGGTTAAAAAAAAATCATGGAAATTTTCATTCCAATTTTCCACTCACTTTTCGAAGCACACTCTTTTCAAGACTTGGGGTGACACCAGGAGAGGCAGTGGGAAAATCAGCTCTACACACCTATTAAGAAGATGAACAACAAATTCTGACTGAAGGTGGATTTAACAACACTAAAACTTCTCAGTCCTCACTCGCACCAAACCTGTCCAAGATGCTGAATGAAGTTTTCTAATTCTCAATATTGTATTATTTTTTTTATCTTCCCCAAAACTAAACCAAGCCTGTTTCTGTGAAGTCAATTTGGACTCATGACAACTGCACCTGTGTAGGGCTTTCAAGGCTGTGTCCTTTTGAAAGTAGACTGCCATTCTTGTCTTCCGAGGCACCTTTGAGGGGGTTCAAACTGTCAACCTTACAGCTAATAGATGAGGGCTTAACCATTGGCACCATCCAGGGACCTATCTTCTTTCTTATGCTGTTTTTGTTGTTAAGTGCTGTCGAGTTGGTTCTGACTCATAGAAACCCTGTATAGAGTTTCTAAGGAGCGGCTGGTGAGTTTGAACTGCTGACCTTGCGGTTCAAACCCACCTTGCAGTCCAGTGCATTAATCTTCTGTGCCACATCCGGAAGACTAATAAAACATTGGGCTGCCTCATCTTAATATTTATACTAAAGACACTATCTTTTCAAAACAGTTTTTCTTCCTTGCCCTTTTTAACTTTTGTGTATTCATCCAGTTAGGGAATGTGGTGTGTTGTGTGTGGAGACCAGAATTGCAAGAGGTACTGTGTTTTCTTTGAAACTGAAATCATTTTCAGGGAATCACGTTGCTTCTGAGTGTGTTTTCTTCCAATTCAAGAAAGTTCAGCCATACAGCACACACCTCAGTCCATTTCCTTAGGACAGCACAAGCGTAGTTCAATCATGCTGAAAATGGCTCTAAACAAGATTAAGGCACTTTTTTTTTCCAGCTCCCTGAACATTTTTCTCTTTCCACATAATGTCTTGGAAATGGCCCAGAAGCCGGTAGAGTCATAAAGGGAACGGAATCCTTAGCATGGCCATATGCCAAAGATGCTAGAGAAGTTTCAAACATCAAGAGTGTTTGAAATGCAACCTGATTTCCCTATGCCTCTCCCCATCACACGTCCCCCTTGATGGCACTGAGTTAAACTGGAATTAGCCCTGAACTGGACAAGGCCTCAGACATTCTCTTCCCAAGCAAGCCCTGGGCCAGTCAGCATATTCTACACAGCAACATTTTAAAAATAACTTTTCCTTCCATAGCAAAAGTCATCTGGCATTCTTAGCCGGCTAAAATATGCTTCATTTCAGGATATCTTTTAGCAAAATGAAGTCTGTTACAGGAGTTGATTAAGGGTGCTTCAGATGGTAAATTCAAATGTATTTCTGCTTTTACAGGTCCCACTCAAGGCCGTTATTGCTGGGTTAATGGAAGCATTGAATCCATAAATCCAGGATTATATCTGCCTTTACTTTTTCCTCACAGCTCTCCTTTGCTGCTTCTTAGTGTAACTCTGCTACACAAGAGACTGCTAAGAGTAAGGCAATGTGCTTATGGGTTAGTCCTTGATTCTGAGGGATGGAAAAATATGAAAGGTATGGAAAGTAACCTCACAACATGGGTGCACCTGGAGCACATTAGACTCAGTGAAATTTGTTGTTGTCAAGTGCCACTGAGTCAGTTCTGACTCATAGTGACCCTGTATAGGTTTTCCGAGGAGTGGCTGGTGAGTTCGAACTGTCGACCTTGTAGTTCAAACAGACTGTGCTGTCTGCTGCATTATTTTATAGAGTTATACTATCAATGAAATGAATCAATAACAAAAAGACAAATATATTATGAGACTCCTGGTGTGGTGCTCTGGGTTAATGCACTAGACTGCAAAGTCATTTTGAACCATAAGGTTGGAGGTTCAAGCTCACCAGCTGCTCCTTGGAAACCCTATACAGGGTCGTTATGGGTTGGAACCAACATGACAGCACTTAAGAACAACAACAACAACAACAAATGTTGTAAAGGACTCCTGGATTCATGCTGTAGGATCAGTACTGGACTGTGAAACTCAAGGCTGGTTCAAACCCACCAGCTGCTCCTTGGAAACCCTGTACAGGGTCACTATGAGTCGGAACCAACTCAACAGCACTAAGTAACACAACTCTTGTAGAAAACTAAGAAAAGATTTTCTTGTTAAAAGAAACCATCATTCTATGATGATTACCAGGGATGGGAGGGAAGGAAAAATGATTCACTGTGTAGAGGGTAGACACATGTTAACTTTGATGATGTGAAGGGCAATATATAACGAGAGAGAGGATGGCAGAAGGAAGATAAAGAAGTGGAAGAGACAGGGAGGAGTCAAATAGTTCTAGTGACTAGAGGTCAGGACTAGGTATAGAAGGGACTACAACCATTGTAATGACACAAAGTGCATAATTTGTTGACTGTGGGGCTAATGAGCTGTTCTGTGAACATTCACTCAATTCATGATAAAACGTTTATAAAATAAGAGTATCCAAAGCAATGTTTGTGATGCCTGTTGTGGTACTGTAGGTCGGTGCAAGGTCGGCAGTTCAAACCCACCAGCTGCTCCTCGGAAACCCTATAGAGGGTGTCTATGAGCCAGAACTGACTTGACGGCACTTAACAACAATGACATCAACCAAACAATGTTTAGAGCCGGGGGCAATACTGCCCTGGTAGGGAATTGTAGAGACAGAGGCAGGAAAGGTTGGGCATCAGGCCCTGGCGGAGGGGCTGGTTGGGGGGAAGAGAAGCCAGACCTGAGCTGGGAGAAGATCAAGGCAGGAAGGAGGAGTGTCCGAACTTCACTTACTTTTCTACAACCACCACCAGAAGAATTTGAAATGGCTCCCAGTAAGATATGCCAAGCACTACAAGATTGCACTTAGATAATGAAGGCAGGAGGAGCCCAGGTAGCATAGTGGGTTAAGCATTGGGCTGCTAACCACAAGATAGGCAGTTCAAATTCACCAGTCCCTCCATGAGAGAAAGATGAGGCTTTCTGGTCTCATAAAAATCTACAGTCTTGGAAACCCTATACAGGGTTACTATGACTTGATGGCATGCAGCAGCAACAATGAAAGCAGGAGTGTGTGTGCAGGGGTGTTGTTGTGTACTGCTGAGCTGGTTCCAACTCATAGTAAAGGATTTCCGAGGAGTGCTTGAACCCTGACCTTAAGGTTAACAGTCTAGTACCCCATCAGTGTGTAGGAATAGTGGGGGTAATTATACCAAATATATCTAAGATAAGGAAAACAACTAAAAATAGGAATGAACTTCCAGGAATTCAAATGTGTCTTCTTTATTTAATAGGGCACATGGGAGCACAGACTATACTCACTCAACAGTGCACAGTGTCCAACACTAAGAAAGCGCCTGGTGTTTTTAATTGAATAAATGGACCAACAAGCCTGTGGCTTTTCCTATGAGGCCGCTGCCAAAATCATCACTTAAAGGTAGACAAAGTAATGTTTAGAACCCTCCCTCATTGGTACTCTATATAGCATTTTAACTTGCATAATTTCTTTTTTTTCTTTTACAAAAGGTTATGTGATACAACACAGAAAAAGAAAAGTGCACAAAACATATATGGCCAATTTAATTAATAGATGTAAATCAAACACTCTTTTCACCATTCACCAGATCAAGAAATAGCATTCTCCCACCACCTCACAACAACCCATTGTGTTCCTCCCAACCTGGCCCTCTCCTGGCCCTCTATAGGTAATGCATTATCATGTTATTTATCATAACTTCCTTGTTTTTCTTTATCGTCTCACCGCCAACATAGTAAAATCTAACACAGTATTATTCAGCTGTTTTCTTTTAATTAGGTGGAATTATATCACAAGTGTTCACTGTGTCTTAGTTGTTTTGCTCAATTTTACGTAGATGAGATCTATCAATTCCCGACTGCAGTGTGTTCATTTCATTATAGTATTACATGAACTGTGAGTTATCTAATCACTACAGTGTCCTTTCATGGATGTTGGGCATAAACAGTCATCAGCAGACTCCATACAGTTTTCCGGATGGTGGTGGGTGATGGCTCCTAACTGACATCTGCTCACCCACTCATGCCTGTCTTTTCACAGCTGCTCTATGAAACACACCCTTATTCATAGCCCTGAATCTCTGCATGCTAACGAGACTCTCACACCTGACTTGCCTCCCAAAGCTTTGTGTAAAAATGATGAAAATGAAAAAACTAATGGTCTGTTCATCTTACCTTAGAGCTGACTTTCAATGGAGTTGTCAGAATGGAACCCTGTCATTGGGAACTAAATGTATATAAATATATGTACATAGACCAAGAGGCAGTCATTCAAAGAGAACAAGGAAGTACTGCATGGTTTAAAATCAGGAAAGATGTGTGTCAGGGTAACATCCTTTCAACATACTTATTCAATCCATATGCTAAATGAATGATCAAAGAATATGGACTATATGAAAAAGAGCATGGCATCAAAATTAGAAAAAGATTCATTAACAACCTGTAATATTCAGATGATGCAACCTTGCTTGCTGAAAGTGAAGAGGACTTGGAACTTTAATGAAGATCAAAGACTACATACAGCTTTCAATATGGATTATACCTCAACATAAAGAAAACAAAAATTCTCATAACTGGATCAAAATACAACATCATGCTAAACAGATAAAAGATTAAGTTGTAAAAGATTTCTTTTTATTTGGATCCACAGTTAATGCCCATGAGAAGAACAGTCTAGAAATCAAACAGTTTTGTTGTGACACGCCTTGCCTGGAAAGTCCTAGTGACTCTGTGTTCCCAGTGCTGCCCTGTGCAGAGCGAGGCCAGGCGGTCCCTGCTCGAGACCCACGTCGCCATGGCCCAGGTTCCCAAGTTGCTGCAGCAGCAAGAGGAGGACCACAGCGAGCTGAGATCTGTGTCTGCGGACCTGAATTTTGATCCCTCGCTTCAGATTGACGTATTTGATGCACTCAACGAGAGAGATAAAGTTAAATTTACTGTGCATACAAAGACCACATTGTCCACATTTCAGAGCCCAGTTTTCTGTTACACGGCAATATGAAGAATTTGTATGACTACATGACACTCTCATCAAAACACCAGATTACGCTGGACTTAGTATTCTGCCTGCCCCTACAAAACGTGACTTTGATAGTCCTCAAGAGAAGATGCAGAAACTGGGAGAAGGTGAAGGATCGATGACCAAAGAAGAATTTGCCAAAATGAAGCAAGAACTGGAAGCTGAATACCTCACAGTTTTTAAAAAGACTGTATCTTCCCATGAAGTATTTCTTCAGCGGCTGTCTTCTCACCCTGTTCTCAGTAAAGATGACAACTTTCATGTTTTTCTGGAATATGATCAGGATCTAAGTATTAGGCAGAAAAATACCAAAGAGATGTTTGGTGGCTTTTCTAAGAGTATGGTGAAAAGTGCTGACCAAGTTCTTTTTTCTGGAATGAAGGAGGTGGAGGATTTCTTTGAGCAAGAGAAGAACTTTCTCATCAACTATTAAAATAGTATCAAGGATTCATGAGCAAAATCTGACACAATGACCAGATCCCATAAAAATGTTGCAGATGACTATATCCACACTTCAGCCTGCTTACATAGTCTGGCTTTAGAAGAGCCCACAGTCATTAAAAAGCACCTTTTAGATGTCTGGTTTTGGTGACAGTGAAGAAACTCAGGGAAATCTCAATGCTAGAGAGGGACTGAGATCTCACCCAAGAAGTGCTCACAGAACAACTCTAGAGCTCCGGATCTACCATAAGGTCCAGGTCCAGGACGTCCGTTTCTGGCACTTGCAAGTGAAAAGAATCCTGATAATAAGGAATCGGGAGACAGGACTCCCACTGTGGCTACCCCGCCTTGGCAGAGTTTAGAGGGCGGACCTACAGCCATTCCAACTCAGTGAATCCGCTCTAAAAGCAGCACAGAGACACTTGCGTAAAGAGGTGTGGGAGACTCTACCCATTTCACCCGCATCTTCCCTGGAGCGTCTTCTCTGTTCAGCCAGGACGCCATCAAGCGGGTGGACGTGTGCTCCCCCCCCCCAAAACAGCCCTGACCCCGCAGTTCCCCCCCGTAGCTTGGTGGCCACTAATGACGTCAGCCATGGAGACACAGCCTTAAGATTGATTTGAGCTAGACAAAGTCGGTTCTGACTTCAGGCGACCCTGTGCCTGGATTCCGGGGCTGTGGGTTTTTGCGGGAGCCGATCATCTTGCCTTTCTCCCACTGCACGGCTGGTGGTTTCGAGCTGCTGACCTTGCAGTTCGTGGCCCCATCCGTGGCCGCTGTGCTACCTGAGCAGAACTCTTATAATACAATCTGGAAAATCCCAACATAAAAGGACTCAACCATCTCGAGAATTGAGCTGTGCACACACAGGCACCTGACTGACCTTCAGAGACAAATATAGTGGACAATCTTTCTCCCATTAACTTCTCTATATCTACCTGCGCACCACTACTGTAGTGACTAGAAGAGGGGCCTGAGCAAGCAGACACCTTCACCCACTGCTGGAGGCTTCTATCTTGCACACATACTGACTGTGTAGCTCACGACAGTCGGCCACAGCTTCATTTCTGTTACAAAGTGGTGATATTTGTCTCTGCATTTATGTTACTTCTGCTTTTGGTCCTACATTACCCAAGAAGAAACAGCAATCGTTGCCATATAGCCAAGCTATAAGCATATCCCATTACATTCCACCACTGAGACAAGAGCCAACAACACCTGCTAAGCATTACATGTGAAAGGGAAGCCTATGTATCTCCTGATCATATTCACCAGGAGACTCCCAGTAAGGTTAATAACAAACAACAAACATCCAATTAAGCTTTAAAAACAAAAAAACACACACAACTATCAGAAATGATGAATGAAAAACAACAAATGATATTGAAACATGTCCCAAAACAGAAGAGAGTAGCTGAGACAAATGAGCTGGAGACAGAAAAGCCCTTTCAAGAAGAGGAAGAACAGGATTTGGATATGCCTGAGAAAGAACTCAGAAGGATGATATGGAAACAAAGTCATTAGGACATTAGGCAAGCAATACCGTATACAATAGCCGCCCAAAAGATGAAATATTTAGGAACAAACATAACCAGAGAAATAAAGGATTTATACAAAGAAAATTACAAAACACTACTACAAGAAACCAAAAGAG
>NW_006408637.1:9250798-9263874 GCF_000296735.1 Chrysochloris asiatica
TGAGAGGAGGGGAGGGAGGGAGGGGAAGAAAGAGCACAGGGTAGGGAATAGATATAGGAAAGCCTGGGTGCTGGGTGGGGGGGCAGCATTACACAAGCAGGGGGTGGGAAAAAGAAGAACAAGGTGGACTGGAGAATGGTTGGGCAGGTTCGCATGGGCTAGATGGGACAGAGGTAAATGACGTTGTATGCACAACCTTAGAATAACAGGGTTCAGGATACAGGAATAGAGGCATGGCCTCAAAGGGGATAAAATGTGACTAATGTTAGGATGCTCAGTTGTCTTTTAAATCTTGGTTTCCCTTGCCTACCATTGTGAAATAGACACTTGGGGGAGGGGGAATAATGAGAAACATCACAACAGAGAACATGTAAGCCTGTCTTCAACCTCTAACTGACTGGAATAACTTGAGGGGAGCTGGAAATTGCCCAGACCCAAAATGGGGGGGGGGTCTATAAAGGCAAGAGGTGACTGGCTTACAGGCTTTCAAGGGTGAGCCTAGTTCCAGATGGGGCAGGGGAGGTAGAACGTCCACTGAATGATTTCTAATCTCTTAGGACCAGGCTGACAAAAGGAAATGGGGATAAGACTCTTCTGGTACAACAGTGAATACCTGCCAGCAGGACTGACTGTGAGGGTCAGAAATGTAGAGGCAGATTAAAAAAAAAAAAAAAATTGGTAAAAGGAGAAAATTGGTTACTTTTGCAGCCCAGGAGTGGAGGTCCCTGGGACCATCAAGCGAGAAGAACCGAAAGTGTGACCCTACCCAGAGAGGCAGTGAAGCCAGCCATGGAGACAGAGATGTTAGTGTGGACAGATGGAGTGTCTGGGGACACGGGACTCAGGGATGGAGAAGAGTTGTTTGCTGATAGCCAAGGGGGCGGGCCTGTGGTTATTTGATGATGCATGGAGGGGATTGTAATCATTGCAATGAAATGTAATACAATCGGATGAATGTGAAGATGAAGTGGGACAGAGGCAAATAAGGATGTATGCACAACCCTGGAACAACAGGGCTCTGGGATACAGAGATTGAGACATGGTTGGAATGGGGAATAGAGGGTAAAGAATGTTAAGATGCTTGACTGTCTTTTGAATCTTGGTTTCCCTGGCATACCACTATAAAATAGACACTGGAGGGGGAAAGAAAGGAATAGCCAGAAATATCACCAGAGAAAGCTTGTAAGTCCGTCTTCTGCCTATCACTGATTGGAATACCTAAAATGGGGCTACAATGTGCCCAGTGAAGGAGGCTGCCTGTGGAGTCTCTGCATTACATAAGACCATAGGTGGATTCCTGAACCCAATCCAGAATCTTCTGAGGGGAAATTTCCACTTGAAAGGACAAGTAGACCAGCCTAGAGCAGCCAGAAGAACAGAAGATACTTCATGAAAGAAAGACTGACAGGAAAAATCCAAAACAATATAGGCAGATCGACTGATTACTACAAGAACAAACAAGTGGCTCACCCAGGAGACATCAAGGTAAGTGGTCGGGTCCCCTAAGGGCAAACCTTCTTCGAAGGCTGGGACCCAATGGGAATAGATGCTCTGATTGGTGACCACGTTCATTTCTGATAGGGTAAGTGAGGGAAGGGCAGCAGTGGAGCTGCGAGCTAAGCCCTACAACATTCAATGGACTCCTGTGAACCTGGCTGGAGACCTGATTGGCCAGCAGTGTGCCAAGTCCAGGGGACTCTTGGGCCCAGAGTCAGTGACATAGCCACAGAGGACTAGAGTGAAGAGTGAAGCGTCCAGCTGATAAGGAGAGAGGGCACATGCATAAGTACACCTACCCTTGCAGATAATACCCACCTGATCTGGCTTTAATGGCTGGATGATCAGAGCTCAACTAGAAGAAGAAAGAAAAGGAAAAAAAGAGTAATCTGATACAATTTGATGAACCTGACCTACTCCTATGGATGCAGTAGCTCAAAAGAGGGAACGCATCTTCATAGCAAGGATCACTCCCACCTCCTCCACACAAGGAGAGGACAAGGATGGGCAACTTAGACATTGGCTACCCAAAATGGGGGGCTTACAGAGGCAAGAAGTGACTGGCTTACAAGCTTTCAAGAGGGACCTAGATCCAGAGGGCGTGGAGCAAGGTAGAATCTCCACGAAGTAGTATACAATCTGTCTAGGTGGGGCAAGGAAAGGAGATGTGGATAGGTCTCTTGCAATACAATGGTGAATAATTGTTATCAGGAGTGATTGTGAGGGCTGAAAATGTAAAGGTAGACATTTTTTACCAAAGGGAGGGGAGGGTTTAACTTTGCAGTGTAGGGGCGGAGGTCTCTGGGACCATCAAGGGAGAAGAGCGGAGAATGGAACCCTACCCAGGGAAGCGGTGATGCCCGAGATGGAGGCAGAGACAATGACGCAGAGAGATAAACCCTGTGGTTGGTGAATGATGCATGGAGGGGATTGTAACCATATACGATGGGATCCATGTGAAGCTAAATGTTCTCCCATGTAAACTATCACATAACTCAAAATAAAGTATCCTATATGCTTCAAAAAAAAAAAGTACCTTTTAAAGGTTGCTGAGCTATTTGAGAAACTTAGGAAAGTAGAGAACCAAGTCTCATCAGATGAAGACTTAAAGCTGACAGCGCTTCTGGCCGCTAAGGATCTCTTATATAGATTCACCAAAGCCCTCATTGATTATGAGAACTCAAACAAAGCTTTGGATAAGGCCCGGTTAAAAAGCAAACTTGTCAAGTTGGCAGACATTCCAGCAGGAATGTTGCCAGAAATTTGAACAGCTTTCTGAATCAACAAAGGAAGAATTGATGAATTTCAAATGGAAGGGAGCAGCAGCATTTAGGAAGAATTTGATTGAAATGTCTGAATTGGAAATAAAGCATGCCAGGAAGAACGTCTCCCTTTTACAAAGCTGCATCAACTTGTTCAAGAGCAATTGATCTGCTTTTATTCAGAATGAAGTCAACAAAGAATGTGAAAGCCAGCATCTCTTGCACTTAAATCATTAGCTACAGCAAATTTATTTGTTTTTTACTTTAGTTTAAAATGATGTGAATAAGTACTTTGATTTCTAAAAATCTTAACACTTAACCATGTTGGTTTAAAACATTTTATTGCTTCTTACTTTGACCAAACTGATCTTTTTCCTATGTGTTTAATACCTCAAGGTGTGCAGAATCTAAATACTGGATTCTCCTGTAATTTGTCTTTAGTAATTACAAAAAGGTATTGTATCATGTGCCTTCTAGTATAAAAATTGCCTGGCACGTGTTTGCCTTATTATGTCATGTGTCTACGTACCCACAAAAAGAGTATTTTAGGGTAAGGACCGTTATAACAGCTACTTATTGAGAGGTACCAGATATTCCATCTATTCTTTAAAAATCAGGCATTTTCCCTCCTCATTTCTCTCCTGGTTTTTAGTCATCTCAAGTGTTTACACTATAACAAGAGCAAGAAATCTCATTGACGCTCATACACTCTTTGCATGCAGCTCCATTTTTGTAGTTGGGATATAAATGCTTAAGGGGAGAGAAGTATATAAACATGACCCATTGTGGAAAAATGGATTGATGTGCATAGCAATGTGTGAGCTTCCCTAACTGGTAGTGAGGGATTTGTGAGCATTCATCTAGTTTCTGGGTTTTTTTGTAATAAAGTACTAAAAAAAGAAAGAAAGAAATCAAACAACATATTGCATTAGGTAAATCTGCTGCAAAACATCTCCGTAGGTGGGACATTACCACTAGAAAGGACAAGCAGACCAGCCTGGAACAGCTAGAGCAACAGAAAACACATCTTCAAAGAAAGATCAGGACAAACCCCAAACAAAAATGGCAGTATGACTGACTACTACAAGAACAAGCAAGTTGTTCACTGGTAAGCCATCAAGGCAAACAATCAAGTTCCTTCAGAACAAACACCCCTCTAAGACTGAAACTCAAATGGCAGGCATGTAAGCTTGCTGGTGCCCATGGTGGTCTACTGGTGAGTGGAAGAGGGGGAAAGGCAGCAATGAAGAAATGGGCTGAGTTCAACCATGTTCCGCAGACTCCCGTTGACCTGGAGATGAGAGAGAAGAAGAGGGGCTGGTTGGTCCCCAATATGGTGAGACCTGGGGACACCTGAACCTATGGACAGGGACATAGCCACAGAGGTCTAGAGCTGAGAGTGAAGTATCCAGCTGATATGAAGTGAGAGGGTTGTACAAGAACACTCAAAGTTGCAGATAGTACCCATTTAACCTAGCTTTGATGGCTTGATAATCAGAACTCAACTTGTCATCATCGCAAGTGCTGTCTAGTCGATTCTGACCCATAGCGACCCTGTATAAGGTTTCCAAGGAGCAGCTTGTGAGCTTGAACCACTGACCTTGCAGTTCAAATGACTTTGCAGTCTGATGCATTAGCCCACAATGCCACACCAGGACTCCAGAACTCAACTAGAGGAAGATAAAAGAAAAAACAAAACAAAAACAAAAAAACTTTGATAAAGGAAATGAGGGTAAATTGCTATAATTTGATAAGCTTGACCTATATTCATGGAGACAGTAACTCTAAATACCAACAGAGAGAGAAGGTGCCTTCACATCTAATATCAGTGCTATCCCCTCTGTACACAGGGTAGATAAGGACAGGCAACTTAGACATTGGCTACCTAAAATGAGAGGGGTGCACAAAGTGATTGGCTTACAAGGTTTCAAGGGGGAGCTTAGTTTAATAGAGTGTAGGGGAAAGAAAGAGTCCCCACTGAATAGTTATCATCTTGTCTAGATGGGTCTGGTTAAAAGAGATGGGGATGTGGGAATGATTCTTGCTGTAAGGACTTGTTCCCCTTTTGCACTACTGCTTCCATTGGTATAGGTCAAGTTCATCAAATTGTATGAGAATACTTTTTTTTTTTTTTTTCCTCTTCTTTTTACTTCTGGTTTACCTATGATCATCCAGTCACTGAAGCCAGGATAAGTGGGTATTATCTACAAGTGTGGGTGTTCTTATGCATATGCCCTCTCTTCTTATCAGCTGGACGCTTCACTCTCCACTCTAGTCCTCTGTGGCTATGTCACTGACTCTGGGCCCAAGAGTCCCCAGGTCTTGCCACACTGCTGGCCAACCAGGTCTTCACTCGGGTTCACAGAAGTCTATTGAATGTTGTAGGGCTTAGCTCACTGCTTCATTGCTGTTTTTCCCTCACTTCCCCTTATTGGTGTCGAGCGTGGTCACCAATCAAAGTGTGTATTCCCATTGAGTCTTAGGCTTGGAAGGGGGTTTGCACTGAGGGGACCCAACCACTTGACTTGATATTTCCTGGGCAAGCATGTTGCTTGTTCTTGTAGTAACAGTCGGTCTGCCTATGTTGTTTTATATTTTTCCTGTAGGTCTTTCTTTCAAGAAGCATCTTCTGTTCTTCTAGCCACTCCAGGTTGGTCTGCTTGTCCTTTCAAGTAGGAATCTCCCATCTCTGGAGATCTGGATGTGGTTCAGGCTTCCACCTATAGTCTTATGAATTGCAGAGGCTCCGCAGGAAGCCTCCTTCACTGGGCACGTTGTAGCCCCATTTTAGGTATTCCAATCAGTTATAGGCAGAAGACGGGCTTACAAGCTTTCTATGGTGATGCTTTTCGCTATTCCTTTCTCTCCCCCTCCAGTGTCTATTTTATAATATAATGCAAGGAAAACCAAGATTCAAAAGACAGCCAACCCTAACCCTCCACACACAGAGTAGACAGGGATGGGCAACTTGGACATTGGCTACCCAAAATGGGGGGTGAGGAGCTACAAAGGCAAGAAGTGACTGGCTTACAAGCTTTCAAGAGGGAACCTAGATCCAGAGGGCCTGGAGGAAGGTAGAATCTCCAGTGAGTAGTATTCAATCTGTCTAGGCGGGGTTGATGCAATGAAATGCAGACGGGTCTCTTGTGATACAATAGTGAATAATTGTTATCAGGACTGATTGTGAGGGATGGAAATGCAAAGGTAGATGTTTTATAGCAAGGAGGGGAGTGATTAACTTTCAGTCTAGGAGAAGAGCACAAGCGGAATGAGAGATATTATTCAGAGAAGCAGCGACACCAGAGATGGAGACATAGAGAGAGGTAGCAGCTAAGGACTCTAGATTCATGGGAAATGAGGGACTAAAAGATGGCAGTCCGGAGGCAGACTTGCAGAATGTGCCTTTTGGTAGTGTAAATTTTTATATATGCCTGATGGTTTAAGAAAAAAAAAATCTATATTGAATAGAGAGAAACATTGGTAACTGATGGTACATGGAGGGGATAATAATCATTGTAATGAAATAAGGTGTGTGATTTGTTGAATGTAAAACTGATGATCTGCACTGTAAACTTTTACTCAAGCCACAATAAACACCTTCAAGAAAAGAAAAGAAAATGACCTCCTTAGGTCAGGTACATACTAGGTCTCAAAATGAGCTCCTTCCTTGTTAACATTTACAGAGGTAGTTTTCAAGAGATTTGTCCAATGCAATACACCCTTTGTTGTCTTGACTGCTGCTATGACGGGCATTGATTGTGGTCCAGGTAGAAATGAAACCCCTGATGACGTCAATCTTTTCTCCTTTTAACAAATGAAACCCATGTAAACTGTCACATAATTCACAATAAAACATTTTTTTTAAATGTTCATGTTGGTCCCATTGTGAGGACTTTGATTTTATTTGAGGTGTAATTCATATTGAAAGATTGTTTCCTTTGATCTTCAAATACTCTTCACACTCAGTCAGCAAAATTGTGTCATCTGAATATCACAGATTGTTAGTGACTCTGCCTCCAAACCTGAAGCCATACTCTTCTTTATATAGTCCAATTCCTGAGATTATTTTCTCAATTAATAGATTAAATAAGTATGGAGAAAGGATACAACTATTATATACACCTTTCCTAACATTGAAACACAGAGTATCTCCTTGTTGTATTCAAATAATCACGTTTTAGTCTGTGCTCTGGATTTACCAGTCTTCTCAATGTTATCCATAATTTGTTTTGATCTGCACAGTTGAATGTCTTTAAAAAACAAAAACAAACCATCTCTTTATAGTGTTAAAGGACAAAGATGTCATTTTGAGAATTAAGGAGGCACCTGAACCATGCTATGGTCTTTTCAATAATATGCATGTGAACGCTGGACAATGAATAAGGAAAACCCAAGAACAATGGAAGTCTTTGAATTATAGTGTTGGCGAAGAATATTAAAAGTATCTTAGACAGACACAAGGACTGGCTGATGTTCAACCATTTCAAGAGATAGCACATGATCAAGAGCCAGTGGTATTGAAGGACAAAGTCCAAGCTACACTGAAGGCATTAGTGAAAAACAAGGCACCTGGAATTGATAGAATACCAATTAAAATGTTTCAATAAACAGATGCAGTACTAGAGGATCTCATTCATCTATATCAAGAAATTTGGAAGACGGCTACCTGGTCAACCAACTGTAAGAGATCCATATTTGTGCCCATTCCAAAGAAATGTGACCCAATGGAATGAAGAAATCATTGAACAATATCATTAATATCACACACAAGTAAAATTTTCCTGAAGATAATTCAAAACCAATTGAAGCAGTGCATTGACAGGGAACTGCTAAATTCTAGTTAGATTCAGAAGAGGAACAAGCGGTATCATTGCTGATATCAGATGGATCTTGGCTTTAAGCAGAGAATACTAGAAAGATGCTTACTTGGGCTTTATTAACGATGCCAAGGCTTTCCACTGTGTTGATCATAAGAAAATGCACCTCAGAAAAAAGGCCTGGCAATTTGATCCCAAGAACTAGCCATTGAAAATTCTGTGAAACACAGTCCTACTTTGACACGGTGGAATGGACTCCAAAGCAATTGGTTTTGTTTTATTTTCTCTTCCTATGGTTTAGTGCTTCCCCAGATGCTGGGCAGGAAATGAAACCCAAATCCCTCAAATCCATGACAAAAGTACAGTTGAGGTAAATGATACAAGAGGTCACAATAATTAGGCTGGAAGGAGCTTCTGGATGAGATGAGGACTCATGTGTTCCTCCAATCCCTCCTTGCAATGATCACATTGGGTCTGCCTTGGGACTCTGGCTTGAGTCTGCATAATGCAGGGAATGGGGACTACCACCTCTGTAAAGCCATCAGCTCTTTCATGCCTAAAGTTTGTTTTACATCCCCACTCCCAGTGGACTGGTCAGGGATTCCTACATGGTGTACTCCTTGAGAGAACCCTCAGGACATCTCAGACAATACTGGTTGTATAGGGATCTGCCCTGGCAATGACCAGTTTACTGACTCAGGGCCAAGGACATTGTATTCTGCTCAGTTGTGGCTTGTACCTGGTATGGTTCAGAAGGCCCTGACACTTTATGGTCTACTGCCCCTTTTCAGAACTGTTCTTACTCTAACTGATACATGATTACCAGATGCTACAGTCATTTGTGTTCTTGTTGCTTTCTTGAAGAACTAATTCTCCTTGAGCTAGAACTATTCCCCGTGGGTCAGGTGATGTCATACTGAGCCACCTTTGAAGGGTGAGGACAGTGAAATACAAAATGTCCTGAAAGAAACCAATAATATAAATCCTTAAACCTGGAAATTAGTGGGATACTATGATGGGAGTCCTGGTGCGACGCTGTAGGACCAGCACTGGACCGATGACTGGACCAGCTCCTCAGAAACCCTATACAGGGTTACTATGAATCAAAACGGACTTGATGGCACACACAACAACTACAATATTTGGAAATTTCAACACATCATTCTCAATATACGATATGTAGAAGGCAGGTTAACAAAGAAACAGAGGATCTGAATGCCACTATAAACTAACTAGACTTAACAGCGTATGAGGGTAAGTCCAAAATCATAGAAACTTTTATTAAACAAAATATCAAAATGTGAAGCTATTGTTTCTCTGCATAACCTCCATCTAGATGTATACACTTTGGAAGGAGGTGTTTTCATTTCTCTAATCTTTCCCCCAAAGAATTCAGCATTGTTTGGTTCGCATCACGTCAAAACAGCAGCTTAAGCATCTTCAGGAGACTCAAATCATCTTTTTAGTGTTTTCAGTTTGAAGACAAAAAGAAGACTGAAATGTCAAGCTCAGGAGTGCTGATTCTCCTAGGACAGGTCTTGTTGCCTTCCAAGAACGAGCAGGTGCATTGCCATGAGTGAAACCAACTCCTTGGTCCAAAGTTCTTGTTTATCACCAAGGCAGTTTTCAATTCTCTGAAACCTTGTTCATAATAAGTCCTCATGATGATTCTTTGTCTTTCAAGAAAATCTATCAAGATTATTATTGCTGTTGTTGGGTCTCTTTGAGTCAGTTCTGATGCCCTATATGCAACAGAATGAAACAGTTCCCAGGCCTGCATCATCTTCACAATTGTTCCTATGGTGAATCCCATTGTTACAGTCACTATGTAAATCCAGCCCCTTTAGGATTTTCTTCTTTTTTATGGATCCTCTACTTTTCTAAGCATTGTGTCCTCTCTAGGAATTGGTCCATTCTGATGAAATGTGCAAACTACATAAGGTGAAGTCTCACCATGCTGGCTTCTAATGAGCATTCTGGCTGTACTTTATCCAACACAGGTTTGCTTGTTCTTCTGGCATTTTTAATACTCTTCACTAACACCATAATTCAAAGGCATCAGTTTTTCTTGTTCTTGTTAGATGCTGTAGAGTCAGTTATGACTCACAAAGACTTTATGCACAACAGGGCAAAACACTGACTGTGTCATCCCCACAATTGTTGTGAAGATTGAGTCCAATGCTACTGCACTGTGCCAGTCTATCTCCTTTGAGGGGGAGGTCTTCTTCTTTTTCACTGACCCTCCACTTTACCTAGCTTGATATCCTTCTCCAGGGACTGGCCCATCCTGATAATGTGTCAGAAGTATGAGAGATGAAGTCTCACCAACCAGGCTTCTAAATAGCATTCTGTCTGTACTTCTTCAAACACAGATTTGTTTGCTCTTCCGGAAGCTCATGGTACCTTTAATATTCTTCTCCAATACCATAACTCAAATCCACCAATTCTTCTGTGGTCTTCTTAATCACTGTCCAACTTTCACATGCACATGAAGCTATTGAAAATACCATGGATTGGGTCAGGCGCACCGTAGTCCTCAAACTGACATCTTTGGTCTTCGACATTTTAAAGAGGTCTTGTGCAGCAGATTTGCCTAATGAAATATGTCATTTGATTTCTTGACTGCTCCTTCCATGAGTGTTGATGGTGGATCCAAGCAAAATTAAGTTTCTGACAACTTCAATCTTTTCTCCAATTTTCATGTTATTATTTACTGGTCCAGTGACAATGATTTTTGTTTTCTGTACATTCAGGTGTAATCGAAGTCTGTAGTTTTTGATCTTCATCAGTGCTTCAAGTCCTCTTCGCTTTCAGCAAAAATGTTGTGTCATCTGCATATCACAGGTTGTCAGTGAGTATTCCTCCAATCCTCATCCTGTGTGTGTTCTACTTCATAGACGTCAGCTTTTTAGATAATTTGCACAGTATACACATTGAGAGAATATGATGAAAGGATACAACCCTGATGCCTACTTTTTTTGATTTGAAGCCATATAGATTTCCCTTGTTCTGTTTTAACAACTGTCTCTGTGTACTGTTGCTGTTGTTGTTGTAAAGTGCTGTCGAGTTGGTTCTGCCTCGTAGCGATCCTACATATGGTTTTACAAGGAATGGCTGGAGGGTTTGAACCGCCAACCTGGTGATTAGTAGGTGAGCACTTATTCTACAGTGCCACACCAAGACTCCAAATATTTAATGTAATGCCATAAAAATATTAGCTGCTAAGTCTGCCTACGGACAACCCAAAACCTCATGATATTTGGTTCCTTGGTTTGGAGCATGGTTTCATAGGACATCCAGCTAATTAGCCTAGGAATTTGTTTAGTACTTCTGTCAACTTACTTTGTTGGGTAGTTCTTGGGATCTAAAAGACTTGCAATCAGTCATCTAAGTCACAATAATTGGTATATATTTACTTGGAGCAACAGACAGCAGAAAGAAAAAGTCAGAAGTAGAGTGAGACTGTGGATTGGGTGACTAATTGCTTCTCTGAACAATTGTCTTCCTTATCACAAGACTAGAAGAACTGGACAGTGTGTCACTACCATTAATAAATATTTTGATCAAAGATTTTAGAAAAGAATCCTTATTAAAAGGGAGAAGTTACAAAACAGAACTTCAAATTCTCATGGAATCCAGAAATTCTGGAATCATGGTCAATAGATCCCTAATACTATTGTTCTTGTTGTTGTTAAGTGCCATCAAGTCAGTTGCGACTCACAGTGACTCTATATAAGGTTTCTGAGAAAGCAGCTAGCTGGTGGGTTTGAACTGCCAATCTTTTGGTTAACAGTCCAGGGCTTATCCTACAGCACCACATCTAGATTATTTCCTTTAAACTTCAAAACAAAAATCTGCTCTGGAGTTTTCTTAAAAGTAAACAGTAGTTGAGCTAGCTTTAGTAGTAAACTATCTGCCTTGTATATTATGCTCTTTTAAGATCTATATGAGATGTAAGTGATAACAGTCACTCGCAAGATTACACAGAAACCTTAGGGAGCAGTGAGTTCATGTGAATGAGAAGGAAACGACTTCAAAAAGGTGGGTGGGAATGATTGCACAACTCAAAGAATGTAATCAATGTCCCTGAATTGTCCATGTGGAAACTTTGAATTGATGTGTGTTTTGCGGTGTACACTGTCAGCAAAAACAGCAAAATAAATTTTAAAATATTGAAACAATTTTAAAGACGATAAAAACATTAAAACATGGCCATGTAGTGCAAGTTTCTATATTTTAAAAGTGTTGTTTTTCCATAAATAGCTTTATAAATTCAATGCAATTCAATTAATATCCAAGCAGACTGTTTGGAGAAGTTTAATATGTTGACCATTAAATGTGTATGGTGACACAAAGGATACATCATACAGAAGACAATCATGAAGGAAAAACGATGTTGGAGAACTTACACTGTCAGATATAAAGACTTATTATGAAGCTATAAATAGGAGAGTGTGCTAATGGTGACAGGATAGACAACTGTACCAGGGCAATTGACTAAAGAGTCCATCCAGAAACATACCTATGTATGCATTGTCACTTGATTTACAGCAAAGGTAATAAGGATTCATAGTAGTTAGATGGGTAATATTTTCAAGAAATGGTATTGGGCAAATTAGCATGAAACTAGATAAAAATTGAGCCTCTCCTAAAGCCACAAAAAATAAATTCTCCTAAAGCCACAAAAAATAAATAAGGTGAGTTGTAGATCTGAATGTGAAAAGTAGAGCAATAACTCTTCTAAAATAACACTGTCCAACAGAAACACAATTTGAGTTACAAATGTAATTTTAAATATTCCATTTAAATGTAATTTTAAATAAACTTAAGGAGCTCTGGTAGCATAGTGTTTACGAATCGGGCTGAGAACTGCAAGGTCAGCAGTTCGAAACTACCAGCTGCTCCGCGGGAGAAAGATGAGGCTTTCTGCTTCAGTAAAGATTTACAGCCTCGGAAACCCTGTTCAGGGTTGCTATGGGATGGGTTGGAACTGACTTGACGGTACTTAACAATAACAACAGTGATAGCCTTTTAAAAAGTCATAAAAATTAGACTAAATCTCCCTTCCCTTGTTATTTTCTTCTGTTTCTCTTTTCTTTTGTGCCTTCCCTTCATTTTCTTCCATTTTTCTTTTAGTTTTCCTCTACTATTCTCTTTTCTTCCAGCTTTGTTCAGTGTGATTTTTTTTTCTTTCTTGTTTCTCTTTTCTTTTTCTCTTCCCTTGTTTTTATTTTCCTATTCTTTTATGGCTATTAAATTCTTTTTTCTTGATGTTCTATGCTTGTTTTCTATGTTTGATTTTCTTTTCTGTTGGGTTTTTCTCTTGACCATTCCCCTTGTCACACCCAAAAGAACGTAGAAACCATACCCGCATTTCCCATTCACACCAACAGTCCTTGTAACTCCCCTCACTGAGTGAGGACCACTACCCACTCTTGTACATCCTAGTCAATGATGGACAGTGGCCAATCGTTACCTGATCTGTATGAACAGTACAGCG
>NW_006408637.1:9264080-9264839 GCF_000296735.1 Chrysochloris asiatica
AAAAAAAAAAAAAAAAAAAAACCAAGACAGAATATCTCAAACAAGTGAGCAATCTACAAATTCAGAAAACATTTCTGAGGAAGAAATGGTATTAGAACTACCAGGTAAGGAATTTAATAAAATAACATTTAGGTGTTTTCAACAGCTTGAGAGAAAGATAAAGAAATCTACAGATGATAACAAGAAAAACACTGATAAAACTTTTGAAGAACTCAGCAAAACACTACAACAACAAACTGACAAAATTAATGAAAAATTACAAACCACACAAAAAAGTAAAAATAAATCTAGAAAATTAATATTCATACTCTATAAATAGATACTGCATTGAAAGGGAAAAGGAGAAGCTCTGAATCAATGGAAGATCAAATGAGTGAGCTTGAAGACAAATCTCTCAATACTAATTGGCTAGAGAAACAATCAAGAAAAAAACATGAACAGAAATAAAGAAAGCTTAAAAATTATGTGGGATACCATCAAAGTAAACAACTTTCATGTGATCTGAAATCCAGAACTTTTAGAGAAAACACACACACAGAGAGAAATTGTTTTGGTACTGTTGGGAAAAAACTTCAATACATCATGAAAAATAAGAAGATATGCATTCAAGAAGCTGAATGAGCCCCTAAAAGGACAGACTCCAAAATAAAATCACCAAGACATCAAAATCAAACTTTCCAAAACCAAAGACAAAGAAACAATCCTGAAAACAGCTCAGGAAAAACAAAAAGCTAACAAAGGAAACCAATAACACGAAGC
>NW_006408637.1:9265774-9267148 GCF_000296735.1 Chrysochloris asiatica
ATGATAGAATTTTGCAAGACTGATGACTTGCTCATTGCAAAAAACTTAAAAAAAAACAAACAAAAAACCATGAAAGATGCTTATACAAGTGTACCGCACTAGATGGCATTCACAGAAATCAAATTGATTAAAATCTGTGGAACGAGATGATGGAAAAGCTCTGTATCATCAGCCAAAACAAAACCAGGGGCAGACTGTGCAACAGACCATCAATTACTCACATGCAAGTTAAGGCTGAAGCTGAAGAAAATTAAAACAAGTCCGCAAGAGTCAAAATTTTACATTGAACATCCACCTGAATTCAGAGATCAACTGAAGAGCAGATTTGATGCATTAGACACTAATGACTGAAGACCAAAAGAGTTGTAGGATGACATCAAGAACATCATAAAGGAAGAAAGCTAAATGTCTTAAAGAAGATAAGAAAGAAGGAAAAGACCAAAGTGGGTATCAGAAGAGACTTTAAATCTTGCTCTCCAGTATAGAGATACTAAAGCAAATGGACAAAATGAAGGAGCAAAAGGGCTAAACTGAAAATTTCAAAAGGCAGCTCGAGAAGACAAAGTGAAATCTTATAATGAAATGAGCAAAGACTGGGAATTAGAAAAACAAAAGGGAAGAACATGCTCGGTATTTCTCAAGCTGAAAGAATTGAAGAAAAAAAAATCAAGCCTCAACTTGAAATATTAAAGGATTCCCATTCACGGCCACTTGTATAGAGTTTCTGAGGCATACATTTTTACAAGAACTAAAAGCCTTATCGTTCTCCAGAGAACTAGCTGGTAGATTTGAACTGCGGATGTTGTGGTTTTCTGCGCAACTTATAAACCACGAAGTTAACAGGGCTCTTTCATACATCATTTGTTGTGGTGGTGGTTGTGTGCCACCAACTCAGCTCTGATTCATGGAAATTCTCTATAGGGTTTCTGAGACGGTAAATCTTATGGGAACAGAAAGTCTCATCTTTCCCCCATGTAAGGACAGGTAGTTTCAAACTACTTACGTTTCAGTTGGTATCTCAGTTCATAATCCCCTTCTCTACCAGAGCTTCTTTCATACATCATTAGGGCATTTCAAATCAGAAAAAAATGAAATATCATTGCAAATCTATTAGAATTGCTAAACTATAAAACCAAGAAAACACCAAATACTGACAAGCATGCAGCCCAACAGGCACTTTCATTCCCAGTGGGAATGCAAAATGGAATCATCATTTTGGAAGACAGTTTGGTAATTGATTATAAAGCTAAATGTTGTTATTGTTGTTAGGTGCCATCAAGTCGGTACTGACGCATAGCAACCTTATGCACAGCAGAATGAAACACTGCCTGATCCTGTGCCAACCTCACTACTGTTGCCACGTTTGAGTCCATC
>NW_006408637.1:9268163-9271780 GCF_000296735.1 Chrysochloris asiatica
GGCCTCTTCTGAATCTGCTTGAACCTCGGGAAGTTCTCTGTCAGAGTATGCTTGCAGTTGTTGTTGTTAGGTGCCATTAAGTCGGTTCCGACTCATACAGACCTTATGCCCAACAGAACGAAACACTGCCCAGTCCTGCACCATGCTGAAAATTGTTACAATTAAGCTCAGTTGTTGTTGCCATTGTAAAGCTAAATATTTGCTTACCAAACAACCCAGCAATCACACTTGTAGATATTCACACAAATGAATTGAAAATTTAGACATGCAGAAACCTACACATAAATGCTTATTGCAATAATCACGGTTGTCAAATATAGGAAGCAGCCAAGCTAGCCTTCAAATAAGTGAATGGATAAACAAACTATGGTACATCCATACAATGGGCTTTCAAGCCACAAAAAGTCTTGGAGTAACTTTAAAAGGTATCAACTATAAGATGTTTGGGAAAGGCAAAAAACTGTGGGGACACTGAAAAGATCAGTAGTTGCCAGGGGTTTATGAATATGGAGAAATGGCTGAAGTGGAACACAAGGCATGTTTAGGACAAAAAACTATGGTATTGTGATGTAATACATTTAATAGCTGACATTATACATTTGTTAAAAACCCATAGAACTGCACAACAAAAGAGCAAACCCGAATGAGAGCTGTGGATTTTAGTTAATAATAACATATGACTATTAGTTTATCAATTTTAACAAATGTATCACACTAATGCAAGAAGTTAACAATAGGGGAAACTGTGAGCTGAGAGACAGGGGGAATTTGGGAACTCTCTTTACTTCCCAGGCAATTATTCTGTAAGACTAAAATTGCTCTAAAAATTAAAGTCTATTCATTTAAAAATTGCCTGTGAATGATGTAAAATTAGTTCTGAATAAAGAAAAAAGGCTAATATTTTCTATTGGTAGAAAAACAATATCATAAAAATTAATTTCCCTAAAATTAGTATATCATGTTATTATAAGATGGCTCTGGTAGAACAGTAGGCTATGCATTGAGTTGCTAACCTCAAGGTCAGCAGTTCAAGTCCGGCTCTCAGTTTCTGTAAAGATTTACAGCCTCAGAAACCCTATCAAGGGTCACTATGAATCAAAATCAACTCCATGGCACACCACCACCACTACCACCACCACCAATGCTATTAATATAATTTCAATTAGAATCTTAACAGGGTTTTTTTTTTAACCACCTTGAATTTGGATAAAATTATATTAAAGTTCATTTGAAAGAATAAAGAGCTGATAATAGTCAAATGCTATTTATTAGTCAAAAGGAGTCCTGGTGTGGTCCTATGGGTTAATGCACCAGACTGCAAAGCCATTTGAACCACAAGGTCAGAAGTTCAAGCTCACCAGCTGCTCCTTGGAAACCCTATACAGGGTCACTATGGGTCAGAATCAACTCGACGGCACTTAACAACAACAACATTGCATATGAGGAGTCCTGGTGTGGTCCTATGGGTTAATGCACCAGACTGCAAAGCCATTTGAACCACAAGGTCAGAAGTTCAAGCTCACCAGCTGCTCCTTGGAAACCCTATACAGGGTCGCTATGGGTCAGAACTGACTCAACGGCACTACACAACAACAACAATAGTCAAAAGGAACTTTGTAGAACAAACATGAGGACTGTTTTTAACAGCTAATCAAATATGCTTTAAAAGCTACTGAACGCAAATCAATTTCTATTTGCATAGAAATAAGCAAACAGATATTAGACAGAAATGAAGGACCAGAAATAACATATTCTCAGATCATTAACTTGAATTATCGTTTGAGTTTTGGGAAGGGAGAAATAGGTTTTGCATTTGGAAGCAGAAGGAAGCAAGCAAATAGAACAATAAGAATAGATAATAATAGCTAGCAATACTTACTAGATGGCTGATACTGTTCTCATTATCTCTGAGTAATTTTTATAACAAACCAATGAGCTAGCTAACTCTTGCTAACTGCATTTTACCAGATGCTGTAACTGAAGCCCAAAGAGTGAACTTGCCCAAGTTTATGCAGTTAATAAGACAGAGAGTCAGGTTTCAAACCCAGGCCACCTGAGTTCAATGGAATCTGTGCTTTCAAATGCTGCAACACACTGTGTCCTAAAAAAAAATAAGTTGCCTAAAAGACAAAAAGTGTGGTAAGTTGTAACTTACCAGGGTCTGACCTTGGTAGTCAGTGCCTCCTGAAATTATTTTTTTTTGCCCAGCACTATCCTTGCCTTCTCTTGTAGTCCTGAAATGGCGCTGTGGGCTAATGCGCTGGACTGCAAAGTCATTTGAACCACAAAGTTGGTGGTTCAAGCTCACCAACTTCTTCTCAGAAACCCTATATAGGGTTGCTATGGGTCAGAACCGACTTGACAGCACTCACCACCACCACCAACACCAAACCTTCCCTAGTTTCATTCCTGTAATTACTAAACTGACCCAATGGCCTAGTAAGGTGAAGGAAGAAACTGATTTCCAACAGAGACTGGCTGAATTTTGCATGTTTTATTGAAAAATTATGTTTCTATGTCTGTTTCAAAGAAATAGAAAACAAATTTGTTAGCATAAGGGATATTTCTTATTTATGATGATGCATCAAAAATTATCCACACTCCAATTATATTGAAATGCTCATCAATGTCTGTGACGGAAGATGACACCAAGCGTGCCCATGACTGATGACAACACTGAATGAGCACGTGAAAAGATTCTGTCATTAAATGAGGCACAGTGGATTGTGAGGCAAATCGTTTGCAAGTTACCCATGGCTCAGTCTATGAAATAATCCATGGCAGACTTAGATGTCAAATTGTTTGTGTGAGATGGATACCAAAACAAATCTCAGAAGAGCATAAAAGAAGCATTTAGACATCTTCAAATAAAATTTGGACTGGTACTCAAAGGAAGGTAAAACTTCCTTTTAAAAAAAGTTACAGAATACCAGGCGAAGTGGGGTCAGGGTACCACATAGGTAGGAATATTTAAAAACTTTGAAAGCTTATAGCTAGTGGAACTTGTAACGGAAGTAAGAAATTGCATACTTTTGAATCTGCCGGGTTTGGCAGCCCAAAACGGACAACTTAGGGGAGACCAAATGGCAAGACCAAGCGGAGGAGCAGACCCACCATGGAATAATGCCGCAGGGACCTCAGAGCAAAGGTGAACAGTACACTGTCAGTTTTGCTTTGTTCTGATTTTTTCTTTTCTTTTCTTTTTGTATCTGTTCATTGGCCCCCCACTGTTGTTGTTGTTGTTGTTAGGTGCCATTGAGTCAGCACTGACTCATAGTGACCTTATGCACAGCAGAATGAAACAATGTCCGATCCTGGGCCAACCTCACTACTGTTGCCACGCTTGAGTCCATCGATGCTACCACCTGGCCGTCCATCTCATTGGGGATCTTCTTCTTTTTTCTGACCCTCCATCATACCAAACATAATATCCTTCTCCAGAGACTGGTCCCTCCTGACAATATGTCCAGATTATGAGAGACGAAGTTTGGTCATCTTGGCCTCTAAGGAGCACTCTGGCTGCATTGCTTCCAAAACAGATCTATTGGTTCTTTTGGCAGCCCATGGCACATTCAGTATTCTCCTCCAACACCATAATTCAAAGGCATCAATTCTTC
>NW_006408637.1:9273607-9285099 GCF_000296735.1 Chrysochloris asiatica
TCTTTCCACAGATGTAGTCAATTTGATTTCTATGTTTTCCATCTGGTGAGGTCCATGTGTATAATCATCTGTTATGCTGTCTAAAGAAAGTATTTGAAATGAACAAATCATTGGTTTTGCAGAATTCTATGATGTGATATTGAGTATCATTTCTATCATCAAGGCCATATTTTCCAACTACTGATCCATCCTCTTTGCACCCGACTGTTACATTCCAATCACCAGTAGTGCACAATACATCTTGATTGCATGTTTGAATCAATTTCAGATTGAAGAATTTGGTAGAATTCTTCTGTTTCATCTTCACTGGCATTAATGACGCGTACATAGTGTTGAATAATAGTGGTATTGACTGGGTTTCCCTGTAGGTGCATGGATATTATCCTATCACAGACAGCATTATACTTCAGGATAAATCTTTAAATGCTCTTTTTGATGATGCATGCAGTGCCATTGCTCTAAAATTTGTCAGATTCAAAATGGCCAATACCAGTCCATTTCACCTCACTAATTCCTAAACTATTAAGGTTTATGAGTTCCATTCCGTTTTTGACAACTTTCAATTTTCCTAGATTCATACATACTTCATACATTCCATGTGTCAATTATTAAAGGATGTTTGCAACTATTTCTCCGTATATTGAGTTGTGCTCCATCAGTAAGTGAATGTCCAGAAAGCTTTACTCCATTCACATCATCACGGTCAACTATACTTTGAAGAGGCAGTTTTTCCCCAGTTGTGTTTTGAATAGCTTCCATCCTGAGGAACTCATCTTCTGGCACTATATCTCACAATATTCTGGTGCTCTTCATCATGTTTCAGTATTCAGAATTCTGGTGCTGTCTGACAGTGTGCCGCTGCTGTTAATAAGATTTTCAGTGGCTAAACATTCAGAAGTAGTCTGCCTTTCCTTCTTTTGAGTCTGTCTTAACCCGGAAGTTCATTTTAAACCCGTCCACCATGGGGGACTCTACTGGCATTCAAAGTACTGATGGTAGATTCTAGCACCACAGCCACACCCAGGTCACCACAGTGAGACAAACTGACAGAGGAGTGGTGGGAATAAATTGTTAGTCTTACAAAACTCTATCATGCGATCCAGCATTATTTCTATCACCAAAACCATATTTTTCAACTGATGATCCTTCCGTTTGATTCCAACTTTCTCATTCCAAATACCAGTAATCATTAATGCATCTTGATTACATGTTTTATCAGTGTCTGATTAACTTGATAGAATTCTTCAGTTTCTTCATAATTGACTTTAGTGATTGATTTGTGGATTTGAATAGTTGTATTTAAGGGTCTTCCTAGTAAGCGTATGGATATTATCCTTCTTCAAGATAAATCTTGAAATGCTCTTTTGCTGGTGAATGCGATGCCATTCCTCTTCAATTTGCCATTCCCGGCCTAGTAAATCATACAATTGTGAGATTGAAATTGTCCAATGTCGATCCATTTTATCCTAGGGTATCAATCTTTATGTATTCCATTTCATTTTTGACAACTTCCAATGATCCTATATTAATACAATGTACATTCCATTCATTCCACATTTCAATTCTTTTTTTAAAATAAAACTACTCTTTAGTAAAGTATTCCATCACTTAAAAAAAATTAGAAATAAAATAAAATTTGCAGCAAACTAGCTGTGCATATAGCTTTTACAAAGTGGGGTGGGGAAAGCAAGATATGAAATGATATACATTGTTACAAATTGTGTTAAATCATATTTTAAACATGAGTTTAAAAAAGAGGTACTGGGTACAGATACACCTATGGACTATCAGAACAGAACGATACTCCAGATCTAAACCTGTGCATCTATAAACCCAAGCCCATTGTCATGGGCTCAATTCCAACTCATAGTGACCCTCAATAGGGTTTCCAAGACTATCAATCTTTACAGGAGAAGAAAGTCTCATCTTTCTCCCTCAGAGTGGCTAGTGGGTTTGAACCGCTGACCTTGCACTTTTAGCAGTCCAGTCCTTATCCTATAGCCAAGTGAGTTTTGACAAGGGTGCTGAATCCATCTATTCTTTGAGGAGAAAAGAATCTCCTTAACAAATGTCAGTAGGACAAGTAGAACCTCAAATGCAAAAGAATTAAGTTAAACCCATGCCTCACACCATATATAAAAATTGGTTCAAAATGGACCAACGACTTAAATATAAGAACTAAAACCATAAAAGTTTTAGAAGAAAATAGAGGCTAATGCTTCAGACAATGGATTTTTAGATACAAAAACGACAGGAAAAGCATAAGGTACAAAAAAATATACTGAACTTCATCAAAGTTTAAAACTTCTGTGTATCAAGAGACATCATCCAAAAAGTGAAAAGACACCTACAGAATCAGAGAACATATTTGGAAATCATATAACTGATTCAATTTTAATACCCAATATATAGAAAGAACTGTTAAAACCCAACAAGAAAAAGACTAACAATGAAATTAATACCTGGGCAAAGGTCTTGAATAAACATTTCTCCGAAGAAGAGACACAAACAACGAGATGCTCAGCATCATTAGTCATTAGGGAAATGCAAATCAAAATCTCAGTGAGATTCCACTTCACAGTGACTAGGCTGGCTGTTTGCCAAAACATGGGAAATAAGTGTTGCCGAGGATGGGAAGAAATTAGAACACTCATTGATTTATTTACGGAGATTGTAAAATAGTGCAGCTGCTATGGCAAACAGCTGTGTGCAGCTCTTTCTCCACGTTTGTGTTGTGCCCCATCCGCAAATGAATATCCCCAAAGTTTTGCTCCATTCATGTTATTATGGTCAACTCTAAGTTGAGGCATAGCTCTTTCCCGGTCATGTTTTGTGTCCCTTCCAATATGAGGGACCTGTCTTTTGTCATGATGTCTGTCAATGTTCATAAAGTTTTCCGTGGCTAATCATTCCAGAGTAGTCCACCTCCCCTTCTTCCTATTCTGTCTTTGTCTAAAAACTCCACTGAAACATGTCCGCCATAGGCAGGTGATCCTGCTGGTACTTAAAATACCTGTGGCATCTCTTGCAGCATCACAGCAACAAGCAAGCCAGCACAGTATGGCAAGGGGACAGAAAAGTGGTGGACCAGGACTCCGTAGACATTCTAAATAATAACAAATACCCCACCAGATACGTAATCTATCACACAGGCCTGTTGATAGCTATGTCCCCTTCTCCAAGCCACATCCTCCCATGTAAACTGGAGATTAAGTTCTATCTAAATCTAATTTGCTTCCCCACCCAGTGAAGTGAGTAAATATCAGATTATACCTTTTCTCAGAAAATCAAACTTGGAAAATTTTGGAATTGCAAAGTGGCCATAAACTCCCCAAGGCCTCCTTGGGCTTTGACTTCCAGAGATGGCCTTGCTGTACACCAATAAGGCCCCTGGCTCCCTTTTGGCAATCTCCAGTAAGGTGGAATTCCCACTTCTTATCCTGCAGGGGACCAGGCCTATCTAGCTCTGTTCTGCACTGCTTAGTGAATTCTTCCTCTTCCCAGATGCCCTGGGGTTGTTACGTAATCTTCCAATTCCTTTCATGACTATTCCAGAGCTCCTTGTAACTAGTGTCTAAAGGGCAATCTTCCCTGATGCTTTGTGTTCTTACTATGTCTCCTTTTCTTTTAAAGACATAACCAGAGATCATTTAAACACACATTTTTAATATTCCAGTGCTTGCCTACAACACACAGAGTAACCGTTCCAAAATACCTCAGCATCTGTAATCCATAATTTATCATCCAAATTGGTTATGTTTAATTATTCATATCCTGCAACAGTATGTCCCCGAGAGGCAAACAAACTGAAACGACATTTCACAAAAGTTAGAAGAAGACAAAATAATACAGTGTTCAATTGAGGCTATCGATATGGTATGAGAAAAGTGTAACAGACGTATTGGTGTGATCAGAAAGAATTTTATAGAAGACTTCACCAAAGCCTGACAACATGGGCATTTACTGTCAGTTCTCCTTTGGGGGAGGAGTGATGGTGGTCATACACTAATTTTTAAATTCATATCACAGATGTCACTACAGTTTCTTCTAATTATTTTGGGAGGAGTGAATTCAATCGCCATTTTTGCAAATATTTCTAAAGCATCTATGATGCCGCAAGCACTAAGCTTGGCATAAAAAGATGAATCAGATTCTGCTCTTGACCTTGATGACCCTGCTGCCTGGCAGGGCGGGCAGACTAGAAACAAACTACATCCATGGCAGTCTGGTCCCTTCGATCACAGAATGCCCTGGGCATCCAAATAAGTGAGCAATCAATCCTATTGACAGGAAAGGAGAAGGTCAAAGACAACTTAAAGGTGAGAATTCTTCAGAACTCATTAGCATAGGGCAGAGGAAAAACCTAAGGTGTTATGGACTGAATTGTATTTGCCCAAAATATACATTGGAATTCGGTCCTTACACCGATAGAGCACACTGGCTCTGTAGGATAAGCACTGGACTGCAAACCACAAGGTCAGCAGTTCAAGACCACCCACCACTCAACAGGAGTAAGATGAGGCTTTCTGTTCCCTCAAAGATTTTTTTGACCCTGGTCTGGCTCTGTAGGATAACCACTCCACTGGACTGCTAACTACAGGTCTGCAGCTCAAGCCCACCAAGCCATTCACAGAAACCCTATACTGGGTCTCTATGAGTCACAACTGACTGGACAGCACTTACCAACAACAACAACATACCTATGTGTATAATCCTGTTTGGGAATAAAGATTTCTTTCTTATGATAATTAGGTTATACATGAGTAGAATAGGTTCTAAAGCTATTCATTTCTGAGTTATCAAAAATCAAAAACAGATTCAACATAAAGGCATACGTACACACAAAAGGAAGGCACAGGCCATATGAAGATTAGCCAAGAGATCCCAACGAACACCTAGGAACAAAGGAATGCCTGCATGCCTGGGGCTGCCGACAAGGAAGCAATCCACACAGCCGAGATGCTGAATTGAATCTTAGCCTCCAGAATAGGGAGATAATAAACGTATGTTCTTTATAGCCACTCATTCATGATATTTGTGTTACAGAGCACTAGTTAACTAAACCCCATGGAAATACAGGATTTCTGTTTACTTTCAGATTAGACTTCAGTTCACTTGATTGAATTTAACTAATTTTTTTGTTTTTGTTTTTCAGAATACTTGCATTCATTCAGACTGCATCTAGACTATGAGCTACTTTAGTAACAGAAAAATGCTAAGTAACTGGGAGGAAGTAGATCCAAGATAGCAGTTAGATTGGTACATTATCCAGACCCTCTATAACAAAGACTTAAAAATCTAAGTAAAACAGATACAGATGACAGTTCTGGAACTCTGAGATTCAAAGGAAAGGATAAAGAAGTAGATTAAATACTGATAAAGAAAGAGGCTTAATGAAAACAGTAAACAAGGAGGTATAAGGAGTGGGATGCTATCAACCGGCTTATCATAGTCATTTTTCAAGCAGTAATTACAGTCAAGGTTCGTATTTTGAGCCCGCCAGCCACTCTGGGGGATAAAGACCAGGCTTTCTATTCCTGTAAAGATTTGAAAAGCCTGGGAAATTCTATACAGTTAGAACCAACTCGACGACACTTAACGACAACAATAATTACTATCAGAACAGGAACCAGACTCTGCTCACCCAAGATCGGAGCAGCACCCACAAGAGTGATGATCTCCCACACTTACTTGCACAACCTCCCAATGACCAGAGGTACACCCCCACCAACTCCATCAGCCAAAGGCTGCTCAGTCTGACTCGAACCCCAACTGCCAATGCAGTGCCTCTTTTTTTAATTCTTAGGTCTTTCCTATTCTTCTCCTGCCCCTAATATTCTTTTTCTTTTTTTCTTCATTTCCCATTTTTTAAAATAATTATTGTAGTTGTTGATTGCCTGGAGTAGATGCCGTATGTCATCTCTTTCACCTAGGTCTCTCCCAGTCAGCAGTCAGCACTTCCCTGTTTGGCAGCGCATATTTTCATGAGGGTTGAATGATTTTTTTCTCCATCTATTTTTACCTTTTTCAAAATTCTTTGCTCTCCCTGTGCCTCCCTGTTGTCTTTCTTTTCTTTCTTTCTTCTTCTTCCTTCTATATTTTCTTTTTCCTTCCTTTTATTATTATTATTTTACCCCATGGAGTGGTACCCACTCTTCTGAGCTCTCCAGTCAGTATTCCCCACTCTTGCCCCTCTATGGATAACTGTGTTCTCTCCTCAGACTGAGCTCTGTATTACTGCTACAGACATATTTCACAGCTAAAGTTTGTCTCAGTACTGTGATATTTTTCTTCTTTTTTGTCTTGTTGCTTTTTCCTTTCTACTTAATCATTCCTTCCTTCCTCTTTGCTTTTTGCTTTGTTTCTTCCTCCCCCCCCCCCCCCCATCTTTTTCTTTGGACACTATGGAGTGAGTCCTATTGCCCTGTCACTTCTGCATTTAGAATCTTACACACATAGATTTAAAATCAAAGGATGGAGAAAATCCATCAAGCTAACAGCAGTCAACAAATTCCAGAACTGACAATATTGATATCTGATAAAATAGACTTTTAGAAAAAAACAACCTAGAGACAAAGAAGAAAGTTATATAATGATTAAAAAGTCAATTGATCTGGAGGACATAGCCATAACAAATACCTACACTCCCAACGAAAGAGCCTAAAAATACATCAATCAAATCTTAACAGAATTGAAAAAAGAAATAGACAACTCTACAATAATAGTGGATTTCTGGTGTGGTGCTATGGGTTAACGTGCTAGACTGCAAAGATGGTTTGGTTTGCAAGGTTGGCAGTTCCTCAACCTATACAAGGTCATTATGAGTCAGAACCGACTCGACGGCACTGAACAACAACAACAGTAGGGGAATTTAATACAACACTTTCCATGTACAGAGTAACCTCAAAGAAAATTAATAAACTTGCTTATCAAAATAAAAGAGGAAAACCATGAAGACTTACTAAACATTGAAACAACAGTGGAACAGTGGGAAAAAATTACAAGAAAACCCAAAGAAAAATGAACTCCGAACAGAAAATCAGGTGAAACAAACAAACAAACAAACAAACAAACCCACAGGAAAATAACAGCAATTGATTCATACCTAGAATTCAACTAGTAAGAAACTCAACAAAGACAAAGAACAACAACCAACTAAACAACCCAGTCAACCAACTTGACCTCATAGACTTTTACTGAGCACCCAACCCAACACAATATACAGTCTTGTCCAGTGTACATGGACTATTCTTCAGAACAGACCTTATGTTAGGTCACAAAGAAAGTCTGAATATTTAAAATCATTGAAATATTACAAAGTATCTTCTTAGATCACAACGCTATAAAATTAGACATTTTAGGCACCTAGTAATAATCAGACTGTGAACCGCAAGGTCAGCAGTTCGAAACTACCAGCTGTTCCGCGGGAGAAAGATGAAGCTTTCTGCTCCCATAAAGATTTATAGCCTCAGAAACCCTGTACAGGGTCGCTATGAGTCGGAACCGACTCCACGGCACACAACAACAACAACAACAGTAGAGAAGAAGAGTCCTGGTGTGGCGCTGTGGGCTAATGCGTCAGACTGCAAAGTCATTTGAACTGCAAGGTCAAGCTCACCAGCTTCTCCTTGGAAGCCCTAGACAGGGTCGCTATAGGTCAGAATCAATTGGAAGACACTTAACAACAACAATTAGAGAAGAAAAGAGGCCCAAGGACTGCTCCCTTGAACATGCTAATATTTTGAGAACATTCAGCTAGATGTTAGACCCCTTTTCCTGGAGGTCCCAGCCAACAATTTACATTTTCATGTCATACAAGGCCACACTTACAAGACAAACTGAGCACACAGCGATGGCAAATAAAATCAGAAGAAAGACAAGAAAAATAAATGCCTATTGTGTATGTACCTAACAGTTTCTCCCCTTCACTAGGAGGACTCTTTGTTGTTATTGTTAAGTCTGTAGAATAGGTTCCAACCCATAGTGACCCTGCACAGGGTTTCCAAGGAGCAGCTGGTGATCTTGAACCACCGACTTTGAGGTTCAAATGGACTTTACTTTGCAGTCCAGCACATTAACCCACAGCACCATCCCAGGACTCTGAATAGGACTCTGGGCAGCCCCTATTCGAATTCATTCTCCCCCACATCCATTTGGCCCATTTAGGGCTGCCATGCTATAGGAGAAATTAATGTCACAGAAGTTCAATGAAGAAAATGTTTCAAGAGACTGACAAATGTTCCCAAAAGATAAGAGCAGTGGCTGGAACATTGTGGAATCTCAGTGAATGTCTGAAGAAGGAAAGGAAGGATGAAAAAAGAGAAGGCAGACAGGAAAGTAGCAGAGAAAGAGGATCTAGGCATCTTGGTAATGATTCATTTTCATAAATTTCTGGGCAAAAAGAAGACTTGGAGTCTAGAGACTCAAATTCACCAACCAACCATAAACCATTTAGTCTCCCTGAACCTCTTTTTTCAGTATTCAAAGGGAATGTTTATCATATAGATTGTGTAAGTCCAAATGAACACTATGTATTACAAAGTCATCCTTAATATGAACCATGTGGGAATACTCTAAAACACTGGATGAGGAAAGAAATTATACATTTTCTAACAACTCTTCACAGAATTCCAAGTTAGAATTAAAGCTTGGGGAAATAAAATTCTGGACCCTGAGCTCTACAAAATTGAGAGTAGCCAATTTTATTTATTTTTTAATGTTTTATTGTGAATTATATGATAGTTTACATGGGAGAACATTAGTTTTACACTCATTCTATCGTATATCGTTTAATTGCCATGGTTACAATCCCCTCCATGCATCATCAACCAACCAAAGGGTATACCCTGCAAGCCTGCCCCCTACACTTCCCCCCCGCCCCCAATCTACAGCACACAGTCACTCACCCTCTCTGGATCTAAAGTCTCCAGCTGCTCCATCTCTCCATGTCATCATCTCTGGCTCCATCTCAGGCATCACTGCTTCTTTGGGTAGGGTCCCGCTCTCGGCTCTTCTCCGTTGATGGTCCTAGGGACCTCCGGAGGGTAGCCAATTTGAATACTAATATTTGTATGTTATTGTTGTTATGTGCTATTGAGTTGGTTCAAACTTATATTGACCTTGTATAGGGCTTCCGGGGAGAAGCTGCAACCGGTGAGCTTGAACCACCAACCTTGCAGTTCAGACTGACCTTGCAGTCCAGCGCCACACCAGGACTCCTGTTGTTAAGTAGGAGTTTATAATTTCAGAGCAATTTTACATATATTGTTTAATTGGCAAAAATACACTGTGTATGAGTTGTTATTGACATTTTAATTATGGAAGTCAGACAAAGTAATATGGACGTATTCTTGTTTGCACTTCCTTGTTAGTGCTCCCTCACCCTTGTCAGAGAGAGGCATCAATGTTACAGAGTAACGGAATGAGAATTCCAGTCAACGGTAACATTGGGATTATCTTGTTAGAATAGAAACTCAGAAATGGGTTCAAGGTATACATATATTTGTGACTGTAGAGCCATATTGACAAATTGGTTTTCCAACTATATGTACTGACTCTTAATGCCACTGGAAACATGTCAACATGCTCTAATATATTAACTGTGAACTGAGTGAAGGTTTAAAGAGCAGATCATCAGTTTTACATTCAACAGATCATGTATTTTATTCATTACAATGATTGCAATCCCTTCCATGTGCCAACGGTTAACAGTATTTACCTCTACTCACTTTAACTGTATTGCATTTCTCCCTGTGTCTCCTGCTACTTTCATTTTTCCTCTACTAACCTCCCTCTTGTTGTATACCACTGTTAACATGTGTGTAACCTCCAGCCCATGAATAATTTTCCCTATGCCTTGCCACTTGTAATCATTATAGATTGTTTTATCAAGAAAACCTTATTTTAAAACTTGTTACAACATTGGTCTCATACAGTATTTGTCCTTTTGTGATTGACTAACTTCAGCATCGTGTCCTCCAGTTTCTTCCATGTTGTGAGGTGTTTCACAGATTCATCCTTATTCTTCAACATTGTGTAGGATTCCATTGTGTATATGTACCAGTTTGTTTAACCGTTCTTCTGTGGATGAGCATTTAGTCTGTCTCCATCTTTTTGATGTGTCTCTTGTAGACTGCATATAGAAGGATCCTGGTTTCTTATTCATCCTGATCTCTCTGTCTCTTGACTGGTGCATTTAATCCACTTACGTTCAGTGTAAATATTGATAGATGTGAATTGATTGCTGTCATTTTGCTGTGTGTTTCTGTTGTGTTAATGTTTACGAAATCTTTCTGACTTCCCTCTTTTTATTTTGATGTGAACGTGTATTAATTTTCTTTGAGGTTATCCTTTAATTTTTTCCTGTTTTATCTTGAAATCTAATTAACATCCTCGCCATTTAGAAGTGCAGTGGTTACGAGTTGGGCTGCTAACCTCAAGGTCAACAGTTTGAAACTACCAGCAACTAGCTTTTTAAAAGATGAGTCTTTCTGCTCCTGTAAAGATTTACAACCTCAGAAACCCTATGCAGGATCACTATGAGTTGGAACCAACTCACAGCACACCATCATCACCACTGGAGGCCTGGTGTGGCACCACAGGTTAATGCAATGGACTGCAAAGTCAGCTTGAACTACAAGGTTGACATGGTTCAAGCTCACCAGCCACCCCTAGGAAACCCTATACAGGATTGCTATGGGTCGGAACTGACTTAATTGTACTTAACAACAACAACAACAACATATCTATACTATTCCCTCTTTTTGCTTTGCAGCTTACATTATTATAAATTGATATATCTCTGGTTCCCTATTTTCAGTCCTATAGGTTTGTTTTACTTTAAATACTTGTGTATCTGGATTGAGGTCTGAGTGGTGTTGTCATCTATTTAAATCTCAGTTTGTTGTCTGTTGTTGCAGGTTCTCAGCCCAAAGAACACCATTTAATAATTTTTGTAAAGTTGGTCTAGTTATTACCAATTCCTCTCATTTATGTTTATCTGAAAATGTCCTAATTTCACCATCATATTTGAAGCACAGAATTGCTGGGACTATGAATCTTGGTTGGTAAGGTTTTCCTTTCAGATTTTTGTATATGCTGTCCCACTGCTTTATTGCCCACCTGGTTTCTGCTGAGAAATCAGAGCTTAGTCATACTGGTTCGCCTTTACATTATAGGTAAGTTTTCATTTTTCCGGAGATGCTCTCAGGATTGTTTCCTTGCCTTTAACTCTGAAACGCTTGATTATGACATGTCTTGGTGATTTTCCTATGTGATCTATTCTGTCTGGGGTTCTTTCAGCTTCTTGTAGGCTTATCGTCTTGTCTTTCCGGATATTAGGGAAGTTTTGGTGTCGCTTCCTGTTCTGGGTGGGCGGGGCTTGATGGCGGTTTGGGTGGAGGTGCAGTGAAGTTCACTGTCAGCAATACCACAGAATACCAGGCAAAGCAGATCCGGGGCAGAGCTCCAAAACTCGGAACCACAGAGATAGG
>NW_006408637.1:9285859-9312069 GCF_000296735.1 Chrysochloris asiatica
GCCTTTGGAGGACTCTTTGTCTCCCTATATTGCACAAGAAGAGTCAGCAACTGCTGTCATATAGCCAAGCTACAATCACACTCTATAAAACATCAAAACCCAGGCAAGAACCAATACCAACTGCCTTATACCAGGGAAACAGACAACACCTGTGAAGGTTACTCTGAGTTAAGCAATAAGAAGAGTGAAAAGGGAAGCCCACATCCTGATCACATCTCCCTGAAAGCAATCAGAAAGCATAAAAAAAAATACCAAAACACATAATTAAGTATTAATGCCACAGATAAACACTAAACATGTTCGAGAAGCAAAAGCAGATGACCATATCAGCACATGTCCAAAAACAAGATACAATGTTTGAGACAAATGACCTAGAAGTAGACCTGGACTCCATTCTTCCTATTCTTTAATTCCAATCATTCATCTTCATCTTGTCCCACACAACTCCTTGGCTTTCTTTGGATTTTTTCATTATTCTTGATGATTATTCTAGCATGCTAGTATTGAGAACTTTATATTCAAGCTCATTAATTCAGACTTCCATTGCTTCATATCTGCTCCTTAGCCCTTTCAATGTATTGTCCATATCTGAGATCTTAGTTTTAATCTTCTGGATTTCTATTTACAGGTTTTGTGTTGTTTCAAAATCTGCATTCATTTTGTTGATTTGTTCATGTAGTGTATTCCTCAATTCTTCCGAAGTTCTTTCTGTGTTCTCCTTGATTTCCTCAATCTTTCTTTCAGTCCTTTGATGGTAGCATTCTTTTGAGTTCCTTTTGAGTTAGATCCATTACCTTTTTTCTTCCTCACAAACATTTTTTGACATTGCATCTTGGTCCATTTTTTGAGCCATTTTCTCTTGTTTCTTCATGTAAGCTAAAATGATTTGTTGTCTCTTTGGCATTGTGGTGTCATTATACTTGTATTTAATTGATGATTATATGTTGATGTGTTCTTAGGCTCTCACCAACTGTCTCCTTTCCTGTTGCCTATGTGAATCTGCTCTGCTAGTCCACCTTCTGTCAGCAAGGCTGCTCACAGAAGTTCAAGATAGGTTGCATCTCTGCATGCTGGCCACTCACCAGTACGTCTCTCTCTCTCTCACTGTCCATGTTCAGTTTTTCCTCCTACCAAGCACTGAATGCATTTCTCTAAATTTTCCTCTGAAGCTCAGAGTTCCAGAATTTTTATATGTGTCTGTTTCATTTGGTGTCTTGTATCTTTCTTGTAGACGATCAATGTAGTGCAACTGCTGAGTCCACCTCATTAAAATAAGATGCAATGATCATTTTCCAAAAATGTCTTTATAGGCCTCATGCTAGAATGCTTTAATTAAAAAGACCCCAAAGAACATTTAACTCAATGCCTCCACTTTGTCTATGAAAAAAAAATGGATGTCTTATGAATTAGTGAATTGTTTTATCCTGTGTTAGGTAATTGTTAGAGGATAAACTGGAACCAAATCACAAGTGCTCTGGGGTTTTGCCCAATTCTTTTTCCAAAAAATGTGAAAAAATGTAAATGTTAATGTTTGCACAGGTTTTATCACCTGCACCTGCATTTGTGATTCCAAGATGCAAAAAGAAGTGGTTGATTCCATGGCTTCAGTCAGCCTCCACTCTTTTCCACTTAAATAGCTGTTGGATGGGGATGGCTTGACTGGTGGGGGGCCTGGTCTGGAACTCTCAGTCAGGGCTCTCCCAGAATGAAATACACTGACATTTACCAGAACCTACCACTGCTGGGACAGGCTAGGGTCCCAGCTGATTGCAAGTCTACGTGAAAGAGTTGATCTGACCATCTAACAATAGAAATAACATTTCCTGACATTTTCAAAGGGCTCTTCAAATGAATTCAGAAAAAGTAGTGGAGAGATGTCTGAACTGGGAGCAGGGACAATGTTTCTAATTCTAGATCAGCCACTATCTAGTTTATGCTTTGACATCAGAATCTAATTTTAGAATTCCATATGTGCTAATTGAAGAGCCATGGTTCTTTCTTTGGAAAGGTTATCTTCTGCAACCATTGCGTATTGGCATGAAAAAAAGGCCTATCAGAAGGATGAACTGTCCTCAGGCACACTGCTTTCAAGTACAGTTTGAGTGCTTCATTTAATTATTCATCCCTAAATATTTATCAAATATTTGTTTTAATCTGGACATGCAACACATCTGATGCTATGGAAAATTCAAAATAGTGCAAAAACACCTAACTGTTCATCCAAAATCTTGGGGAACCATCCACAGTAACATTTGAAAAGCAGGCTGTTGAAGGTTGACTATCTCAGGAAACAGGTTCTGAGTTTAATTTGAGCATGTAGAATGTTTATCAAGATATGCTCTGGGGAACAGTGCCATGAATCACAGGGGGAAAAGCAGAGCTGGGCAAAATGAGAAACCATGCTGTAATCAGGTCCAAACAACAGACTTAACTAACCCCAAAGGGAGAGCTGAGTTAAAATGACTGTCATACTCACATTGTTCTACATTGTTCCAAAATGGGCAGACATTTATACCCTTCAAAATGGATCAGTCATTACATGTGGTCCTCCTGTGAATGGGACACAATTTTGAGTGAAGTAGCCCTCTGAAATTGAGGCAACCCTGAAGCAACTTTCAGTTGAAAGAATCTTCTGACAGCATTCGGGTCTTAGCACTAATCTATATATATGTAAGTTGTCATCAAGTTGATGCTGACTCCTATAAACCCCATGTGTGTCAGAGTAGAACTGTGCTTCATGGGGCTTTCAGTGGTTGATTTTTTCAGAAGTAGATGCCTGGGTCTTTCTCCTGAGGACCCTCACACCTCCAGCATTTCAGTTATCAGCTGAAAATGTTAACTACTTGTCCACATAGGGACTCCTAAGTGATAAGACAAGTGTTTCACTGAAGGAGGGCCTGGGGAGCACATCACAATGCCTGCGGCATCAGTGCTCAGTAGGTATGTGATGATGGAATGATCCTCTTATTGTAACAAGAATTTCCATTATCTGGGGTAATTCACAAAATTCAGTCATTATGCTGACCAGCCACTGCCTAAAACAAACTCCCTAAAGACATCTCTAGAATTCCTTAGGAGGGCCTACCAGGGAATTATAAAATCTCCAAATTATATACACAGTCCTCTCTTGGTGCACTTTTTGCCCAAACACCAAGAAGAAAATTCATTCCATCAACTTGGCTACATGTTCATTTGTGAACTTTATTTGCCTTTAAAATCAACTTATTGTTTTTGGCCTACTTACCAAAAAAACTGTGCCCCACTGATTAGCTATGTTTAGTTGTTATGATCAAGACCCAATGATACTGAAGAAATAAATCCAAAGTGCATTCAAGTCATTGGCAAAAATAAGGCAAGGGGAATTGATGGAAGACAAATAGAAATGTTTCAACAAACTGATGCGGCATTGGAGGCACTCACTCACCTATACTAAGAAATTTGGAAGACAGTGACTTTGCCAAATGATCCGAAGAGATTCGTATTTGTGCTCTTCCAAAGAGAGGTGACCCAACAGAATGCCAAAATCATATTACAATATCATTAATATTGTATGCAAGTAAAATTTTGCTAAAGATCATTCAAAAATGGCTGCAACCATACATTGACAGAGAATTTCCAGAGGTTCAAGTCAGATTCAGAGGAGGATGTGGAATGGGGGTTATCATTGCTAAAGTTGGATGGATCTTGGCTGAAAGCAGAGAATATTAGATGTTTACCTGTGCTTTGTAGACTATGCAAAGAGTTTTGATTATGTGGATCATGACAAGCTATGGAGAATGTTACAGCAAATGAGTATTTCATGAGGAACCTGTATATAAAGCAACAGGCAGTTGTTTGAACAGAACATGGGAACACTGAATGGCTTAAAATTAGGAAAGGTGTGTGCAAGGGCTGAATTCTTGTACCATACTTATTCAATCTGTATGCGGAGCAAATCATTCAAGAAGCTCAGTTATTTGAAGAAAAACATTGCATCAGGATTGGAGGAAGAATCATTAACAACCTGTGCTATGCCGATGATGCAGCTTTGCTTGTTGAAAGCAAAGAAGACTTAAAATACTGATGAAAATCTAAGACCACAGCCTTCAACATGAGTTGCGCCTCAATGTAAAGAAACTATTAGACCAATAAGTAACATCTATATAAATGGAGAGTAGATTGAAGTTGTCAAAGACTTCGTTTTGCTCAGATCAACCATCAGCCCTCATTGAAGCAGCAATCGAGAAATCAAATGACGTATTGCATTGCGCAAATCTTCTGCACAAGACCGCTTTGAAGTGTTAAAGAGCAAAGATGTCAGCTTGAGTACTAAGGTGTGCCTGACCCAAGCCATGGTATTTTCAACAACCTCATATGCATGTCAAAGTTGGACAGTGAATAAGGAAGACCACAGAAGAGTTGATGCCTTTGATTTATGGTGCTGGGGGAGTGTATTAAGAGCACCATGGGCTGTCAAAAGAACAAACCAATCTATGTTGGCAGAAGTACAACCAGAATGCTCCTTGAAAGCCAAGATGGCCAGACTTCGTCTCTCATTCTTTGGACATATTATCAGGAGAGACCAGTCCCTGGAGAAGGATATCATATTTGGTAAAGTGGAAGGTCATCGAAAAAGAGGAAGACCACCAGTGAAATGGATTGGCACCGTGGCAGCAGCAATGGGTTCAAACATAGCAATGATTGTGAGGTTCACACAGAACCAGACAGTGTTTCATTCTGGCATGCACTGTGAGTCAGTACTGACTCAATGGCACCTAACCACAACAATAGCTGATTTCTGAGACTCACCTACTTGATCTCCAAGTCACAAACTTGGATCCCCTGGTGATTCCAAAATGAAAGAAGCAGGAACACTACAAATTTAATGTTAAATATGCTGGTCCTCAGGCCCTTACACCTCCATTCTACTTTCTAGTTGGTAATTATGATGGTGCATAAATCAGGAGATGATGGTACCTTTCTTCATAGGTAACTTACTCAGCCAAGTTTTATGGAACACTCACCTGATACTGAATATGTATTTTACTAGGTCTGGGACAGAAGATCAGAAAAGGTAGATCATTTTCCCTGAAGGAGTTCACAGTTTAGCAGTGGGGATCAACGAATATCCACATAATTTAAAAACATGTGGTGACTCTGTGATATAGATCAGCTAAGGATGCAGTAGAAAGATGAGACTTTCTGCTTTCATAAAGATTTACAGCCTCAGAAACCCCATACAAGGTCATCTAACATTGTTAACTACATGTATATGAGCACAACTGATTTTTGTGTATTGGCTTTGTACTGTGCAGCTTTACTGAATTATATACATGTATTAACTAATAAATGTATTAGCCTTAGTAGCTTTCTTGCCGATTTTTGTTATTTTCTCTATATAGTATCATATCTGTGAAAAACGATAGTTTTACTTCTTCCTCACCAGTTTGACTACATTTTATTCCTATTTATTGCCTAATTTTTCTGGCTAGGATCACCAATACAATAATGAATAGCAGTAGAGAGGTTGGGTAATCTTGTCTTGATCATTATCGTACGGGGAAAGCTCTCAGTCTTTATGATGTTAGCTGTGTAGACTACAAACTTCTTGACGATCATTTTCTTTTGCTTTTTTTTTTTTTTTTATCGTTTAGAGTGCTTTAAAGATAATGGATACTCAGTAGATTCTTATAGAATTAAATTGCAATTTTGCAGTATCCAATCTGTCTGGGCAGGGCTGATGAATGGAGATGCTGATAGATCTCTTGTGAAACAATAGTGAATAATTGTTATCAGGACTGATTGTGAGAGTTGGGAATGTAAAGCTAGACATTTTGTAGCAAAAGGAGGGGAGTGATTAACTTTGCAGTCTAGGAGCGGAGGTCCCTGGGACCACCAAGGGAGAAGAGCAAAGAGCAGAGCGGGACCCTACCAAGAGAAACAGTGATGCCAGAGATGGAGGCGGAGACAATGACGTGGAGAGATGGAGCAGTTGGGGACTTTAGACTCAGAGAGGGAGAGGGGCTATGTGTTGATGACCAGGAGGCAGGCTTGAAGGATATATCCTTTGGCTGATTGATGATTCATGGAGGGGATTGTAACCATGGCAAGGAAATGATCTACGATAGGATGAATGTAAAGCTAATGTTCTCCCATGTAAACTATCACATAATTCACAGTAACACTTTAAAAATAAAAAAGAAATGGTGCAGGGACTACTGAATTTCCATATGTGAAAGAGTGATGCTGGATCCATCCCTCACACCATATATGAAAATTAGCTCAAAATGAAATTATAACTTAAATATAAAAACTAAGATGATAAAAATATTAGAAGAAAACATAGTATAAATCTTCAAGACTAGTTTTGTTGTTTTTAACTTCTTATTGTGAAGTGAGTGATAATTCACAGAGCAGATCATCATTTTTACATTCAACAAATCATATATTTCATTTCATTTCAATGAATGCAATGTCCTCATTATAACATCAGTTATCCTACTCCCTCCGTGTGATTCTTGTTTCCATTCCATGTCCTTTCCCAACCCTTTAGAATTTTGTCTTCAGACAAATGTTGTCCTTTTGATCTTGAATGCTTGACGATTCTATGGTGTGCATACCTCACTAGTGTTTTCACCCCGACATAGCTCTCTATTGCTTGGCTGTTGAGTCCTGGTGTGGTACTGCAAGTTAATGAGCTGGACTACAAGGTCAGTTTGAACGGCAAGGTCGGTGGTTCAAGCTCACCAGCTACTACTTCAGAAACACTATGAGTCAAAACTGACTCAACAGCACTTAACAACAACATTGCTTGGCTGAAAACTGAGCCATGGGTAACCAAGGATTCCTCCATTCTCTGAGCAGCAAGCTTGGTCTTTTTTTTTATAATTTTGAGTTTGTCCCACATATTCTCCCACACTATAAGGACCTTCTAAAGTGATCCCTTTTGGAATAGTTGATAGTGGTAACCTAGTGTCATCTAATTCTCTCGCCTTGCGGTCATGGAGACTGATCACATATTCCATTAGTCCACTGGACTAATTCATTCCAAGAGTCTTTAATTTGCATCACTCCTCTTTCTTCCATATAGGGAGGAACCAACAGTTGCACCATAGATGGCCGCAAGTGGGCTTTTAAGAGCCTATTCGCTACTCACAAAAATAGAAAATAAAAGATTGTCTTTGTGGACTATGTTATGGTGATTGGCCATGGTGTCAGGACAATGGATTCTTGGGCATATCGAAAGCACAAACAACAAAAGACAGAAACAGATTCATTAAACTTCATGGTATTTCTGTTATACGCACCAGATAATTAAGACAATGATCCTGTATAGGGTTTTCAGGACTGTAACTCTTTACCATAGTAGAAAACCTCATTTTTCTCCCATGAAATGGCTGGTGAGTTTGAAGTGCTGATCTTGTGGTTAACAGTCTAGTGTTTTTCCACCAGTACTGCTATTTGTTGTTGTTGTTAGGTGCCACCAAGTCGATACCGACTCATAGCGACCTTATACACAACAGAACGAAACACTGCCTGATCCTGGGCCAACCTCACTACTGTTGCCACGCTTGAGTCCATCGATGCTGCCACTTGGCCAATCCATCTCATTGTGGGTCTTCCTCTTTTTCTCTGACCCTCCACCTTATCAAACATGATATCCTTCTCCAGTGTCTGGTCCCCCCTGACAATATGTCCGAAGTATGAGTGATGAAGTTTGGCCATCCTGGCCTCCAAGGAGCACTCTGGCTGCACTGCTTCCAACACAGATCTGTTGGTTCTTTTGGCAGCTCATGGCACTTTCAATATTCTGTCATTGTTGTTGTTGTGAAGTGCATTAGGGAAGTGCAAATCAAAACCACAATGAGCTATAGGCATACCTTGTTTATTGTCTTTCACTTTATTGTACTTCACAGATACTGCATTGTTTGTTTACAAATTGAAATATTGTGGCAACCCTGCACCAAGCAAGTCTATGGGCATCAGTTTTCAAACAGCACTGTATAACAAGCTTTGCAATGAATCTGGGGCATGGCAAAGTTGGGGGACTCCTCCAGTAAACTTAAGGCAAAGGATCAATACGAAGAAAATTATGCATATTTTCTAAGCAAAATAATTATTAGTAGCAGAACAGGTCAAAGCAGAGCCACAAAAGAATGGTAAGCTCCAAAGTCTAGACAGATCCTCTCTCCACCTTCTGGTTCTCTATTTATATCTCCCAATCAGAGGACTATCTGCCTGCTCTCTAACATCTACAGAGTGAGTCAAAAATTATTCATACTCTGGCTGTTAGAGTTTACTTTAATCAACTTCTAGAAAAGACAAATGCATCATTTTTAAATATAATCTCCTTGTTTCAGTACACTTAGTCCATCTCTCAATAAGCTTTCATATTCCCTTATTAAAAAATGTTCTAGGCTGAGCTGCGAGCCATGAATACACCACTATCTTCACTTCTTAATCAGAGGTGAATCTTCCTCCTTGAACAGGTGCTTTCAGGGGTTCAAACAGGTGAAAGTCTGAGGGAGCAAGATCAGGACTATAGGGGGATGCTTTAACACCTCAAAAGGAAGTTTGTACACAGTGACAACAATGTGGCAGAGGTGTGTGGATGTGCATTGTCATGCAAGATCACAGGGCCCTCGGACCTCACTCCTCTGCATTTCATCCTAAATTTAGGCTTCAGCTCTTCAGTGAGCATTTCATTGTAACAAGTACTTGTTGTTGTTGTTGTGTGCCATCAAGTCAGTTCCAACCCATAACAACCCTGTACAGGGTTTCCAAGACTGTAAATTTTTATGGGAGCAGAAAGCCTCATCTTCCTCCCATGGAGCCGTTGGTAGTTTCAAACTGCTGACCTTGTAGTTTGCAGTCCAATTCATAACCACTATGCTACAAGAGCTCCCTTTTAACAAGCACTATTAACTGCTAAACCGTTTTTCTGAATGTATCCCAATACTGACCCTTGAGAATCCCAGAAAATCCCAGAAAACCATAAGTATCAATTTTCCAAGCGATGATTGACTTTTTTTTTTTTTTTTTTTTCATTTAAAAATTTCATTGTGGAGAAATTGTTGTTGTTGTTGTTAGGTGCCATCGAGTCGGTATCAACTCATAGTGACCCTATACACAAAAGAACAAAACACTGCCTGATCCTGGGCCAACCTCACAGTTGTTGCCATGTTTGAGCCCATTGACCAAAAAGTTTGCCAGGTTAACTATAATCATACAATTGAGCACTACGGATTACATTCACCGTGCTGTTGCCAGCACCAGGCAGTTGTTACCTTTTCATGATAAAAGGTAGCTAGAAGTAGATGAATCAAAGATAACCAGGGCAAAATATAGTATACTCAGCATTTCTGAAACATAGATTCTAATTCTATGAATAGCATCCAAACAACAGCAAATGTTTGGTTGGGAGTGTTTTAGTCAAATGCAATTATTTTTTGCAGACCTTGGCACACAAATGGCAACGAGATACTTTAAAAATGACACATGCAAGCTATCACTTTATTGTAATAATATATAAAGCAAATAAGTTTAAATGTTCACAACCACACTATACATTGTGATGGATGGTGTTATTGAGCTCACTCAAGTTTCAAGGAGTAGTTTAAAGAATTCTTGAAATTCAGTGACCCTCATATAAAGACACAGATTTGAAATGCATATACGTGTTTATGTTAGGAACACATAAATGTTCACGTTCCTAACATTATTCATAATTTCACCATTTCATACATCCTCAGTGAGTTCACCAAGCTCAAGACCTTTTTTTTATTAAAAGAACTGGCACTATTATATTGTTATTAGCAGCGTGCTTCAAAGGAAGCCATTTTTGATGAGTAATAACTGATCGATAACCAACAGGGTTTTTTGTTTTGTTTTGTTTTTGAAGCTTTTATTGTGAATTGTGTGATAGTTTATAAGGGAGAATGTTGGTTTTACACTCATCCTATTGGATTTTGCCAACAGCACTCAGTCTTTCTCTTTCCATGAGTCTGGAGTCCTCAGCTGCTCCCTCTCTCCATATTATCTCTGCCTACATCTCTGGTGTTGCTGCTTCTCAGGCTGGGGTCCTGCATTCCACTTGTGTTCTTCTCCCTTGATGGTCCTAGGGTCCTCTGTTCCTGAACTATAAGATTAACGACTCCCCCTTTTTTGTTACAAAACTTCTACCTTTACAGTTGTGACAATCACAATTAGTCATGATAACAATTACTCACTATTGAATCATAAGCATCTTTTCCCCATCTCCTTTCACCAGACCCATCTAGACAAGATGAAAACTATTCAGTGGGGATTCTGCCTTCCCCCGCACACTCTGAAACTAAATTCCTTCTTGAAAACATTTAAGCCAGCTACTTGTGCTTTTATAGGCCCCCATTCTAGGTAGCAAATGTCTAAGCTGCCCATCCCTACCAACCCTGTATATAGAGGGGATAGGCTTGATACTTGATGTGCAGACTCCTTCCCTCTCAGTTAGTATTTTGAGCTACTATACCTATAAATCCATCACTTGTCTGCCAGTTTGTTGTATTGTGCTGGCTTGTGAGTTGTTATGAATCTGGAAACTATGCCACAGGTATTTTAAGTACAAGCAGGGTCACCCACAGTGGACAGGTTTCAGATGAGCTTCTAGACAAATGCAGACTAGGAAGCAGGAGTGACAAACTACTTCCAAATATTTAGTCACTGAAAAACCTTATGAATAGAGAAACACTGTCAGATATAGTGATGGAAAATGAGCCCCTCAGGTTGGAAGGCACTCAAAATGTGACTGGGGAAGAGCTGCCTCCTCAAAATAGAGTTGACGGTGATGACACGAATGGAGTAAAGTTCATGGGAGTAAAGCCTGCAGGACTTCCATGTGCTGACGGGGCACAACTTAAAATGAAGAGAAACAGCTGTAAACATCCATTAATAATCGGAACATGGAATGCACAAAGAATGAATCTAGGAAAATTAGAAATTGTCAAAAATGAAATGGAACACATAAACATCGATATCTTAGGCATCAGTGAGCTGAAATGGACTGGTATTTTGAAACTGGCAACCACATGGTTTACAATGCCGGGAATGGCAAATTGAAGAGGAATAGTGTTGCATTTATTGTCAAAAAGAATATATCCAGATCAGTCATGAGGTATAATGCTGTCTGTGATAGAATAATATCCATGCACCTACAGGGAAGACCAGTTAATACCACTATTCAAATGTACGCACCAACTACTAAAGCCAATGAGGATGAAGTAGAAGAGTTCCCGGGCGAACAACTTTCTTACTCTTGTAGTAGCCAATCAGGCTGTCCTTTTCGTTTTGGATTTTTCTTGCTGGTCTTTCTTTCAAGACATATCTTCTGTTCCTCTAGTTGTTCCAGGCTAATTTGCTTGTCCTTTCAAGTGGGAATGTCCTACCTCAAAAGGTTCTAGATGGGGCTCAGGATTCCACGTAGGGTCCTAGACACTACAACGGTTCCGCAAGAAGGCTATTTCACTGGGCAAGTTCTAGAACTCCTTGTAGGTATTCCAATCTGTTATAGGCTGAAGACGGGTTTACAAACGTTCTGTAATCTGATAATTGACTTTTGAACTTGTTCTTGGTCAATATTGAAGGTTTTTCCATTCCATGGTCTGCCGTCTACTCTCAGGTTCGTAGTGTTGAAGCCATGTCTCATCACCAGTCACAATTTTCTAAAGAAACTTCTATCTTTCTTTGAGTAACTGTCCAAATTTTGTTTGTACATGTCCAAATTCTTTTCTTTATGCACTTCCTTCCAGAAGTTGTTTTTTATCCATCTCACACAAATTTTCAAAACCCAAGTCTGTCATGGATTATTTCATAGACAGAGTCATGACTTGCAAATGATTTGCCACATAATCCACTTTCACTTGTCGATTTGACAGAATCAGTTCACGTGCATGTTCAGTGTGGACATGGATGGGCATTTTAATATAACCAGAGTGTAGATAATTTTTGACTAATCCTTCCATCTGATAGGAATAGACCTACTGCTTTAGTACTCCACCCAAACAATCTTGGCTAGTGGTGGTTCTGCCTCAGCAGGTTAAAGCCAGAACCGCTAAGACCTCTTCTGTAGGGCAAATTCATCACAGTGTCAGTTCCATGCAGCCACAATTCCATAATGGTCTCTTTTCATCGCATTACCAGGCTGAAAGGCATATTACCAAGCCACTGCATGAATTACACAGTAAGTGCTGTCTGACCCCTGTAAATTTAACTTCTGTTTTTCAGTTTGTCTCATTCTCAGATGTCTTGATCCTATTTTTATAGCCTATGATTTGACAGCTAATGCCTTGCATAGCTTGGCCTGCTGGACTCATCCCTACTACTCTTTGTATAGCTTCTCAGCCCGTCCCTACTGCTTACTCTCTGGAGAGCTGCTCAGCCAGTCCAGTGCAGCCACTTGTGCTCAGACAGGCTTGGTTCCCTTCTCCTGCTCTTCATGTGGCAAGCTACTCTCCTTCATCTCCTTTCAGCCTGTTGCTCAAGACATAATGCAGACTAGGTCTCAGTCTTTAGGGTGATCTAGAGCCCTGATGGAGTTCCTGGGAGGTGAAAAGACTAGACATTGAAAGGTTGGGTGGTTCAAGTTCAGCAAGAAGCACCTTGGGGAAAGGTCTGGCTGTGTACTCCTGAAAAATCAGCCACTGAAAACCCTAAACTCATGGAGTAGCCATGGGTCACAATCAACAGCAACTAATAAAGTCCTAATAGTCACTGTAAGCAGTGAATTTAGCAAAGGACTATGTCAGAACCTCAATCCTCAGCATTATCAGTAGGACAGGGTGAGAGAGCCATACAGTCAAGGCATCTTGGACCCCCAGAGTTGATAGCCAGGGGTTATTGTAGTTATTAAGTGCCACTGAGTCTGTTCTGACCCATAGCGACCCTGTATAGGGTTTCTGAAGAGCAGCTGATGAGCTTGAACCACTGACTCTGTGGTTCAAACCAACTTTTCAGTCCAGCACATTGACCCATAGTGCCACAGCTAGGGGTAGATCCAGGTTTTTGTGGGGCATTAGGAGTCCTGGTGTAGCCCTGTAGCATAAACATTGGATTGCTAACCACAAGGTTGGCAGTTTAAACCCACCAGTCACTCCTCGGAAACCCTATACATGGTCTCTATGAGTCAGAATCAACTCAATGGCTGCTGTGTCCTCTACCTGGAGGCCTCTCAGGTCCACTCTTTCGTGACTCCAGCCAAGCAATATTCTATCCAGAGCCATTCTCTGATCTACCTAAGCAGTTGTAGCCATTACCTGCCATGGATGTTTGTACATGCCCATATGGTACTTCATGTGCAACATGTCATTGTTGTTAGGTGCTGTCCAGTCAGTTACAACTCATAGCGACCCTATGCACAACAGAACAAAGCACTGCCTGGTCCTCTGCTAGTCTCACAATTGCTGTTGTGTTTGAGCCCATTGTTGTTGTCACTATGCCAGCCCGTTTCATTGCCACCGTCCTCTTTGTTATGGACCTCCATTTTTCTAACCATGAGGTCCTCCTCCAAGGACTGCTCCCTCTTGAAAACATGTCCAAAGTACAAGAGACAAATTCTCGCCATCCTCGCTTTAAGGAGCACTGTGACTGTACTTCTTCCAAGACAGATTGGTTTGTTCTTCTGGTCTCTACGGCACTTTCAATATTCTTCCCCAACACCATAATTCTAATGCATCAATTCTTCTACTGTCTTCCTTATTCATTGTCCAACTTTTACATGCATCTGAGGCTATTGAAAACGCCATGACTTGTGTCAAGCACACTTTAGTCCTCAAAGTAACATCTTTGCACTTTAATATTTTAAAGAGGTGGGGGTTTTTTGTTGTTGTTTTGTTTTGTTTTGTTTTTTGCAACAGCAGCAGTAGATTTGCCTAATGCAATAGGTCATTTGATTTCTTGGCTGCTACTTCCATGCGCATTTGATTTTGGATCCAAGCAAAATGAAGTCTTTGATAACTTCAATTTTTTTCTCTGTTTATCATGATGTTATTTATTGCTCAAGTTGTAACTCTAGTCATTGATCTTCATCAGTAAGTATTTAAAGTCCCCTTCATTTCCTTTAAGTAAAGTTGTATCACCTGCATATCGCAGGTTATTTATGAATCTTCCTCCAATTCAATGTGTGACAGAGCCATTAAACAATGGTTTTTGTATGGCTTTTGGTTTTCTATTTTTTGTGGATGCATACAGTTACTTAGATATCTGTGAGCACGCCTTATCTTCAGGGAAGCAGAAAGTACATAAATAATGGTCATGTCACTCTTGTGCCCTGAAGTAAATGCAGACATTCACAACAGAAGAAAGAAAACCATTTACTATATGTCAGACACTCCTTAGACTTTTCACAACATCCCACAAATATTAGAGGTGATGGAGGCCAGAAAGACTCAGAGACTTCTGTCAGAATTGGCTCCAAGTGGGAGTGAGGTTGCTGGAATGCAGGGTCCAAGTGGTTGGTGGGAACGAACATCTCTCTGGCAGTTAGCATTAGTGTTTCAGATAATCTGCCCTTCATAAACTGCTCCTGTGCGTCCTGGTGTGGTGCTGTGGGATAATGCACTGGACCACAACGTCATTTGAACCACAGTGTCAGCGGTTCAAACTCACCAGCCGCTCCTCGGAAACCCTATACCGAGTCACTATGAGTCGCCACCAACTACACAACACTTGACAGCAACAACAGCTATGGGTGCAGGATTTCCCACCAGGTAGTGATCATATCTCAGAATTCATTGAATGTTCTTTACCTACAGCATGGACCTTCACACAATGGTTGATAAATAAATATGCCTGGTACACTTGGTTGTTATGTTTCCAAAGTGGGCAGCAACATATTGAAACACACAGTTGAAAATTCACCCTGTCCATCTTCCCACCTTCAAGCTGGATGATTCACTGTGACTTCTAGAGGGTCTTCCAGTGGAGATTCTGCAGAATTCATCAGAAACTGATGAATGAAACCATGTGATCATGATCACATGGTGTTCTCCCACAGTCCTATTGGAGGGAAATCGTCACCGTAGAGCAGTGCACTGCGGTCTTCTGTGCAAACCCAAGCGCTCGGCCTCTGCTCAGTTTAACAATAAGTTTGACATGAGAAACTGTGAATCTATACCACGCCACACTTCATTTAACATACAAGCTATAAGCTTAAGATGAAAAAGCACTTTCATTTTCTTAAATGTGCCTTCAGAAAGAATATGTGTTAATAAAAAGAATACTGACGTGAGTTTCAAGAGGGCTCCATTGTCCCTGCTATCTAAATTGCTTACCTGGTGGGACTGCAGGTTCTAGCTGGCCAAGGGCGATTGGTGCACCCAGCCCACCTCCTCTGGCTCAAGCTGTACAGCTACAGGTACTACACCCAGACATCTCTCATAAACTGGGACCCCCAGACCCTCCCCACATTCCCGTCACTCCCTTGCTCCCAGGTGGAAACATTGGTGGCCAAAGTAAAATGTCAGAAAGTAATTTGGTTTATTAATATACTAATATCTAAAATCTTCCCAGGAATTACAAGGAAATAATTGTGGCTTTGGAAGAATCTTAAGAAGCTTAAATACTACCAAGAGTCATAACATCCTCTCAGGCACCAAAAATGAAATCAACTCTCCTTTTCCTTTCATTTTTGTCAACTTCCCTTCTTGACAATATTCACCAGGAATGTCTCTGGTCTCAGTTACTTCATGCAGTCTGGGAAAGTGACCACCAGATAGGTGGGCAATGTGCCTTCCTAGGATTAAAGTGGACTGCCGAAGACAGGCCAGGACTGGGGGCTACCTTCCAAATGCCCCCTCCTGCTTTACTGACAACATCACTCTCTGATATCTGAGAAGAAAAGGAAGAAGCCAAGTCTGACAGGCAACTTACACTGGCATTGGCCCTTGTCCCGCTCACAGGAACACTTCCTGTGAGTTCCCTCTTCTAAAGAACCTTCCTCTTCACCAAGAGCAGCACTCTTCTGGGGAGTTCATGGGCCTTTCCTGCCTGCAGGAGTCAGAGAACACTCACCACCCACAGACCATTCCAGGCTGCTTGGCATGCATTTTTTAAAAGTTCTCAGAAAACACTTTATGCACAGAGCCCCTTTGAGGCACACTCATGGCTCTGAGCTCATCAGATCAGATTTCTCAAATATTCACCAGTTTCTGGAACGTGGGGGGAAATTGTTTGGTGAAATGTGAATATAGTATTGCGTCCCTCACGAAGGTTAGGTAGACAAGCTGCTCACTCTGTTTAAGAATTCTGCTACAGAGAAGGATGTCATAAATGTTTCTTGTTCTTGGGGTATAAGAATTAGTGTTCTAGGGTCTGGTGAAAAGAGATGGGGATAATATTCTTATGATTCAATAGTGAGTAATTGTTATCAAAACTAATCATGGCTGTCACAACTGTAAAGGTAGAAGTTTTGTAACAAAAAGAGGGGAGTAGTTAATCTTACACTCTAGGAACAGAGGACCCTAGGACCATCAAGGGAGAAGGCCATAAGTGGAATGCAGGACCCAATCCAGAGAAGCAGTGACACCAAAGATGGAGACAGAGATGGAGACATGGAGACAGAGAGCAGCTGAGGACTCCAGACTCATGGAAAGAGAAAGACTGAGTGCTGGTGGCCAGGAAGCAGGTTTGCAGAATGTGCCCTTTGGTTGTTTAAATTATTATATATCCGTGAGTGTTTTTGTGTCCTCCCCTCCCCACCAGAAAAACCAACAAACAAAAAATGGAGGGAATAGAAGCAAATACTGTTGACTGATGATGCACAGAGGAGACTGTAATCATTGCAATGAAATGATGAGTGTAAAACTGATGTTCTCCCATGTAAACTATCACTCAATTCACAATAAAAACTTTAAAACAAAAAAAAGACAGAATTAGTGTTCTATAACCTTCTGAATTTTATAGCATTGTCTTCTGTTGTGAAGTGCCATCAAGTTGGTACCGACTCATAGAGACCCTGTGCACAACAGAATGAAACACTGCCTGGTCCTGGGCCAGGGCCAGGGCCAACCTCACAATTGTTGCCACGCTTGAGCCCATTGATGCTACCATTTTACCAATGTATACAATGAGTATGTCTCCTTGTTCAATTGCCCCTGTAATCATTATATGACATCCTTCCTTGCCTCTTATGCTGCTTTTTGTATTAAATCCTATTTTACTAGAAAATAATATTGCCACTCCTGCTTGTTTTTGATTGTCATTTGCTTGATTTTTTTCCCCCGCTTATCTTTTGATTTTTAGCCTAATTTTGTCTTAGGTATTTCTTATACACAACATATTGATGGACTCTTGGTTTTTCATTCATTCTGCTACTCTCTGCCTCTTGACTGGTGCATTTAATCCATTTACATTCACTGTAATTTTTCAGCGATATGAATTTATTGCTTTCATTTTGCAGTGTGTATTTTTTGAGTTTTGTTTCTGTGCTGTGGATTTCTTCACTCCATATAAATTTATGGGCTATGTTCATTTTGTTTATGGATTTTCTTATAATTTCTTTCACTGTTGTTTTAGTGTTACTAAATCTTTTTTATTTTCCTTTTGTTTAGTTTTATGGAATTTATTGATTTTCCTTAAGGGTTATTCTGTAATTTATTATTTTCTTCCTAAGTTTAAAACAGTCTGTTCTATCACGAAATTGTCTTGACTTCCCTTCCCTTTGGAAGTTTTGTACCTACACTATTTATTTCCTCTTTTTGTTTTGTAGTTGTCTTCATTCACAGAATGATATCTCTGGTTCACTGTTTTCACAATTAGAACTTTATTGTAATTTGGATACTTCTAAAGGTTGGCCTGGATGCTGCTATCATGTGTATTAATCTCAAATTGCTGTATATCATTGCTGTTTCTCTGTCCAAAGAACTTCATTCAGTAATTCTTATAAGGTTGGTTTGATCTTCACAAGTTCCCTGAATTTCTGTTTATTTGGAAATGTCTTAATTTCACCATTATATTGGAAGGACAATTTTGCTGGATAAATAATTTTTGCTTGATATTTTCCCTTCAGCATTTCGTGCGTGCCATCCGATTGCCTTCTTGTCTACATAGTTGCTGCTGAGAAATCAGTGCTTATTCTTATAGGTTCTCCTTTATAGATAACTTTTCATTTTTCCAGAACTGATTTCAAGATTCTTTCTTTAAAAATTACATGTCTTGGTGATTATCTTTAGAGATCTGCCTTGTTTGGGTTTTGTTGAGTTTTTTGAATGTATATCTTCTCATCTTTCATGGTATTAGGAAAGTTTTCTTTCAATAAATCTTCAACAATTTCCTCTGTGTTCTGGAACGCTGATCACATGTAATTTATTCCTCTTGATTGTGTCTTACAAAATACTTAGGAATTTCTCTTTCTTTCATTTTTTCATTTTTCTTTAAGTTCTTATTTCTGTTAACAGATTACTATTTGAAGATTTGTCTTTGATCTAATTCTGCCTTCAACTGATTAAATTTTACTTCCTTCAACATATTATCTATTTCTGAAGTCTTAATATTAATCTTCTAGATTTCTACTTACTGTTTCTGTATGGTTTCCAATTTTTCATTTGTATTTTCAATTTATTCTTGTAAAGTTTTCCTGAATTCTTCTAAAGTTTAATTTGAGGTTTGTTTTTTATTTCATCTTTCTATCAGTCCTTTGAAGATACATAAATATCACTCTTTCAAAATCTTTATCAGATTGTTCCAATGCCTTTAGGTCTTCAGGAATGTTTTCTGGTTCTCTATTTTGGTCACTTGTTTGAGACTTTCTGGTTTGCTTCTTCTTGCGAATGGATGTGTCACTGTATTTGTGTTTTATTGGTTATTTATGTTGGGGTGTTTTACCCAGGGTTTTTTGTTTGTTTGTTTGTTTGGATATAGCTGTTGACCATTAGGCACACGTCACCTGTATCCCAGTAGCAGTGATAAAGGATGGGAGTCTGTGTACAGTTCTCTGATTGCTACTGATGTAGAGCAGTGAAGGCAGGTTAGGCTGCCTTTGGCCAGCATGTGTGACACTATAGGATAAGCACAGAACTTTACACGACAAGATTAGCAGTTGAGACCCACCAGCTGCTCCTCTGAAACCCTATTCAGGGTTGCTATGAGTCAGAACTGGCTCTTCAGCACTTAACAACACCAATGGCATTGTAAATCAGGTGGTGGCTGTTGCCCAGTGGGAGGTACAGGTGAGGTAGACAATGTGGGTCAGGTTGATTTGTGGTCACCACTCACCAGTGTGGGCATTGCTGAAGTCCTGGGCGAGCTGTGCTGATTATCCAGTTGCTGCCCTTATCAGAATATTTCTTGCAAAAATTCAAAATAGCCACACTATATCTTACCAATTGAAAATTCACCATTCCAGTTGTCTCCTTGGTCACTCGTTGTGTTCACTTTTGTCATCTAGCTGTGATTTGGTCTATTTTCTTATCCTTTCCTTCAGGGTTCCAAAATACCATCAATAACTGTTTCTTTTACTTTCTCTTAACTTTGTTGTAGAAGGTTTGAGTAGCTTCTCTGCCTAGTTCAACATCTTGTCAGAAGTCTCTTATTAAGACATTTTGAAAGACAGAATCCTAACTACTTCGTGTCTTTGCATTGGTCCTTTCAACCTAGCCTACTATTAAAGGGATTTTGCAGAGTTTCTGGTCAAAATCCCTGACTACCTGATTTCTCCTCAATTGTAGCACTGTAGACTGAGTGGGCCTTCCATTGTCCTGTCTCCTGTTCTGAGAGTGACTGCCTCTCTATGATGCTGCACTGGCCAAAAGACAAAAATTTTGGGACCCCATGAATGCTGAAAGTGAAGAGGACTTAAAACACTTACTGACAAAGATCAAAGAGCACAGCCTTCAGTATGGATTGCATCTCAATGTAAAGAAAACAAAAATCCTCACCACTGGACCAATAAACAACATTCTTATCAACAGAGAAATGATTGAAGTTGTCAAGGACTTCATTCTTCCTGGTTCAACTATCAACATTTGTAGAAGTAGCAGTTAAGAGATCAAATGACATATTGCATTAGGCAAATCTGCTGCACAAGACCTTTTTAAAGTGTTGAAGAACAAAGATGTCAGCTTGAGGACTAAGGTGTGCCTGACCCAAGCCATGGTATATTCAATAACCTCATATGAATGCAAAATCTGGACAGTGAATAAGGAAGACCATAGAAGAATTGATGCTTTTGAGTTATGGTGTTGGAGGAGAATATTGAAAGTGCCATGGGCTGCCAAAAGAACCAGGAGATCCATTTTGGAAGAAGTGCAGCCAGAGTGCTCCTTGGAGGCCAAGATGGCCAAACTTCGTCTCATACTTTGGACATATTGTCAAGAGGGACCAGTCACTGGAGAAGGATATCATGTTTGGTAGGGTGGAGGGTCAGAGAAAAAGAGGAAGACCCTCAGTGAGATGGATTGGCCTAGTGGCAGCATTGATGGGCTCAAGCATGGCAACGGTAGTGAGGTTAGCTCAGGATCAGGCAGTGTTTTTTTGTTCTGCTGTACATAAGGTTGCTATGAGTTGGTACCTATTTGATGGCACCTAACAACAACAACAATATGAATGCATGAAAATTGTTTAATTTTCAACATAGGACAAAGCTTTCATTTTATTTTATATCTACTACTCTGATCCCAAAGCTGTCACTCTCTGTGCTTTCTTCATTGAGTATTCATAATTTTTTACTTATGTGGATAAGTCAATAACAAGTTGATAATGGTGGTGGTGCTTATGTGCCATGGAGTCGGTTCCAACTCATAGCAACCCTGTACAGGGTTTCCGAGGCTGTAAATCTTTATGGGAGCAGAAAGCCTCATCTTTCTCCCACAGAACAGCTAGTAGTTTCAAACGGCTAACCTTAAGGTTCGCAGCCCGATTCATAACACACTACGGTACCAGAAAGTAGAAAATCATTAGTTGGCATTGGCCAACTCTTTAATCAGCAAAACTATTAATTTACAGCCACCATTCAACAGTTACTCCCTGGAAACTCTATGCAGTCCCGCTATGAGTTGGCACCAACTTGACAACACTTCACACTACAATAACAACAACATTCTACAGTTAAAAAAGGATCACAACTCTAGAACAGACTCATGGAGACAGAAACTGTGAGCAGAGCTTATCACTGCCTGCTTGTCAACATACATTCCCTTCACCTTGATGTAGAGGTTACTTGGAACAGCAAATCAAAGATTGATTATGAATGAATCACCCTAACAGAATTCCAGTAGTATTCAAGCCTGTCTTTGCTACACTTACTTTAAATGGTTAGATATTTTTTTACTGTAAATGCATTGTAAAGGTGAAACTTCTCTTCAGTGCAGCTTGGACTTCATCTTTAGTATCATCAGTTCTTGACCATATGATGCCTCTGGAATGTTTGGACATTGACCATTTCTTTTGGGTGCAGAAACTCTGTGTATTCCTTCCATCTTCATTTGATGATTTCTGCAGCATTCAATATTTTTCCCATGTTGTTGTTGTTGTTAGGTGCCATCAAGCAGGTACTGACTCATCACAACCCTATGCACAACAAAAAGAAACACTGCCTGGTCCTGGGCCAACCTCACAGTTGTTGCCACGCTTGAGCCCACTGATGCTTCGATTTTGCCAATCCATCTCACTGGGGGTCTTCTTCTTTTTCTCTTACTCTCCACCTTGCCAAACATGATATCCTTCTTCAGTGACTGGTTCCTCCCAACAATATGTTTGAAGTATGAGAGATGATGTTTAGCCATCCTGGACTCCAAGGAGGACTTTTTAATGTTACAAGTTGACGCTTGAATTCTTTTCTTCAATTCTTTCAACTTGAGAAATGCTGAGTGTATTCTTCCGTTTTGGTTTTCAGATTCCAGCTCTTTGAACATTTCATTGTAGTAATTGACTTTGTCTTTCAAGCTGCCCTTTGACATTTTATGCTCAGCTCTTTCACATCCTCATTTCTTCCATTTGTGTTAGCATCTCTATGTTGGAGAGCAAGTTTCAGAGTCTTCTGACATCCATTTTTATCTTTTCTTTCTTTCCTGTTTTTTTCAATGAAATTTTGCTTTCTTCCCATATGATGTTCTTGATGTCATCCCACAACTACTCGTGTCTTTGGCCATTAGAGTCTAATGCATCAAATCAGTTTTTGAGATGGTTTCTAAGTTCAGTTGGGATATATATAAGGTCATATTTTGACTCTTGTTGGCTTTTTAAATTTTTTCTTTAGCTACACCCTGAACTTGTATATGAGTAACTGTTGGTCTATTCCACAGTCATCCCTGGCATTGTATTGGCTTATGATATTGAGGTTTCCCAGCATCATTTCCCACAGATGTAGTCAATTTGATTCCTGAGTATTCGATCTGTCAAAGTCCAAATGTACAATAGCCTTTTATGTTGTTTTGAAACATTAGTTGCAATAAATATGTCATTAGCCTTAAAAAATTATATCATGCAATCTCTAGCATCATTTCTATCAACAAGGACATATTTTCCAACTACAAATTCTCCCCTTCTTTTTTTTTTTAATGTTTTATTGTGAGTTATGTGATAGTTTACATGGGAGAACATTAGTTTTACATTCATTCTGTCGTGTATCATTTCATTGCCATGGTTACAGTCCCCTCCATTCATCATCAACCAACCAAAGGATATACACTACGAGCCTGCACCCCAGTTTCTCCCTCTTTTTTCCTTAGCCTTCTCATCCCAATCACCAGTAATTTTCAATACATATTGACTGCATATTTGATTAATTTCAATCTGAAGAAGTTGGTAGAATTCTTCAATTTCATCATCGCTAGCTTTAGTGATTGGTGCATAAATTTAAATAATAGTGGTATTAATTGGTCTTCCTTGTAGACATATGATTATTATCCTATCACAGGCAGTGTTGTACTTCAAGATAAATCTTGAAATGTTCTTTTTAATGATGAATGCCACACCATTCCTCTTGAATTTGTTGTTCCCAGCATAGTAAACCATATGATTGTCTGTACCAATCCATTTCAGCTCACTAATGCCTAGGATATTGATATTTATGCATTCCATTTCATTAAATTAAGACAAGCAAACCTGTGGGACTGAAATAAGGAAGTCTTTCTGTGAATCAACAAGAGCAGACAACAACCTGAGATTGACACACATGGGAACACCACCCAGAATTAAATCCAGATATAGAAGTGTCTAAAGCAAAACAAACATACAAGACTGAACACAGGAAATCAGAGATATCAATTTAAAATGAAGACTAGTATCAAGCAAAAAAGGGAAAAGTGTAGTTACAGAACTTCTAAGCGGCAAGGAAGCCAAGAATATTTAAAACAGACTATTTCAAACTGGGGAAGAAATTAATAAATTACAGGGTAATCTCAAGGAAAATAAATACACCTTCACATAAAATTGAGAAAAAGGAAAACCTTACAGATTTAGTAAACATTTAAAAACCGCAATGAAGAAGTTGACAAGAAAATGCATACACGCAAAAAATGAACCAGCAGAGAAAATTATATGGAAAAAGCATCCAGCATCACTACCAAAAAAAAAAAATCAAAATGACTACAATCAAATCATACCTGTCAATAATTACACTGAATGTCAATGGATTAAATGTACCAGAAATGTGACAGAGAGCAGCAGAATGAATAAGAAAACAGGATCTTTAAATATGCTGCCTAAAAGAGACACACCTTACACACACAAATGCAAAAATAGGTTAAAAATCAAAGGATGGGAAAAAATATATCAAACTAATGACAATTTAAAAAGGGCAGAAGCGACAATATTAATTTCTGATAAAATAGACGTCCAGGCAAAACCCAGCATAGACAAAGATGGACATTATCTTATTATTAAAGGGTCAATTGAACAAAAGGATAAAACCCATTATAAATATCAGTGTTCCCAATGAAAGATCCTAAAACTACACAAATTAAACTCTAATATAATGGAAGAAAGACATTGACAATTCTACAACAATAGTAGGAAATTTTAATGTACCACTTTTGATAAAGCCTAGAACAACTAGGAAAAGATTCCACAAAGATACAGAAACTAAAAAAACGGAATCAACCAACTTTACTTCATAGATTTATACAGAGCACTCTACCCAAAAACATCACAATATATATACTTTTCCAGTGCACATGGAACATTCTCCAAAATAGACCATATGATAGGCCACAAAGTAAGCCTTAATAAATTTAAAAACAGTGAAATACTAAAAATCATCTTCTCAGATCACAATTCTATAAAACTAGAAATCAACAGCAGGAATATCAAAGAAAAAAATCAAATACATGGAAATTGAATAACACCCTGATTAAAAGCTACTGGGTAATAGAAGAAAATTTAAAAATTCCTTGAATCAAATGAGCATGAAAACACAACATACCAACCTTTGGGGCACAATTTAGAGTGATAAAAACACACATACAAAAGAAGAAAGAAACAAAATCGACCCATTTACACAATGTCTCCAGCAATTAGGAAAAGAGCAACAGAGGAAGCCTCCAGCCACCAGAAGAAAATAAATAATAAAGAATAGACCAGAAACAAATAAAATAGAAAACAGGTAAACAGTAGAAAGTATCAATAAGACAAGTTGATTCTTTGAAAGGTTTAATGAAACTGGCAAACCATTGGCATCTACCAATATAAAAGAAGGAGAAGATGCAAATAGCACACATAAGAAACAGTATGGGTGATGGCACAATAGAACCAATAAAAATAAATAGGATAATAGCAAAATACCATGAAAACTGTACTCCAGCAAATTTGAAAAATCTATGAGAAATGGAGAGATTTTTAGAAAAACACAAACTACCTAAAATAACACAAATTGAAGTAGATAACTTTAATAGACTTATAACAAAAGAAGAAATTGATCATGCCATTAAAAAACTCCCATCAAACAAAAGGTTTGGACCCAGAAGTCTTTACTAGTGAATTCTTCCAAACGTTCAGAGAAGAGCTGACACCAATTCTATTCAAACTATTCCAGAATATAGAAAATGATGGAAAACTCCCAAATACATTTTATGAAGCAAGTATAACCCTTAACCAAACACAGGCAAATGCATCACTAAAAAAGAAAATCACTACTATCCCTCATGAACATAGCAACAAAAATTCTCAACAAAATCCTACTCATTAGAATGCAACAACATATCAAAAAAAATAATCCATCATGACCAAATGGGATTCATAACAGGTGTGCAAGGACAATTCAATATTAGAAAAACAATCAACATGATCCACCACATAAGTTGTTGTTATGTGCTGTGGAGCCGGTTCCGACTCATAGCGACCCTGTACAGGGTTTCCGAGGCTGTAAATCTTTACGGGAGCAGAAAGCCTCACCTTTCTCCCGCAGAACAGCTGGTCGTTTCAAACTGCTGACCTTGTGGTTCACAGTCTGATTGATAACCACTACACTACCAGAGCTCCTTACCACATAAGTAGGTCAACAGAAAAGAACTGCCTGATTATATGGCTTAATGAAGAAAAAGCATTTGATATATCCTAACATTCATTACTGATAAAAACAGTCAACAAAATAGAACTAGCGAGGAAATGCTTCAACATAATTAGGGGCAAGTACTTGTGTTCTGCTGTGCATGGGGTCGCTATGAGTCGGTTCCGACTCGATGGCACCTGACAACAACAACAACAACTTGACCATATACTTAGTTTGAACCACAAGGTCAGTGGTTCAAACTCACCAGCTGCTCCTTGGAAACCTTATCCAGGGTCACTATGAGTTGGAAGGGACTCTATGGCACTCAACAACAACATACAAATCCAACAACCAACTCATTGTCAATAGAAAGAAATTGAAAGCATTCCATTTGCAAACAGGAACCAGATAAAGATCTCCCTTATCACAATTCCTAGTCAATATTGTGTTGGAAATTTAGCCAGAGCTACAAGACAATAAGGAGTCCTGGTGTGGCTCTGTGGGTTAATGCACCACAATGCAAAGCCCTTTGAACTGCAAGGTCAGCAGTTCAAGCTCACCAGCTGCTCCTCAGAAACCCTATACAGGGTCTCTATGGGCCGCAACTGACTCAATGGCACTTCACAACAACAACCAGATAATAAAAAGAAGTTAAAGTAATCTAAACCGACAAAAAAAGGAAGCAAAACTCTTCCTATTTGCAGATTATATGATCCTATAGTTTGTAGTATGTTGTTGTTGTTGTTATGTGCCGTGGAGTCGGAACCGACTCATAGCG
>NW_006408637.1:9314869-9335117 GCF_000296735.1 Chrysochloris asiatica
TCTCAATGTAAAGAAAACAAAAATCCTCACCACTGGACCAATAAACAACTTTCTTATCAATGGAGAAAAGATTGAAGTTGTCAAGGACTCAATCTTCTTGGATCAACTATCAACACTCACAGAAGCAGCAGTCGAGAAATCAAATGACGTATTGCATTATGCAAATCTGCTGCACAAGACCTTTTTAAAGTATTAAAGAGCAAAGATGTCAGCTTGAGGACTAAGGTGGGCCTGACCCAAACGATGGTGTTTTTAATAACCTCATATGCATGTGAAAGCTGGACAGCCAATAAGGAAGACAGCAGAAGAATTGATGCTTTTGAGTTATGGTGTTGGAGGAGAATATCGAAAGTTCCATAGGCTGCCAAAAGTACCAAGAGATCTATATTGGAAGAAGTGCAGCCAGAGTGCTCCTTGAAGGCCAAGATGGCCAAACTTCATCGCTCATACTTCAGACATATTGTCAGGAGGGACCAATTGCTGGAGAAGGATATCATGTTTGGTAAGGTGGAGGAACAGAGAAAGAGAGGAAGACCCCAGTGTGATGGATTGGCCAAGTGGCAGCATCGATGGACTCAAGTGTAGCAACAATAATGAGGTTGGCCCAGGATCGGGCAGTGTTTCGTTCTGCTGTGCATAAAGTTGCTATGAGTTGGTACATATTCGATGGCACCTAACAACAACAACCTACATAGAAAATCCCAAAGACTTAGCAAGAAAATTATTGGAACTCATTGAGTGATTCAGTGAAGTGGCAGAGTACAAGATCAACATAAAAAAATCAGTTAAATTATATTAATAAAGACAGTTCTGAAAAGGACATCAGGACAATACCATTTGTAATAGCCACCCAAAAGATTAAATTCTTAATAAATCTAGTCAGAGAAACAAAAGACCTATACAAAGAAAACTACAAAACGCCACTACAAGAAACCAAAATAGACTTAACAAAATGGGAGAATATACAATGCTCATGGATAGACAGGCTTGGTATTGTGAAAATGTCAACACTACTCAAAGCAAGCTATAGATACAATACAATCCCAGCCCAAATTCCAACATCATTCTTTTAAAAGATGGCACTAAGTTATATAGCAAGGAAAGAGACCTCAGATAAGCAAAGCATTACTTAAAAAGAAGAAAAATGTTGGAGGCCTCTCACTTACTGATCTCATAATTTACTACACAGTCACAGTAGTCAAAACAGTCTGGTACTGGTACAATGACAAATACATAGATCAAGAACAGAACTAAGAACCCAGAAGTAAATCCATTCACATGCAATCAACTGATCTCTGACAAAAGGCCAAAACACATTAATTGGGGAAGAGATAGTCTCTTCAATAAAGATGCTGGCAAAACTAGAAATACAGTTGCAGACAAAATGAAACAAGACCCACATTTCACACCATACATAAAAACAATCTCAACATGGAACAAAGACCTAAACATAAAACCTAGAACAATAAAGCTCATCAATGAAAAAATAGGGACAAACTTAGGGACTGTGATACATAGCATGAAAACACTGTCAAACATAACTAAAGTCACACAAACTGGAGAACACGAACACAAAACAGATGACTTAGGCCTCCTAAAAATTAGACACCTATTTTTGCCAAAGAGTAAAAGAGAAACCACAGACTGGGAGAAACTTTTTTTTGCAAGGACATATCAGACAAGGGACTAATCTGTAAAATTTATATAAAGCTATGATACCTCTGGAGTCCTGGTGTGGCACTGTGGGTTAATGTGCTGGACTGCAATGTCTGTTTGAGCCACAAAGTGCAAACTCACCAGCCGCTCCTCAGAAACCCTATACAGGGTCATTATGGGTCAGAACCAACTCAACGGCACTTAACAACACAACATGATACCTCTACCAAAAAAAGATAGACAACCCAATTAGAAAATGGACACAGGACCTGAGCAGATACTCCACCAAATAAGACAGTCAGGCATTTGACGAACATGAAGAAATGCTCACAATCTTTAGCCATAAGAGAGACACAAATCAAATCAATATTAAGATACCATCTTACTCTAGCATTAATAGCAATGGTCAGAAAAACAGAAAACAACCAATTCTGAAAAGGGTGTAGAGAGTGGGACGCTCCTACATTGCTGCTGGGACTATTGTGTGAAATAGTTTGGTATTTTCCTCAAAAAGTTGGAAATAGAAATACTGCATGATCCAGAAATCCTTCTACTTAGTTAATTAATATCCACTGAATTTCGAGCCAGGACATGAGTAGCTATATACACACCCATGGTCATCACAGCACTATTCATAATAGCAAAAAGATGGAGACAGCCTAAATGTCCATCAGTGGAAGACTAGATAAACAAACTTTGTACATGCACACAGTAGAACACTGCACAACGTTAAGAATAATGATGAATCTGCAATCACCTCATAACATGGATGAACCTGGAAGACATTATGCTGAGTGAAATTAGTCAACCACAAAATAACAAATATTGTATAAGACCGCTACTATAAAATTTTAGTAAAGGGTTTTCATGCTAAAAAAATGTTCTTTGATGATACCAAGATTGGGAAGAATGAGAGAGTGATTCACTTGCTAGAGCATAGGCACATGTTAACTTTGGTGATGGCTAGAGAGACTGAAGAGGGAGATTAACACAAGTATGAAAAAGACAGGGGAAGACACAGGGAGGAATACATGGGTTAAAGAGGATAGAGGCAAATATTGTTATATATATAATTACATAACAACTAGTAGATACATGGACAGATGCACAGGTTGAATAGGTATGGGAGAGAGAGTGGAAGTAGACCCACAAATACATAAAGATTTGACAGAGGATATTTGGGAGTTCTGGTGTGGTGCTGTGGAATAAAACACTGGACTGCAAGGTTGGTTTGAATCATAAAATGGGCAGTTCAAACTCAACAATCACTCCTTGGAAATGGTATAGAGGGTCACAATGAGTTGGAACCAATTCAACACCATTAAAGAACAACCATTGTACATGTGTATTTACCTTTGCTGCAACACACTTGTGCATATGGTGGAGCATACTGGGTACAAATGATGAAAACTTTAGATATTATCAATCATCTTAAGGCAATGAGTTGCTAGTCCTTGTGGGTCAGAACCATAGTCTCAGGGGAATCATGACCAACTGACATAGTCCACAAATACCATGTTCTACATCCTACTTTGGTGAGTAGCAACTGGGATCTTAAAAGCTCATCAGTGACCCTGGAAGACGCAATGTATTGGTCTCTCCATGTGCAGAAAAAAGAGTAATGAAAATTAAAGATGCTTGTGCTCAATTAGTTCAATGAACTCACAGATCACATGAACATCAATGAGTCTCTACAACTCTGAAACCAGAAGAACTAGATGGTACCTAGCTATCACGACTAATCGCTCTGAAAGAGATCACTTTAGAAGGTCCTGGAAAGAGTGCAAGTAAATGTGGAACAAAACTCAAAATTGTAAAATAAAGATTTTTTTTTTTTTTTTAAAGAATGAATTTGCTGGTCAGAAAGAGAGTTGAAGAACCCAAAACTATGGCCTTCTACCACCCTTCAGGTCTGGAATGGAACTCACCCTCCTAGTCCAGTTTTCAGCCACATTGAAATACAGGTCTATAGGGGGCACAGCAACACTAGCAAGGTATGCTCATATGGAATGGTCAACCATTCAAGATCAACAGACAATAGTTACCTAAGGACAAAGTGGAGAAGGAATGGGAAGGAGAGTGAAAGGGAAATAGGAACCACAGGGAGAAATTAGGATAACTGTTGTCACATGAAGGGGATAGTTGTTGTTGTTAAGTACGGTGGAGTCGGTTCCAACTCATAGTGACCCTGCACAGGGTTTCTGAGGCTGAAAATCTTTATGGGAGCAGAATGCCTCATCTTTTTCCCATGGAACCACTGGTAGTTTCGAACTGCAGATCTCGAGGTTGGCAGCCCGACTCGTAACCACTACACTACCAGAGCTCATTCATGAAGGGCATTGCAATCATTCAACACATGATCTGTTGAATGCAAAACTGGTTATTATCTCTGTAAGCCTTCACTCAATTCACAATAAAAAGTTAAAACAAAGCAGTTTTATACACTTCGCTTTCCTGTGCTATAATCTCTCAATATGTAGAGGGCACCTTCCTGCTTTTTTTAAATCTACATCATCCAATATGGGAACAAGTAGTCATGTGGCTGTTTCATTTAAATCAAAATGAATTAACTGCATATTAAACTAAAATTAAAACTCGGTTCTTCATTCTTATTAGCCACACGTGACTTCTGGCTGCCATATGTGACAGCACAGATTATGGAACTCACTCATTATTGCAAAAAGTTCTGTATGTCAGCTCTCATCTATAATCTAGCCTATCCTTTTTGTGTGGGGAAAAAAAAAACAAAAACAGCAAAAAACTTTTTTCTCCAAATAACAACTAGAGTAGGAACCCCAAAGGGGTCAGACTGCACTCATTAGAATTTTCTACATTCGCTTTAGTTGCGCTGCAGGGTAATGCACTTGACTGCAAAGTCTGTTTGAACCACAAGGTCAGTGGTTCAAGCTTACCAGCTGCTCCTTGGAAACTCTATACAGGGTCACTCTGGGTCATCACCAATCCAATGGCACTTAACAACAACAACAATTAACTCCTGGTGTGATGCTGTAGGATCAGCACTGGACCATGAACCACAGGGTTGCCAGTTCAAACCCACCAACTGCTCCTTGGAAATCCTATACAGGGTCACTATGAGTCAGAACTGACTCAACAGCACTTAACAACAATGTCTCCTTAGTTGGGAGATTCAATGGTTTTAAAAAAATCAAATCTTAATTATATACAATAGCCAAGTAATAGCTGTCTCTCATTTGTGTTTAAACACACACATAAGAACAATAGCAATAAAACATGAGGGTCTTTTCGTGGGTATTTGTGATGATTTGACATATTAGGAGAAAGGCATGTTTCTACCTTACAGACATCATGCTTGGAAGAGTTAGTTAATGCTTGAAATGCCTTTGAAGAAGGAAAGCACAGTTACATAAGTGCCAAATGCTATTTCATTATTTATTAATATCAGTATTAATAACAGAAAAGCAAATGCTTTTTTAATGACAGATTTTCTTCTGATGTGTAAGCTCCAAAATAATTTTTGTGCATGCAGCTGTTCTAGAATTTAAAAGGGGAAATACAGCAAACAAGCTCAAAAAAGAACACATGGGAAATCTGCCAGGCAAATAGAGATGCTATTTATTTTAAGACATGGCTCTTTTCAGAAGCTCTATGTTTCATCTAGTCCTCACACCATGGCAAGTTAAGAATACATCTCTCCACAGAATAGTGAGCACCTTAGGGTCCTTTTGTTGGCTGCTCCTTGTTGAACAGAAACAAAACTGTACAGCTTCACACCTGAGCTAGCAATCAACAGCAATCATCAGCCATAGAAATCACTAATATGGAGGTATAGGCTAGATATCAGACTAGTCTACATCATGTAGACCCACTACAACAAAGACACGAGAAAATAAAGGGAAATGGATATTGATGAAAATCTGGGAACTCAGAGCTTCAAAGGAAAGGATGAAGGTTACTAAATACTGATTAGCATAAGAAACTAACTGAAAGTAATAAACAAGGAGATTTATGAAGCAGTGAATTGACAATGACCCGTGTACAACATGGTCTTTTTGAGTTGCTACAAGTTGCATTCTAATCAGAGTAGGAACCAGACATGTTACAATGCTCAACCAGGATACCAACTGCTTATCAAGGATGAGAAACTATGGGTGTGATCTCCCCAGCTCCCCAAATACACTTACAACCCCCAGGTCATCAGGAAAACTAACCCCTAACTCCACTCACCCAGCAGCTGACCAAACCTACCCTCATTCTGAGTAGTGTGCCACTTATTTTTCTCTTTCTCTTCTGTTCTTTCATCTCATTTCTTTCCTCCCCCTCCCTTTTTTCTTTTCTCCCTCTTCCTGATTCCTGGTTTCTTCTCCTCCTCCTTCTCTTCTTCTTTTGTCCTACAGGCAGTTGCCCTGGTCCCGCAGTCTCCACACCCTTCCTAAGTTGGCAGAGCAGGTTTCCACTGCAGCCATGTTTACCAGCTAGCACTTGCACCAATATTGTGCTGAAAGTTAGTTATCTTCTTACTTCATAGCTCTTTTCTCTGCCCGGTATCCTTGACCTCTTTTTCTTCTCTTTTTTTTTTAACTCCCTCTCCCCACTATTTATTTTTGGGAGTGGGGGGTTGTCTGGGTTTCAGGGAGTGGATGCCTTGTCCCACCGCTCCTCTGCAGTGGGTGGCACATATGCCAGCAGAGAGACACCTCAATTCCACTAGAGCCCTGCTTGGCAGCTAGCACTTGTGTCCATTCTGGGCCACTGATTTTTCTCTTTCTTTCTTTTTTCTTCTTCAAAGTCCTCCTGTCTCCCCATCATCGTTCTTTTCTTTCTTCTTCATCTTTTTGTTTTGTTTTGTTTTTAAATCCTGCAAGCAGGCACCTCAAACCCACTGCCTCCATAGTCATTAGCGATACTCTTGAGGAACAAGTGCCACATTCTCACGAAGCTGTGCTTAGTGGCTAGCATTTACACCATGATCGTTCTATTTTCCCCTTTTCTCTGCTCCTTTCCTTTTAGTTTGCCCCTCTTCAATTAATAAATATTAATGTTCACAATGAAAGAGTCACAAAATACATAAACGCTAATAGAATTGAAGTAAGAAATAGACAACTTTATAATAATACTAGGAGATTTTAATGCACCACATTTGATGAAGGACAGAACAACTGAAAAATACTCAACAAAGACACAGGAGAACTGAACAAAACAATCAAACAACTTTACCTCAAAGATTAATATGGAAAAGGAAAGAGACCCAGGATAAGCAAAGCACTGCTTAAGAAGAAGAATAAGGTTGGAAATCAAAATTTACTACATGGCTACAGTGGTCAAAACTGCTTGGTACTGGTACAATGAAAGGTATTTTGATCAATGAAACAGAATCAAGAATCCAGAAACTAACCCATCCACATACAGCCAACTGATTTCTGACAAAGTACCTAAATATATCACATGTGTGTGGGGGTGGTGGTGGTGGTGAGAGATTGTCTCTTCAACAGATGGAGCTGACAGAACTGGAAAGCAATATGCAAAAGACTGAAACAAGACCTTCACCTCATGCCTCATAAAAAAAAACCAACTCAGCATAAATTAAAGACCTAAATGTGAATTCCAGAATTATGAAGTCCATCAATGAAAAAATAGGGACAAATGTGAGGGTACTAATTCAAGGAATACAGACTACCAAACATTTTGAAAACTACACAAACATAAGTAAACAAAATAAATGATTGGGACATACTAAAAATTAAAAACGTATGTGCATCAAAAGACTTCACCAGAAGAGTAAAAAGGAAACCCATAGAATGGGAATAAATCTTTTGCAATGACACATCAGACAAGGGACTCATTTCTAAAATATACAGGAAACTACAACACCTCTACAAGAAAAAGACAAATAACCCAATTTAAAAATGGGCACAGGACATGAACAGACACTTCACCAAGGAGGAGATCCAGAATGAAAAAAATGTTCATGATCACTAGCCATTGTTGTTAAGTGCCATCGAGTCGGTTCTGACCCATAGCGACCCTGTACAGGGTTTCCAAGGCTGTGAATCATTATGGGAGCAGAAAGCCTCATCTTTCTCCCAAAGAGCAGCTGGTAGTTTCGAACTGCTGACCTTGTGGTTTGCAGCCCGATACGTAACCACTACACTACCAGAGAGATGCAAATCAAAACAACAATGGGATATCATCTCACACCAACAATAACAGCAAAGATAAAAAAGTAGAGAACAATAAATGCTGGCAAGGATATGGAAAGACTGGGACACTCCTGCATTGCTGGTGGGATTACAAAATGGTCCAACCTCTCTGGAAAGCAATATAGTGCTTCCTCAGAAGGTTGGAAACAGAAATATCTTATGATCCAGCAATCCTCTACTTGGTATTTACCCACAAGAAATATGAGGCATAACATAAGTAGATATATGCACACCAGTGTTCAAAGCAGCACTATTTACAATAGCAAAAAGATGGAGACAGCCTAAGTACCCATCAACTGAAGAATGGATAAACAATCTGAGGTACATACACACAATGGAATATTATGCTATCTTGTAGAATAACAAGGAAGCTGTAAGCCACCGCATAACATGGATAAACCTTGAGGATATTATGTTGAGTGAAATTAGTCAGGCACAAAAGGAGAAATACTGCATTGGACCACTACTGTAAAAGACTAAGGGAAAGAACCCATACTAAAGGGGAGGAAGAATTCTTTGCTGGTTACAAGGATGTGGGGGGTGGGGTGAGGGAAGGGAGGGGAGGTGGAGCATGGGGCAGAGAATAGACACAGGATAGTATGGGTGCTAGGGAGGGGAGCAATACACAAGAAAGGGGAGGAGAATGGAAGAACAAAGCAGACAGGAAAATAGTTAGGCAAGTTTACATGGGCTAAGTGGGACAGAGGTGAGTAATGATGTATGCACAACCATGGAACAACAGTGCCCTGAGATACAGGGATTGAGATATGGTTAGAATGGGCAAAAGGGGGGAAGTAATGTTAAGATGCTTGCCTATCTTTTGAATCTAGGTTTCCCTGGCATAGCATAAAATAGATCTTTGAGGGGAGAGAAAATATCACCACAGAAAGCTTGTAAGTCTGTTTTCTGCCTATAACTGATTGGAATACCTAAAATGGGGCTACAACATGCCCAGTGAAGGAGGCTTCCGATGGAGCCTCTACATTACATAAGACCATAGGTGGAATCCTGAACCACATCCAAAATCTTCTGAAGTGGGAAATTTCCACATGAAAGGACAAGCAGACCAGCCTGGAATGGCTAGAAGAGCAGAAGATACTTCTTGAAAGAAAGACCTACAGGAAAAATACAAAACAATATAGGCAGTCCAACTGGTTACTACAAGAACAAGCAAGTTGCTTGCCCAGGAGACATTAAGGCAAGTGGCCGGGTCCCCTTGGGGCAAATCCCTTCCAAGACTAAGACTCAGTGGGAATACACACTCTGGTTTATGACCACGATCATCACCGATAAGGGGAAGTGAGGGAAAAACAGCAATGAAGTGGTGAGCTAAGCCCTACAATGTTCAATAGTCTCCTGTGTACCTGGGTGGAGACCTGGTTGGTCAGCAGAGTGGCAAGACCTGGGACTCTTGGGCCCAGAGTTAGTGACATAGCCACAGAATACTAGAGTGGAGAGTGAAGCATCCAGTTGGTAAGAAGAGAAAGCACATCCACAAGAACACCCACACTTGCAGATAATACCCACTTGACCAGGCTTCAATGACTGGATGATCAGAGTTCAACTAGAAGAAGAAAGAAGAGGAAAAAAAGTAATCTGATACAATTTGATGAACCTGACCTACACCTATGGAAGCAGTAGCTCGAAAGAGGGAACAAATCTTTACAGCAAGGATCATTCCCACCCCCTCTATACACAAGGTAGACAGGGATGGGCAACTTGGACATTGGCTACCCAAAATGGGGGTGGGTGGTGGGTTACAAAGGCAAGAAGTGAGTGACTTACAAGCTTTCAAGAGGGAGCCTAGATCCAGAGGGCGTGGAGGAAGGTAGAATCTCCACTGAGTAGTATCCAATCTGTCTGGGCAGGACTGATGAAAAGAGATGCGGATAGGTCTCTTGTGATACAATAGTGAATAATTGTTATCAGGATTGATTGTGAAGGTTGGAAATGTAAAGGTAGACATTTTGTAGCAAAAGGAGGGGAGTGATTGACTTTGCAGTCTAGGAGCGGAGGTCCCTGAGACCATCAAGTGAGAAGAGTGGAGAGTTGGTCCCTACCCAGAGAAGAGTGATGCCAGAGATGGAGGCAGAGACTATGATGTGGAGAGATGGAGCGGCTGGAGACTTTAGACCTATAGTGGGAGAGGGGCTGTGTGCTGATGACTGGGGAGCAGGCTTGCAGGGTATACCCTTTGGTTGATTGATGATGCATGGAGGGGATTGTACCATGGCAATGAAATGATATACAATAGGATGAATGTAAAGCTAATGTTCTCCCATGTAAACGATCACTTAACTCACAATAAAACATTATAAAAAGAGTAATATGGAACACTCAACCCAACAACAGAATAACACACATTCATGTGCAGTGTACATGGAACATTCTCCAGAATAGACCATGTGATAGGCCACAAAGAAATCCCCATTAAATTTTGAAGCACCAAAATACTACAACGCACCTTTTCAGATCACAAATCTGTACAATTAGAAATCAACAATAATTGAACAAAGAAAAAATCAAACACAAGGGAATTGATCAGCACCCTGCTTAAAAGATACTAGGAAATAGATCAAATTAAAATAAAGTGGAAAAAAATTCATTGAATCAAATGAGAAGAAACACAACATACTAAAACCTTTGGGATACAGTAAAAAGCAGTGCTTAGAGAGAAATTTATAGCAATAAATGTCATTGTTAATTTTTTTAAAGTTTTTATTGTGAATTGAGGGATAGTTTATGTAGAAGAATATCAGCTTTACGTTCATCCTATTGTATTTTGTTTCATTGTAATGACTACAATCCCCTCCATGCATCGTCATTCAACAGCATTTGCTTACATTCCCTCTGGTTTTGTTTTTTTGTTTTTGTTTTTATGTACACCGAAGCACACAAGAATATATAACCATTCCAAACAACCAAAGTCTGAAAGTCTGTCCCCCAGCCACCAGCACACAGCCCCTCTCCCTCCTTGAGTCCAGAGTCCCCAGCCACTCCATCTCTCCACGTCATCATCCTTGCATCTATCTCTGGCGTTGCTGCTTCTCTAGATAGGATCCTACACACTCCATTCTTCTCCCTTGGCAGTCCCAGGGCCCTCCCCTCCTGGACTGCAAGATCAACCACTCCATTCCTTGTGTTACAAAACATCTGCCTTTACATTTGCAACAATCACAATCAGTCCTGATAACATCATTCACTATTGAAACACAAGCATTGTTAGTTGTTGTTAGGTGCCATTGAGTACGTACTGACTTATAGCAACCCTATGTACAACAGAATGAAACACTGTCCAATCCTGCACCAACCTCACAATCATTGCTATATCTGTGCTCAACACGGCTGCCACTGTTCCATTCCATCTCACTGGGGTCTTCCTCTTTTTCTCTGAATCTCCATTTTACCAAACATCATATCTTTCTCCAGGGATTGGTCCCTCCTGACAATATGTCCAAAGTATGAGAAACAAAATCTGACCATCCTAGCTTCCAGAGAGCATTCTAGATGTACTTCTTACAACACAGATTGGTTTGTTCTTTTGACAATCTATGGTATTTTAATGTTCTCCAACACCATAGCTCAAATGCATCAATCCTTCTACGGTCTTCCTTATTCACTATCCAACTTTCACATGCATATGAGGTTATTGAAAATACCATGACTTGGGTCAGGTGCACTTTAGTCCTCAAAATGACTTCTTTGATCTTCAACACTTTAAAGAGGTCTTGTGCAGCAGATTTGCCTAATGCAGTACATCATTTAATTTCTTGACTGCTGCTTCCATGAGTGTTGCTGGTTGATCTGAGCAAAGTGAAGTCTTTGACAACTTCAATCTTTTCTCCATTTATGTGAATACTATTTATTGGTCCAGTGGTGAGGATTTTTGTTTTCTTTACATTGTGGTGCAACCCATACCAAAGGCTGTTGTTGTTGTTAAGTGCCGTCGAGTCGGTTCCGACCCATAGTGACCCTGTACAGGGTTTCCGAGGGTGTAAATCTTTACGGGAGTAGAAAGCCTCATCTTTCTCCCGCGGAGCGGCTGGTAATTTTGAACTGCTGACCTTAAGGTTCGCAGCCCGATTCGTAACCACTACGCTACCAGAACTCCTTACCAAAGGCTGTGGGCTTTGGTAAAATACGTATTTTACGTCCTCTTCACTTTCAGCAAGCAAGGTTGTATCATCTGCATATTGCAGGTTGTTAATGAGTCTTCCTCCAATCCTGATGCCACATTTTATTTATATAACCTAGCTTCTCAGATTATTTTCTCAGCATACAGGTTGAATAAGTATGGTGCAAGAATACAACCCTGGCACACACCTTTCCTTATTTTAAGCCGCTCAGTGTTCCCTTGTTCTGTTTTAACAACTGCCTGAAGACCAGTTAAGTGTTCTTAAATACTCATTCTCCGCAATGTTGTCCATAGCTTGTCATGATCCACACAATTGAAAGCCTTTGTATAGTCAATAAAGCACAGGCAAACATCTTTCTGGAATTCTCTGCTTTCAGCCAACATACATCTGATATCAGCAATGATATCCTGTGTTCCACATCCTCTTCTGAATCCAGGTTTAACCTGTGGAAGTTCTCTATCAATGTATGGTTGCAGCTGTTTTTTTTTTTTTTTAATGATTTTTATCAAGATCTTGTTTATGTAGGATAATAATGATATTGTCCAATGATTTCAGCATTCTATTAGGTCACCACTCTTTGGAATGTGCACAGATATGAATCTCTTCTAGTCAATTGGCCAGGTAGATCTCTTCCAATTTTCTTGGCATACATGAGTGAGTGCCTCCAGTGTTACATCAGTTTCTTGGAAGATTTCAATTTGGATTCCATCAATTCCTGGAGCCTTGTTCTTTGCCAATATCTTGAATGCACCTTGGACTTCTTCCTTCGGTATCATGAGCTCTTGATCATGTGCTACATGTTGATATGACCAAACAGCAACCATTAGTTTTTGATACAGTGACTCTGTATATTACTGCCATCTTCTTTTGGTGCTTTCTTCATCATTCAATATTTTACCCATAGAATCCTTCAGTATTTCAAGTCGAGGTTTGAATTTTTCTTCAGTTACCTCAGCTTGAGAAATGCTGAACATTTTCTTCCCTACTTGTTTTCTAATTCCAGGTCTTTGCACATTTCATGATAATATTTGACCTTGTCTTGTTGAGCTGACCTTTGAAATTTTCTGTTCATCTCTTGTATTTCCTCATTTCATCCATTTGCTTTAGCATCTCTATGCTGGAAAGCAAGTTTCAGGGTCTCTTCTGACATCCATTATGTTCTTTTCTTTCTTTTTTGTTTTCTTGATGACCTTTGGCTTCCTTCCTCTGTGATGTTCTTTGATGTCATTCCACAATTCTTCTGGTCTTCAGTCTTTAGTGTCTAATGCATCTAATATGTTTTTCAGATGATCTCTAAATTCAGGTGGGATATGGTCAAGGTCACATTTTGGCTCTCATGGACTTATTTTAATTTTTTTCAGTTTAAACCTGTACTTACATAAGACCAGTTGAGAGTGTGTTCCACAGTCTGCCCTTGGCCTTGTTTTTGCTGATGGTATGGAGCTTTTTACTGTCTCATTCCACAGATTTGATTTTGGAATACACACAATTTGATTTCTGTGTATTCCATCTGGTAAGGTTCATGTGTATTGTCATCTTTTATGTAGTTTAAAAAAGATATTTGCAATGAAGCAGTCATTGGTCTTGCATAATTCTATCATGCAATCTCCAGCATCATTTCTATCACTAAGGCCATATTTTCCAACTACTAGTCCTTCCTCTTTGCTTCCAACCTTTGTAATCCAATTGCCAGTTATTATAAATACATCTTGATTGTATGTTTGATCAATATTAGACTAAAGAAGTTGGTGGAATTCCTCAATTTCATCATCATTGGCTTCAGTGGTTGATGTGTACATTTGAATAGTAGTGGTGTTAAATGGTCTTTCCCATAGGTGCACAGATATCCTATCACACACAGCACTATATTTCAAGACAGATCTTGATATGATGTTTATGATGATGAATACAATGCCATACCTCCTCAATTTCTCATTCCTGGAATAGTGAACCATGTGAGTTTCAGCTTCACAATGACCAGCGCCAGTCCATTTCAACTCACTAATGCCAAGGATATTGATGTTTATGCATTTCATCACATTTTTTACAATTTCAAATTTTCCTAGATTCGTACTTCATACATTCGATGTTCTGATTATTAATGGGTGTTTACAACAGTTTCTATTCATTTTGAGTTGTGCTACATCACCGAATGAAGATTTTGAATGTTTTACTCCATTCGCATCATCACGGTCAACTCTACTTTGAGGAGGCAGCTCTTTACCATTTGCATTTTGAGTGCTTCCCTACCTGAGGGGCTCATCTTCTGTCACTATTTCTGAAAACATTCTGGTGCTCTTCATGATGTTTAAATATTCTATATGCTGGTGCTGACAGTGTTCCACTGTTATTCATAACATTTTCAGTGGCAATATTTGGAAGTACTCTGTCTCTCCTTCTTCATAGTCTGCCTTGTCTGTAAGCTCAGTTGAAATCTCTTCACTGTGAGTGACCCTGCTGGCATGTAAAATACATGTGGCATATCTTCCATCATCAAAGTAACATGCAAGCCACCACAGTATGGAAAACTGAAAGACGAGTGGTAGAGCAATTAATGTACACATCCCAAAAGAAAAAAGAGCCAAAATCAACACATTATCACAACATCTCAAACAATTAGAAAAAGAGCAGCAAATTAAACCTACAGTCACCAGAAGAAAAAAGTAATAGAGATTAGAGTAGAAAAAAAAAATCAATTAAAAAACTGAAAAGCATTAGAAATAATAAGAGATGAAGGTAGTCCATTTAAAGGATTAGTAAAATTAACAAATCATTGGCAAATCTAACAAAATAAAAGGAGGAGATGTAAATAACATGCATAAGAAATTATATGGGTTATGTCACACAGAAATGATGGAAATAAAAAAAATAATTATAAGATGCTATAAAGAATTGCATGGAGTCCTGGTGCAGCACTGTACAATAAGCATGAGAGCATAAGGTCTGTTTGAACTGTAGGGTCTTTGGTTCAAACCCTCCAGCCAATCCTTGGAAACACTATAAAAAGTTGCCATGAGTCAGAACCAACTCTACTGCACTTAACTCCAACAAATGTGAAAATCTAGACAAAATGGATAGTGTTTTAGAAAAACATGACCTATGTAAACGAACATAGAATTAAGTAGAAAACATGAACAGACCTATAACAAAAAAAAATTGGTCAAGTCATCAAAAAACTTCCAATAGCATAAAGTCTGGGGCCAGATGGCTTAATTGGTGAATTCTTCCAAATATTCAGAGAAGAACTGATACTATTTCTGATCAAATTATTTCAGAACATAGAAAAGGATGGAAAACTTCCTAATATAGATTACAAACCAACTATAACCTTCATGCTAAAAACAGGCAAAGCTATCACTAAAAATGAAAATTATACACAAATATTCCTCATGAACACTGATGTAAAAATTCTCCAAAAAAAAAAAAAAAAAATCCTACCCAAGAGAATTCAACAACATAGCAAAATAATATATCTGATCAAATTATTTCAAAACATAGAATAATGACCAACTGGAATTCATTCCAGGTATAGAGTCCTAGTGTGCACTGTAGTGTCAGCACCGGACTGCTAACCACAAGGTTGATGATTCAAACCTACCAGCAACTCTTTGGAAACCCAAACAGGGTCACTATGATCAGAATTCACTGAACAACACTTAAACAACATGTAAGTATGGTTCATAATTAGAAAAACAATCAACATAATTCACATAAATAAACAAAGGAAAAATCAATTGATGCAGAAAAGGCATTTGACAAAATCCAACATCCATTCATGATAAAAAACATTCAACAAAATTAGAATAGAAGAGAAATTCCTCAACATAATTAAGGTAATATATAGAAATTCAACAGCCAACATTACTCTCAGTACAGAGAAACGGAAAGCATTCCCTTTGTAACAGAATGACCATTATGTCACTGCTATTCAATATTGTGTTGGAAGTCTTAGAAAGAGCTATAAGGCAAGAAAGGGAAATTAAAGGCACCCAAATTGGTAAAGAAGAAGTAAAACTCTCTCTATTTGTAGATGATATAATCATATACATAGAAAACCCCAAAGACTCAAAGAATTATTGGAATTCATTTAAAATTTCAGCAAAATCAGGGTACAAAAATCAGTTAAATTCCCCTACACTAATAAAGTCAGCTCTGGAAAGGAACACAGGAAAAAAATATATCATTTATAAAGTCCAACCATAAGATGAGATACTTAGGAATATATCTAATTGGAGAAACACCTATATTAAGAAAAATACAAAACACTATAACAAGAAAACAAAAAGAGACTTTAAAAAATGGAAGAATATACGACAGTGAGTCAAAGTTATCTGTGCTCCAGTTATATTAAAATGTCGGTCCACAGCTGATGACAACATTGAGCGTGCAATTATTCTATTGAATGAACAAGTGACAGTGTAATATGTGACAAATAATTTGTAAATCAGCTATGACTCTGCCTATGAAATAATTGATGACAGACTTGGGTTTCAAAAAGTTTGTGTGAGGTGGGAACTGAGAATCTCATGAAAGGAAGGTAAAAGTTTTTTCCTTAAATAATTGGTAGTGGTGAAGAGGTATGGATTCATCACTATGAACCTGAAAGTAAATGGCAGAGTATGGAATGGAAACATCCTCAGTTGCTGACCAAGAAAAAGTGCAAAAGTCAAACACTTTTTTGGACAATTGATACTTAACAGTTTTCTGGGATTCTTAAGGGCCATTATTAAAACATTGTCAGTGAAACGGTTCAACAATCAACAGTGCTTCTTCAGCGAGGTGCTCACTAAAGAGCTGAAACTTAAATTTTGGATGAAATGCAAAGGATTGCAATCCAAGTGCATTGTGATCTTGCATGACAATGCACATCTGCACACCTCTGCCCACCCTGTTGACACTCTGCAAAACCATTTTGAGGTGTTAAAGCATTCTCCTTATAGTCCTGATCTTGATGCATCAGAATTTCACCAGTTTGGTCCCTTGAAGGCAACCCTTCAAGGACAAAGGTTCACCTCTGATGAAGAAGTGAAGACAGCAGTGCATTCATGGCTCACAGCTCAATCTAAAATATTCTTTAATAAAGGACTATGAAAGCTTGTTGACAGATGGAGAGTGTGTTAAAAACAAGGAGATTATATTGAAATATGGTATATTTGTATTTTCTAAAAGTTTATTAAAATAGGAGCCAGGACTTACTGGAGGACTAGGAAGAAAAGCTGTCCAGACTCCCTTGAGTAAAAATGTGGAAAACTGGATGAAACAGATTCAAAGGATGATCCTGGAACTATAAACTTCAGCTAAAAGGATAAATGAGTGGATTGAGTGACTACCAGGAGTAGGATTTGGAGCAGAAGAAAGAAAGGGGGTGAATTCATATTCGGACAGCCAATATGTCCCACTGCAACCATTTTGAATGGTAGTGAGCAGCTAGAGCACCAAAAGAGCATTTCTATTGCAGAACTCTGAAAGAACTGCAGATAATAAAGGTGCGAGCATCTTTTTTTTTTTTTTTTTTTATAATTTCTTTTCTTTTGCTTTATGTACTCATCTTCACTCTAAGGACAAGAAGGGTTCCTGTACAAGCAGACAAATTCAGGGAAGTTTCTGTTACATCTGCACAGTGTAGATCACTGGGCACAGAATCAAAAGCGGAGAACACAACAGGAAGAACCTGCAACAGGAGTCTATTCCAAAGTGTGTTTAGCCAGTCCTGGTCTGGTTCTCACTAGGAGAAACAGCTGACCAGACTTGACAGGAGGAGAAAAAAAAACCTTTGTGTTACATCATGAGGCACAGTAGGAAACTTCTCAGGTGGCTTTGAAGGCAAGAGGCCATTTGTTTTTGTTATTAAGTGCCATCAAGTCAGTTCCAACCCATAGAGACCCTGTATAGGGTTTCCAAGGAGTGACAGGTGAGCTTGCACCACCAATCTTGTAGTTCAAACGACTTTTCTGTCTGATACATTAACCCACAGCACCACACCAGGACTCCATTAGGTGGACTCTATTAGGCCATTAGGTGGTGCTAAAGTCTTACTCATATTTTCTTATAGTTTTCCCACCCTCTGGATTTTTATGACTTTGGACTTTCATTTTTAGTCTTGTTTTTTTGGTTCTCCTTCTGTCTTGGGGGAACTCCTTCACTTCTTGCCTTAACCAACAAAAGACAGAAATTGAATTCATATAGCCAAGCTACAATCACACCCTTTAAAGCCCCACCATTTGGACAAGAGCCAATACCAGTTGCTATACACCAGAGCAGCAACTACAACTAACACTTAAAAACACGCTGAAGTGACCTGTAAGAGCAGAGAAAGTAGAAGCCCATCTCTTGATCACAACTACCAGGAGGCAATTAGAGAGTGCTTAAGAATACATTAACCTATATCCATCAAATTAACATAAATACAACACCATGTTGTCAAAAAGCAGCAGAAAAATTCTGCTCACATGCAGAAATAAGACAGTAGCTTAAACAATTGACCAAGAGAAAGACCTAGAATTTTCACTGGAGGGAGAACAGGCTTTGGAATTACATGAAAAAAGGTTCAGGATAATGACGTTGAGGTGAATCTAAATGTTCCACAGATAGATCAAAGAATATAAAGAAGTCAGAAAACCACTATAGGAACAATCAAGCAAAATAGATATATCGTTGGAGACAAAACAAAACCTGCAAAAAGAAGTCCAGAAGATCAATACTAAAATATCAGAACTGGGCAATACACTGAAAGGGCAAAGGAGTACAATTGAATGGATGGAAACCAGAATCAGTGAGACTGAAGACAAATCCCTCAATGCTGCTAAGATAGAAGAACAAGCAATAAACAGAATGAAAAAAATCTGAAGAAATTCATGTGAGACAACATGTAGAGGAATAACCTATTCCAGAACAGGAAGAAACAAAGTAAACCACAGAAGAGATAATTGAGGAGTTGCTGGAGGAAATTTTCCCTAATATCTTGAAAGGCAAGAAGATAAGTATTCAAAAAACTAAAAAACTCTAAGAAGCATAGACCCCCAAAAGAAAATCACCAAGACATATAATTAAACTCTCCAAAATCAAGGACAAGGAAACAATCCTGAAAGCATGTAGGGAAAAAAGAAGTGTTCCCTACAAAGGCAAGCCAATAAGATTAAACTCTGAATTCTCAGCAGAAACCATGCATGCAAGAAGACAAAGGTGAGACATATACAAAACTCTGAAAGAAAAAAACAAACAAACACAAAAAACTATCAACAATGAATCATAAACCCAGCAAAGATGTCAATCAAATATGACTGAGAAATCAGAACATTTCAGGATAGACTGAAAACAAGGGATTTTGGAAAAGGCAAGTGAGTGTTTCAAAACATACTAAAGGGAATTCTTTGAACTGAGAACCAACAAGAGCAGCCAGCAACCAGTAATTGGCATACATGGTAATACCATCCAGAAATCAATTCAGAGATGGAAGAATTCAGGGTTGAACAAAACTACAAGAATGAAATTAAGGGATCTAGGAGGTCAGTCTATGATCAGGAAAACTACAATATGAAAGAAGGGGAAATATAGGAACAGAGATCCTGCTTGTGAGGAGGTCAGGTAGATTTCAGGAGAAAACAACCTGTTTTAAGAGTAGGAAGAAGGTAATAGGATATAGGGTAACCTCAAAGAAACGTAATACTTCACAATACATCGAGAAAAAATATCCATGAAGAACATGTAAACTATGAAGACATTGACAGGAAAATGCACCCAAAAAATTGACTCAGCACAGGAGAGCATGCAAAACAAAGAAACCAGCATCACCACTAATAATAATAATAATAATAATAATAATAATAATGGCAGAAATTAATACATACTTATTGATAATTACACTGAATGCCAATGGATTAAATGCTCCAGTCAAGAGACAAAGAGTGGCAGAATATATAACAAAACAGGATGCTTTGTTATATTGTCTACAAGAGACATACCTTACACACAAAGATAAAAACAGATTAAAAATTAAAGGATTGAAAAAATGCACCAGGTTAATTTCAATTAAAAATGAGCAGGAGTGACAGTATTAATCTCCAATAAAATAAGCTTTAAGGTAAAACCTACATAAGAGAAAAAAAGGACATAATTTCATGATTAAAGGGTCAATTGAACATGAGTACATAACCATAGTAAATATCTATATTCCCAATAAAAGAGCCCCAAAATATGAGGAAAACCCTAATATAATTGAAGAAATAGACAAATGATTTGTTTATTTCAAATACCTTCTTTAGACAGCATAAGAGACGA
>NW_006408637.1:9337167-9340951 GCF_000296735.1 Chrysochloris asiatica
TTCATTCTGCTGTGCATGGGGTCGCTATGAGTCGGTTCCAATTCGATGGCACCTGACAACAACAGTGGGAGATTTTAACATAATACTTTTGAAAAAGGACAGAACAACCACAGAGAAACTCAACAAAGACACAAAAGAACTAAACAACACATTCAACAACCCTGACCTATAGAGCATTCATCTCCAAAACAGCACAATACACATACTTTTCCATTGTATATGGAACATTCTCCAGAATAGACCATGTGTTAGGTCACAAAGCAAACCTCCATAAATTTAAAAACATCAAAATACTACAAAGCATCTTCTCAGACAACAATGCTATAAAATTAGAAATCATCAATAGAAAGATCAAGGAAATAAAGTCAAATACCTGGAAACTTAATCACACCCTGCTTAACATCTACAGGGTAGTAGAACAAATAAAAACAAAATTCCTAGAAACAATGAGAATGAAAAAACAACATACCAAAACCTTTGGGAAACAGCAAAAACAGTGCTGAGAGGACAATTTATAGCAACGAATGCACGCATCCAAAAAGAAGAAAGAGCCAAAATCAGTATGTTATTAGAAAAAGACCAGCAAAGTAAACTTGCATTCAGTTTTTTGCCTTTTTATTGTGAGTTGAGGGAATGTTAACAGACAAGATCATCAGCTTCATCCTCAACCAATCATACGTTTTGCTTCATCTCAATGATTACAATCCCTTCCCTGCAACAACAGTTGTCCTGCTTCCTCCTGTGGCTTCCATTTTATATATTATTCACAAGTCAACAGAGTAAAATATTTGATGTATGCATTCCTTACAATATATATATATATATATATATATATATATATTCATTTAAATATCCAAGGATTACATTTTGCAAGACTGCCCACAGGCACTTCAGCCTTTCTCAGTCCATGGGCCTAGAGTCCGCAGCTGCTCTATCTCCCCATGCCACCATTTCTGCCATTGCCACTCCCCTGGGATCTCACATCCATCTCATGCTCTTTCTTCTTGGGATCCTCTGTTCCTGAAATGAAAGATTACTCCTCCATTTTAGGTCCACATCTTTTACACTTACAGTTGTAACAATTAATCCTGCTAACAATTATTCACCATTGAATCATAAAGTCTTATCACCATCATCCCCCATTCCCTTTCACCAGAACCATCTGGAAAGGATGAAAATTATTCAGTAGGTTTTATGCTTATCCCCCTCATCTGAAACTAAGCTCCCTTATGAAAGCTGGTAAGCCTCTTACTTCATGCCTTTATAGTCTCCCCCGCCCTTTTTTTTTAAAACTTGGATCATGTTTATTTTTAGTTTTTATTACCAAAAATGCAAAAAATCCAGTAAACTGGAAAAATCTGAGTATAGTTTCCTTAGGTTTTTATAAGGCAGTTTCTCCCAGTTCTATTTACTTGTTCTTTTAAAAAAAGTCCCATTTCCAATCTAATTAAAGAGATGTGCCCAAAATGGCTGAGAATCAATACAAGAAGGCAAAAGCTGTAAAACTAAGGGCATGCAATAAGCTCTAACATAAAGTCTGAAAAATACCCATATTGGCAACAAGATATGCTTGGCTGGAATCTGAAGTTCATTCAGTCATCCTTGTCTTTTGCTCCATGTTTAAGGATGCGTGTTAAATCAATGTAATTAAAATTCCCTTTTTATCAATAGGTGCTTCTCTGTACAGCTCATCTACTTTCTCATCTGTAAACCGATCTCCCACGGTAGTTAGTAGCTCTCACAGGTAATCTTCCTGAATGGGACCAGTTGCTTCTCCATCAAAGCAAGCAAAAGCATTTCTGATGACATCTTCCAGATCTGTCCTTTTTAGCTTCTCCCCACACATCATAAGGAACATGGTGAAATTGAGGGGACCTGGAGCCTCAGTCATCATGGCATCCAGATAATCATCAAGTGGATTTTTCTCCACTTGATGGAGGCAAGCATATCATGTAGATCTTCCTAGTCAATGAAGCCATCTCTATTCTGATCGATCATGTTGAAGGCCTCTTCGAAATCCTGAATCTGTGACTGGTCAAATATGGCAAATATATTGGATGTTGCACTCTGAGTTGCTTCTTAGTGGTCTTGGTCTTTACCCTTTTGCTCAACGTGGTGGTAGTTAAATCCTGCACAGCCGAGAGTACTGAAGTTATGCAGGAGTCCAGCTTTCGCAGTGTCAAGGGACATGAGAGGAGACATGGAGTCAGTGAAAATGAAAGCAATCGAGGATCCTCTGCTTAGTTGGCTGATGGAGATCTCTTTCTTCTCTCTCCTCTCTCATGCCCCGGCTCAGCAAGTCTTTATTTTTATACTTAAAATTACACAGTACATAATGATTTGATACTTTGATTTTTCCACGAATTATTACACAGTTTCAATCACAGCATTCCTTTTACTCTGTGATTATACAACCTTAACAAAAGTATTTCTGTGATGTCCAAACTGACCGTTCCATATCCTGTTCATTTTTCAACCACTGAACACTTTCCTTTTGACATCATCTCCTCTCCTATGTAAGTGATAAATTGCTCTTCTTATTCCCACTAAAAGATCAAGTTAAACCTTACACAAATCATTTCCATTTATCAGACCCTTGATTACATCCTCTTAGTAATATAAATTTCTATTAATCATCAATGCCTACACTACTTCATTGTTTCTGCTAGGTGATTATCAATCTTCTGTCTTATATACTATGCTATTATTTTCATAGTAAAAGTATTACTAATATCTACTTAATTTTGTTTTCTAAAAAAGTGTTCATTAAATTGCTTAACCACAGTGTTCCTGTATTTCCTTTCTTTTGATGCTGTGAGGCATAAGACCCAACCTGGCTAATTGCTGCAAGAAATGTAGATTATTAAGTTTTGACCACCTTTCACGTATGTTCACTATTCTTTGCCTATTCATGTAGGTGCCTGTATGTAATAGTGGGGGTTTGTGGGTTCTGGCTGGTAATTGATTGTGGTGAGGTCTACAGGGGTCGGTCAGCTCCACTTTAGTTTGTTATCTGCTTTTGTGATCTCATAAATGCAGTTACTTTGTACTTAGGTTTTTTGTGAATGGGAGTGGCACATACAATTCCCTTTGAATTCAGTCCACCGAAGCTGAAAACAATTGTTGCTAGACTAGTTTTTTTCTAAGGTCTTTAGAGATCATACTAAAAGCTGTGAATATGGCAATATTATATATTTTTACAAGTGAATTCTAAGTTACCTTAGAGAGAAGATAGAAAGCAGCTTCTGAGAATTATCTGCCTTGCATGATATTTCTCCTTGTGCTGGGACTGTGTCAAACAGCAGAAGCCAAGCCACTCTCCACAGAGTTAGTTCCCTATTTTTGATAGCCAATATCTAAATTGCCCTTTCCTGTCAACCAAGCATACATTGACAGAGAACTTCCAGAAGTTCAAGAAGAGGACATGGAACGAGGGATATCATTGCTGATGTCTGATGGATCTTGGCTAAAAGCAGAAAATACCAGAAAGATGTTTACCTATGCTTTATTGACTATGCAAAGGCTTTCAATTATGTGGATCATGACAAGCTATGGACAACATTGAAAAATACAAGTATTCATGAACACTTAATCTTGCTCATGAGGAATCTGTACATGGACCAAGAGACAATTGTTCGAACAGAACATGGAAACACTGAATGGTTTAAAATTAAGAAAGGTGTGCGACAGGGTTGCATTCTTTCACCATACTTATTCAACCTGTATGCTGAGCAAAAAAATCCAGGAAGCTGGGTTATATTAGGAAAAGCATGGCATCAGGATT
>NW_006408637.1:9341606-9342109 GCF_000296735.1 Chrysochloris asiatica
AGCATTAATGGGCTCAAACATGGCAACAATTGTGAGGTTGGCCCAGGACCGGGCAGTGTTTTGTTCTGTTGTGCATAGGGTAGCTATGAGTTGGTACTGATTTGATAGCACCTAACAACAACGACAACAATCAACTCAGTGCGATGAGGAAACAAGCTTGATCCTTGATATGAAGAATCCTTCCATTTTGATTGGAATTTGAGCAACTACAGCCATAAGCAAAGGTCCAGTGCATCAAATTGTATCAATTTACACTTGCTAAAATAGCAAGCATCTTTATCTTCATCTGGTCAATTTCTGGTCAGCTAACATCCAAGCTGTTTACCTATCTAAGCTGTTTACCAGCTAACATCCAAGATGTTTATCTATGCTTTATTGACTATGCGAAGGCTTTTGATTGTATGGATCATGACAAGCTATGGGCAACATTAAGAAGTATGAGTATTCCAGAACACTTCATTGTACTTCTGAGGAATCTGTACCTGGACCAAGAAGCAGTTGTT
>NW_006408637.1:9342956-9344342 GCF_000296735.1 Chrysochloris asiatica
ATGGATCAGCCAGGTGGCATCATTGATGACGTCAAGTGTGGCAGCGGTGATGGGGTTGGCCCAGGATTGGCCACTGTTTCGTTCTGCTGTGCATGGGGTCGCTATGAGTCAGTTCTGACTCGATGGCACCTGACAACAACAACAACATCCAAGCTAGGTCAGATGGTTGGAGTTCCACATATGTGCAAATGTGGAAGTTCATGGACGTCTTCCTGCACTTCAGACCAGTTAGCTGCTTCACTCTCAGCTCTTGCCCCATTGGGTATGTCAGTGTCCATGGGTTAGGGAGTTCACACATCCCTCCAAACATCAGACCAGCTAGCCCTTTCTCTTCTCTATCTCATCTCAAGTTCAATGGGGTCTACGGAACATGGCCAAACTGCTTTTCTCGTTTTGATTTGGGGTTTCAGTTGTTTTCTTGAATTGTTTCACTGTTTGTTTCTTTATCCTTTCTCCTCTTTCCACTTCCTTGAATTTTGGTTGCTGCTTACTTTTATATCTTTTTTCCTCATTATTTTTCATTTCAATCTTGGTTCATTGTTGGTTTATTCTCATTTGTTTTCTTATGTATGGTGGGAGGGATTTTCTCTTTCTCACCCAAAGGAGACAGTAGCCATGTCCATACAGCCCACTCACAACTAAACCCTCTGTAGCTCAACCCATTGGACAAAAGCTGATACCAACTTCTTTACCACCTGACCAATGATAAACAGCAGTCGACATCAGCCAAACCCACCCTAAACTGAGGTGCATAAACACGATCAGTGTATATGTTTCCATTCTTTAACTATACACACAGGAGACAGTTGGTGAGAACCTAAGAACGCATCAGCACACAATCATCAATTAAACACAGGTTCAACAATGCTACAATGCCATGGAGACAATAGAAAATTTTAACTGACATTAAAAACCAAGAGAGTATGGCTCAAACAAATTACCAAGATGTAGAGTTGGAAAATGCTTCTAAGGAATAAAAGGTAATGGAACTAATGGAAAAAAAGAATCCAAAAAAATGATCTTTAGGTACCTTCAAAGAATTGACAGAAAGATCGAGGAAAGTAAGAACACAGAAAATTTTTTTAGAATAATTCAGGGAAAAACTATAGGGAAATAAGAGACAAAATAAATGTAAGTTTTGAAACAATACAAAACCTGCCATTAGAAATCCAAAAGATTAATACTAAGATTTCAGAAGTGAATGCTATATTGAAAAGCTAAGGAGTATATTCATAGAAATCAAATAGACTACATCTGTGGAAAGAGAAGATGGAAAAGCTCCATATCATCAGTGACGACAAGGCCAGGGGCAGACTGTGGAACAGACCATCAATTACTGATATGCAAATTCAAATTAAAGCTGAAGAAAATGAAAACAAATCTACG
>NW_006408637.1:9346257-9350385 GCF_000296735.1 Chrysochloris asiatica
AGTGTGGCAGCGGTAGTGAGGTTGGCCCAGGATCGAACATTGTTTCGTTCTGCTGTGTATGGGGTCGCTATGAGTCGGTTCCGACTCGATGGCACCTGACAACAACAACAACAACATATTCATAGCAATGGAAGCCTGAATGAGTGAGTTTGAGGATAAAGCTCTCAATACTAGTATACTAGAAGAAACATCAGAAAAAAGAATTTGAAAAATCCAAAGAAAGCCCAAGTGTTGTGTTGGACTCCATAAAGAAGAATTCAATAAAAGACATATCAGTAAAATTTTCCAAAACCAAAGACAAAGAAAGAATCCTGAGAGCTGCTTGGGAAAAATTAACAAAAGAGAACCAATAAGACTAAGCTCTGATTTCTCAGTAGTAACCATGCAGGCAAGAAGACAATGGGATGACATATACAACACTCTGAAAGGAAAAATATTGCCAACCAAGAACAAAATACCCATCAAAGCTTTTCCTCAAATATGATGATTAAACTAGATGTCATTGCACCGGTTCCTTACTCACAACAGAACAAAACATCGTGCTGATCTCACAATCATTGTTACGCTTGAATCCATTGCAGCTGCCACTGTACCCATCCATCTGATTGGTGTCCACCCTCTTTTTCACTGACCCTCCACTTTGGCAAGCATGATGTACATTTCCAGGGACTAGTCCCTCCTGATAATATGTCCAAAGTATTAGAGACAAAATCTGATCATCTTGGCTTTTAATGAACAATCTGGGAGTAATTCTTCTGACACAGATTTGTTAGCTCTTTTGGCAGTCCACAGTACTTTTAATATTCTTCTACAACACCAAAACTCAAATGCATTGATTTTTCTATGATCCTCCTTATTTAATCACAAAAGGACAAATATTGCATGAGACCAATGTAAAAAGGTAAGAAAATAATTTCTTAATAAAAGAAACAATAGTGGTTGTGGGGGGAGGTGAGGGTAAGTTATTCATGGCTAGAGAGTAGTCACATGCTAACAGACAATATGCCACAAGAGGGAGATTAGCTGACTAAAGATGAAGGGTGCTAGAGATGCAGGAGGAATCCAGTAGTTAAGTACTGTTAACTATTGATTCATAGTGTGGTGCTGTAGGATAAGCACTAGACTACAAGGTCAGTAGTTCAAACTCACTACCTGATCCTTGGAAAACCTATACATGATTGCTATGAGTCAGAATTGACTGGACAGCACTTAAAACCCACAAAATTGGTACATGAAGGGGACTGGAATCATGGTAATATAGCAAAATATATGATTTGTTTGATTGTAAGGCTGATGATCTGCTCTGTAAACCTTCACTTAATTAACAATAAAAATTTTAAAAGACTTAGCTCTGATTTCTGAGCAAAAATCATTCAGGCACAAAGGCAAGGGGATGACATACACAGAACACTGAAGGAAAAAAATTGACAATCAAGAATCATATATCCAGCAAAGCTGTTCCACAAACACACTGGCAAAGTTAGAATATTTCCTGATACACACAAGTTAAAGGAATTTGTAATGACCAGATCAACTTTTATTGAAGATCAAAGACTACAACCTTCAGTATGGGTTGTACCTCAATGTAAAGAAATAAAAAATCCTCACTACTGGACTAATAAACAACATCCAAATGGAGAAAAGATTGAAGTTGTTAAAGAATTGCTTGAATCCAGTATCCACACTCATGAAAGCAGCAGTTAAGAAATATAATGACATATTGTATCAGGCAAATCTGCTGCACAAGACCTCCTTAAAGTATTCAAGAGGTAAAATCTCAGTTTGAAGACTAAGGTGTGCCTGACACAAGCCATGACATTTTCAGTAGCCTCATATGCATGTGAAATTTGGACAGTGGGTAAGGAAGACCGTAGAAGAATTGATGCATTTGAGTTGTGTTGTAAGAGAAAATTATTTAAAATACCATGGACCACTAGAAGAACAAATAAATATGTGTTGGGAGAAGTACAGTCAGAATGTTCCTTACAATTAACAGTGGCGAGAAGTACAGTCAGAATGTTCCTTACAATTAACAGTTCCTTACAATTAACTTTGTCTCTCATACTTCAGGCATATCATCAGGAGGAACCAGTCCCTGGAGAAGGACATCATGCTAGGTAAAGTAGAGGGTCAGGGGAAATAAGGAAGATTCCCCAGTGAAATTGGTTGGCACAGTGGCAGCAGCAATGGACTCAAGCTTAACAACAGTTGTGAGGACAGTGCAGGACTGGATGGTGTTTCATTCTGTTGTGCATACGGTCGTTATGAGTCAGAACCAACCTGACAACACCTAAAAACAAAGAGGAACTTTAAAAAAAAAAAAAAAAAGGCTAAACTGTGTTCTTTATACTGAGACCCATCAATAGCAGACAACAAGCTGAGATCATCAGACATGACACCACCGCCCAGGACTCAATCCAGAGAAAAGGATTTAAAGTGAAACAAACCTGTTGTTGTTGTTAAGTGCCATTGAGTCGGTTCCGACCCATAGCGACCCTGAACAGGGTTTCTGAGGCTGTAAAACTTTACAGGATTTTTCCCACGGAGCAGCAGGTAGTTTCAAAATGCTGACCTTGCGGTTCACAGCCCAATTCGTAACCACTACGCTACCAGAGCTCCTTTAAACAAACCTACAAGACTGTAAATAGGGAATGAGAGATATCAATTTATACTAAGTGCACTGCAAAGCAAATAGAAGTTATGGAGTAGATACAGGACTTTCAAATAGCGAGGAAGTAGATTTCAAGATAAAACAGAATGTTTTAAATGGAAAAAGAAAAACACTAATCAGTTACAGGATAACCTCAAAGAAAATTAATATACTTGCACATCAAACTTTAAAACGTGGAAAATCAAAGATTGAATAGACATGAACACAACAGAAATGGAAAGAAAACCCAGAAACAAAATGAACTTAGCTCAGAAAATCATGTGGAACAAAGAAATCAGCAACATCACAAACAAACAACTAACCAAAACCAGACAGTGAAATGAGAGCAATCAGTAGATAATTATTGATAATTACACTGGATCTAAATGGATTAAATGCACTAGTCAACAGACAAGAGAGAGCAAAATGGATTTAAAAAACAGGATCCTTCAATGTGTTGTCTACAAGACACGTATCAAAAAATGGAGACAGCCTAAATGCCTATTAGCAGAAAAACAGTTTAATAAACTTTGGTACATACAACAGTGGAATACTATGCAACATTGAAGAATAACGATGAATCTGTGAAACATTTTATAATGTAGATGAACCTGGAGAACATTATGCTGAGTGGAACTAGTCAATCACAAAAGGACAAATATTGTATGAGACAGATGTTGTGAAAGGTTTAAGAAACGAGCTTCATAAAAGAAGAAACAAGCAGTGATAGTTAGTTACGGTGGGTAGGGAGGAAGGGAAATTACTCACGGGCTAGAGAGTAGACACTTGTTCACACTGGTGATTGTTGTTAAGTGCCGTTGAGTCAGTTTTGACCCATAGCGACCCTTGTACAGGGTTTCCGAGGGTGTAAATCTTTACGGGAGTAGAAAGCCTCATCTTTCTCCCGCGGAGCGGCTGGCAGTTTCGAACCGCTGACCTTAAGGTTCACAGCCCGATTCGTAACCACTACGCTACCAGAGCTCCTTTCACACTGGTGATAGGCAGGCAATAAACAATAAGAAGGAAATTAACAAGGAAAGATCAAGGTAGCAGGAGACACAGGCAGGAATGCAGTAGATGAAGGAATAGAAGTAAAAGACTGTTAACTGTTGGTACAAGGAGGGGATGGCAGTCATTGTAATGAAGCAAAATATTATGATTTGTTGAATGCAAAACTGATGCTGTGCTTTGTAAATGTCACTCAATTCACACGAAGTTTTTTTTTTTATTAAAAAGAATAAATGATGAAGTTACAGAAAATGTCAAGATAAGTCGATGTCATAGTAGTATAGACTGTTTCAAACATGAGAAGATAGTGATAAATTACAGGATAACTGTGTAGAAAATTAATAAACTTCCTGAACAAAATAAAAAGAATAAAACCATACTCAGTAAACACTAAAACAATTGTTGTTGTTGTTAGGTGCTATCAAGTCGGTACTGACTCATATTGACTCTATGCACAACAGAACAAAACA
>NW_006408637.1:9361155-9369080 GCF_000296735.1 Chrysochloris asiatica
TTTTTTTTAACCCAGCAAATTTTCAACGGTAAAATCATATCTTTGGATAATAACACTCAATGTAAATGGATTAAATGTGCCAGTCAAGAGACAGAGAATAACAGAATGGATAAGAAGATACAGTCCATCAGTGTGCTATCTAAAACAGACACACCTTAGACTTGAAGGTAGAAATCAGCACAACAAACAAGGAAAGACATTATATAATGATTAAATGATCCATCAAACAAGAGGATATCTACCAAATACCATCACCATTAATGAGAGATCCCCAGAATATGGAAGTTCAACTTTAACAGGATTGTAAAGAGAAATAAACAGAAAACGTTAATATGTCACTTTCAATGAAGGGCAGAACAACTAGAAAAAAAACACAGCAAAGACAGAAAAGTTCTAAACAACACACTCAACCAACTTAACCTCATAGACATATGCAGAGCACTCTACCCAACAATAGCACAACACACTCTTTTCCAGTGCACAGGAATAGTCTCCAGAATAGAACAGCTGTTAGGCTACAAAGTAAGTTTCAATGCATTTGAAAATATGGATATATTTACAAAGCATCTTCTCAGGTCATAGTACTGTAATATTAGAAATCAACAACAGGAATATAAAGGGGGGAAAATCAAATACACAGAAACTGAAAAACAATCATTTAAAATGTACTGGGTAATAAAAATAATGAATATTTTTACATTCCTTGAATCAAATGAGAATGAAAACATAGCGTATCAAAATCTTTGGGGGGGAAAAAATCTTTGGGGAAAAGAATGCCCAGAGGACAATTTAAAAAAACAAACATGTGAAAATTAGAGAACCAAAATCCATACCTTAACCCCAAATTTCCAATGTCTAGAAAAAGAATAGCAAAACAAACAAACAAAAAAATCACTATAAGAAAGGAAATTATAATGTTTCAAGCAAAAATAAATGAAACAGAAAAACTATAGAAAGAATCAACAAGACTAGAAGTTGGTTCTTTGGAAGTATTAATAAAATTGACAAACCACTAGCAATTTCAACAAAGAAAAAGAAGGAGATTATGCACTAGTAATTTGAACTATGGGAGTCCTCGTGTGGTGCTGTAAGATAACCACTACTAACATAGCAAGTTCAAACCCACCAGCTACTCCTCAGAAACCCTAAACAGGACTATGAGTCTGAATCTACTCTATGACACTTAACAACAAACAACAGGAAGAACTACACTCCAACAAATTTGGAAACTTAGAAGAAATTGACAAATTTGTAGACACACTCTACTTACCCAACTGACACAGTCGAAAGTGATCTACAGTTAAACCGAAACACAGATCCAGATTTCATCATTCTTTAAAGGGATGGAAAAACTAACCATCAACTTTATGTGGAAACGAAAGAGACCCAGAGAAGTAAAGGAGAAGAAAGGAAAAAAGAACAACAAACTAAGTGGCCTCACCCTCCCTAATCTTCAATCCTGTTACACAGCCTCGGTAGTCCAAATAGTCAGGTAGAATGAAAAACATGTAGCAATGGAAGAGAATTTAAAACCCAGAAGTAAATCCATCCACCTATGTACAGTTGATCCTTTACAAAGGGTCCAAACCCATCGAATGGACAAGATAGAATCTTTTAAACAAATTATACTGGAAAAACTGGATATCTATTTGCAGAAAACTGAAAGAGAATTCTTATCTCTTACCATATATAAACACTAACTTAAGATGGTTTTGATTCATAGCAACCCCATCTGTGTACAACAGGAAGAAACATTCTGACCTGCCCTATCCTCACAATTGTTATTCTTAAAACCATTGTTGCAGCCACTGTATCACTTCATCTCATTAAAGGTCTTCCTGTTTTTTACTGAACCTCATCTTTATCAAGTATGATGTCCTTTTTCAGGGACTGGTCCTTCCTGATAGCATGTCCAAAGTATATGAGATGAACTCTCACTCGCCATCACTGCTGGTGTTACGTGTTAGGTGCCATTGAGTCAGTACTGACTCATAGCAACAGAACAAAATACTGCCCCGTCCTGTGCCAACCTCACAATCGTTATGCGTGAGCCCATTCCTGTTGCCACTGTGCCAATCTTTCTCTTTGGGGATCTTCCTTTTCTCTGACCCTCCACTTTACCAAGCATCATGTCTTTCTCTAGGGACTTGTCCCTCCTGATAATATGTCCCAATTATGAGAGACAAAATCTGACCATCCTGGCTTCTAAGCAGTACTCTGGCTATATTTCTTTCAACAAACATTTGCTTGTTCTTTGGGCAGCTCATGGTACTTTTAATATTCTCCCCCAACCCCAGAACTCAAATGTACCAAAAACGTACATGTGTTCTTGAATGAAAAACCAATTTGCTCTGTAAAATATCACCCAAATCATAATAAACAGTTTTAAAATAAACATTTTTTTTTTCAATTGCTGAAGTTTATTGTGAACTTACACCAGGCTCTAAGCTAAGAGATCTGCATGCATTTTCCCTTTGGAGAAGTGGGGAATGGGCCCTGATGTGAGCCAGGTTACCTGGAGTCCAGTCTCAGCCGTGTTACCTGCTATTTATGTGAAGTTGGGAAGTTACTTAGCCTATCTGTTCCTCAGTCCCCTCCTCTGTAAATCATGACGATAATAATACACATCACTAGAGGGTTGGAGTCCTGTGAGGCACTCTAGGGTAAGTACTGGACTACTAACAGTAAGGTCAGAGGTTCAAGCCACTCCTTGGAAACCTTATACAGGGTTTCAATGATTCAGAATATTCTCAATAGAACACAACAACTAGGGTTGTTGCAAGGATTGAGTTAATCAATGTGTGAAAGTGTTAGAACAGGACCTGACCCATAGTAATTGCCATGAATGTGTTTGCCATCTGTGATAGTTCAAGTTTGGTGTCAACTAGACTGGGCCCGGATTCTGTTAATTTGGCAGTTGAGATACAGTGATCTCCATGAAGAGATCTGATAGAATGTAATTAACTCTGTTACCAGATCTGCCATGAGCAGCGAATCAACAGAAAAGATATTTCTGCTCGGGTGGCTGTTTCCAATATATTAGACACTCAGGCAAAGCTTGCTCTCTGCTGGGTCTGAATCTTCCATCTGACTTGTCCTCCAACCTCTGGTTCTTTGGACTTGAGCCAGTGACCTGCTCTATTACCTGCCAATCCTGCCTCCCTACCTGCCAGAACTGCCTGCCTGCCTGCCATCTGATTTGCAAATCTTGGTTCATCTGATCTGAACTTGGGACTCTTCCACCTCTGTGATTGTGCGAGTCATTTCCTTGACATAGAATTCTCTTAAGTTTCACTGGTTTTGCTTCTCTAGAGAACCCACCTTGACGGACTCAAGAATAAATAAATGAACTTGTTGATGGTCAGGGCGACGTTGTCTATGCCTGCACTTTCAACTGGATGGTTGTGTGTAGCAACTCCCACATAGAACTTTTGGGCCGTCCCTGCCTATACGCCAGACTTTCCCTGCCAGTTAACCCATGACCTATTCTCTGCTGCTTCCTCATATACTCCCCTAAATTACTCAGAGTTTGTAGGATACATGCTACTTAAATAAGGTCTTTGGCCTCATTCTGCCTCTTGTTTTTAACCTCTGGCATAGGAATAGTAATAGCCATTAGTTTCACGGAAGGATTGGCAAGTCATTTGTAAATGTTTTGACGTTCCAGAAGATGGCCTCAAAGGAACACATGGGTCTGTTTAGAAGTAGTTATAGTGATTACCAAAGAATATTCTAGGCTATGATTCTTCGAGGGGAAATTTCAGACATTCCCACAATTAATCAAAAGGAAGCAAGGGGACAGGAAATAAGCAATTTGTGATAAATCACCACACTTGGAGCACACATTGCTCTCTTGGAAGTCCTTTCTTTCCCACTACTGCCAATGGGAAAAGAAAGTCATGCATGGAAAACTTTTTTCTCTCTCTCTTTTCCCTAATTTTCCTTCTTTTTCCCTAAAGGTCAAACATATTGGCCAAGTCATCTCAGAAATACCTGCCTTCCACTCAGAAGTTGAAATGCCTAAAAAGGAGACTGAGATGAGAACAAGAAAAGACTAAAGTGTGAGTGCAATCTTTATTTCAGTCCTGTGGTGAACTGTTTACTTGGGGCAGAAGTAGGAACAAGTGAGGAGACTTCTACCTTTTAAGGGTATAGAATTTAAGAAGCAGTTCTGTTCAAAAATTTGTCATAAAGTTGATTTTGTAAGTAAATCGGAATAGGTAGGTATCGTTCATATCTAATGTCAGTCAAAGGTTGGTTGTTAGGGGTCATCGAGTTAATTCCAACTCATAGTGACCTGTATGCACAACCGAATAAAACACTGTTTGTTCCTACACCATCTTCAAAATTAAAGAAACACTTCCAGAATAACATTTTTTGTATAATGCAGTAATAATATTCATAATGTTTTGATGTACATTGCAAATTGAGCCCATTTGTTATTATGAAACATTGTTGGATTTTTAACATAATAGACTTGACAGGGGGGTTCTTCATCACTATGGGCTGTAAGGAAGCTGAGCAGTCATAACTGGAGACTGCCTGAAATGAGTATGTAAGAAAATACACAGCGCAGTGTGCTTTTTCAGCGGTGACATAGAAAACATGACTCTCTTTCTTAAATCTTACTGAGATGTAGGTGAAGCCAACATGTATCTACTGAACCTCTGGTAGTCTGTAAAACATAACTTTTGTAATGCTGCCAGCACCGACAGCAATCTGCCGGAGTGTAGTAGAAGCCAAGCCCTGGGCAGCCACGCCTGTCACACAGAGGAGGAGGGCGCTCTCTGTGTCTCGGTGAGGGCTCGGCTTTGTCAAACCACCTCAGTAGAGTTATGAAAAGGCCTGGATTTTGTGGATTTTAGTCATTTTCCAGTTATTAAACAGGATAGATTGTGGTCTCGAAATACAAGCTTACTCAGGCTTTATAGAAATGAGATAAGAAACTCAGTATCTTGTGCTTAAAGAAAAGCAAAACAACTTGTTTCCAATTGAGGTTGTGTGGCACTGTGGGTTAATGCACTGGACTGCATGCATAGCTAACTGGACTTACCCAATATGCCTTCCACTGTCCCATCCTGTAGCATAGTGGTTACTAATTGGGCTGCTAACCTCAAGGTCGGCAGTTCAAAACTACCAGCTGTTCCACAGGAGAAAGATGAGGCTTTCTGTTCCTGTAATGATTTGCAACCTTGGAAACCCTGTACAGGGTCACTGTGAGTCAGAACGGACTCCACAGTACTTAACAACAACAACATGTATAAGAGCAGTGTAAAAAAAGGTTGTTGTTGGTGGTGAGGACCTTCCAACCCACAGCGACCCTAGATAGGGTTTATGAGGAGCAACTGGTGAGCTTGAACCACTGACCTTACAGTTCAAACAAACACTGCAGTCCAGTGCATTAATCCACAGCATCCATATACCCATTATAAGCTATGAAAGAAACTGCTTCCTTTAACCAATGAGAATTGTTGTTGTTGTTAAGTGCCGTTGAGTCAGTTTTTTGACCCATAGCGACCCTGTACAGGGTTTCCGAGGGTGTAAATCTTTACGGGAGTAGAAAGCCTATGAGAATAGCTAATGCTATTTTGGGCCAAATTTCCAATATTTGCATATTTTTTGATAAATCATCACTGTTTATAACCGGAGTTTTGAAGGTATTCTCTCTGGAAGCTCCATGTTGTGCAACAGAGGCAGACAGCAGTAGATGCATCCAGGGAAGTTCATTCTAAGATAGAGGACTGAAGTACATGATGGCCACAGGAAAAGTTCCTGCTTCTAAGGGGCCCTAGGACACAAAAAAAGTTGTGTCCCAACTGAGACTTACATCCAGAGAACAATTTTATTTTGATTCTACTTTTTGTTTTTGTTTTTAAGTCCCCCACCCCCACCCCAGCCATCAGCACAAAGCCCGTCTCCCCTCTCCCTCTCTGAGCTGAATCTAAAGTTCCCAGCCGCTCCATCTCTCCACGTCATCTCTCTGCCTCCATCTCTGGCGTCACTGCTTCTCTGGGTAGGGTCCTGCACTTTGCTGGATCCTACATTTTAAAATGTTCCTGTTTTGTAATTCAGAGATACTGTCTAAAAAGGGGAACTAGAATTTGCCCAGAGAAATAGGCTTTGTAGCTATGGGGCCTTAGGCGGAATCCTTAGCCCCACCCAGAACCTTCTGAGTTAGGACATTTGCATTTGAAAGATAGAATGGGTGTATTGCGAGTGTTCTATGATCAAGTGCAGGTTGAAGGCACTTGGTGTGGTGCCTGGCACCTAGTACACTGTCCATAAATTTAAGTCACTATGAGTGTGACTGTGCCTCTTCAGGTGCATCAGAAGGAGGAGGGAGAGGGCAGCGACCCTCTGTGAGGAAAGTGACACCAGGCCTTGTGGCCTTGCCCCCATCACAGCCTCCCTAGAAATCAGCCAGCAGGAAGATGACTTGCCCCTGCTTCCAATCCCCGCAGCATACAGACTGGTCCTGTACAGGCTTAAAATTCCAGATTGATTTATTCTTTGATGGTTTGCAAAAGCTGTGAATTTGAAAAGGAAAGCTTTAAAGTTTGAGAGTGAAAAAGGAAAAGTGGGCACTGACAGCCTCATTTCAGAAGCTTCCCGACGCAGCCCTGAGAGCACAGGTTGTGTCTGGTCTTTGTTGTTGTTGTTGTTAAGTGCCATCGAGTCGGTTCCGACCCATAGCGACCCTGTACAGGGTTTCCGAGGGTGTAAATCTTTACGGGAGTCTGGTCTTTAGGAGACTATTATTACCTTGGCCAGGAACCAACTCCATCCTGAGTTCCTGCCTCCGGATATCAGGGGACTCCAGCAAACCATAACTCCAATAGGGTGGAGCAGGATACAGGAAGCTCCCAGTGAGCTGAATTAGATGTCAGGTACCCTACACCCAAGCCATGAAAGTCTTCAGTAGATGATTCTGTGCCCTGGCAGGCCTTATAATTCATTACACATAGGAGACTCCCTCCACATCTGTGCAGTAAGACTGATGTGATCAGTGCCCATGCCTCCAGGGGACATCAGGAAAATTAAATAAGATAAGTTATGTGAAAAGAGTTAAGAAAATAACCAAAAGGAACTCAACATAATCCAAGATGCTCATGTTATCAGGGATTTGGGCACCATCCAAGGAAGCAGCCCAACCATCTGGGCCTCCCAATAGACCCCTAATGCAGGCAATGGGGCCCTAAACAATTTATGCTACAAAATAGCCACAAAATGTCATTGTATGAGCTCAGGGCAATACACTTTCTTTCATTTTCTCACCCATAGAAAGTGGGTAAAAATAATATACAATTATAATGATCAACAAAACTCAAATCAGTTGCCACAGAAAAGATTCAAACACATGGTGACCCCGTGTGTGTCAGAGTAGAACTATACTCCACAAAGTTTACAATGACTGATTTTTCTGAAGCAGATCACCAGGTATGTCTTCTGAGGCCCTTCTAGGTAGATTCAAGACACCAAACTTCCAGTTAATAGTTGAACACTTAACCAGTTGCTCTCCCCAGGGACTCTACATGATCACAAGCTTAATCAAATTAGCAATTGAGCCAGTATTTATTGAGAATGGACTAGATGTCAGATCATGCTTATTGCTGAACAAGTGCAAGATAAAGGAATACAGTTTGGTCTTCAAGATGTTTGTAGACTAAAGGTAAAAGAAAGCCTTAAATATATCAATTCTTTACTCACTGAATCCAATAAACATCTATTTAGTGTCTCCTCATGGGTGTGTATATGTATGAGAGAGAGAGAGAGAGAAACAGACAGAGATTTGGGTGAAAGCTTATAGAGCAAATTGACTTTCCAATCAAGAATGTATACACATTTTATTTTGTGACATTGATTACAACCCCAATGTAATGGCAATCTTTCTACTTCCTGTTGTGATAGTTAAGATTTTGTGTCAA
>NW_006408637.1:9369984-9373198 GCF_000296735.1 Chrysochloris asiatica
AGACACCTGTGTTTATCATTTCTTCCCTATGCCTTCATCTTTCTTTCCTATCCTTCCCTGTCTTCTAAGCTTTATCCCTGGATAAATGCTACCTTTTAATTTCAAATTATTAAATGTATTATGGTGTGCATATTAGTCTGGTGTTATTTGTACACCTTACAGGCCTGTCTATCATTTGGCTGTAAGCTGACTCATGGAAGTGATTTCAATTCTTGGATTCAAGGGTATATACTAGCCATAGTCTCAAATCAGATCAGTAAATGTGGTCTTGCTTATTATTTTGAGATTTGTTCAACAATTTTCTCCCACTCTATTCAGGACCTCCTATTGTGACTCCTTTCAGAGCACTCAGCATTAGTAATCAGGCCTCACTTAATTCTGGTTGTTCTCAGGTTCCTGGAAGCTGTGGCCACAGCCCTTTGGACTACTTGTCCCTAGCATCTTTGATTTTCTTCATTCTTCTTTGCTCTGAATGGGGAGATTCCCATAGTTGCACCTGAACTGGCAGCTAAGATGCTTTTAAGACCCCAGTGGTTACTCATCCAGGTAGTCTGTAAAACATTGTCTTTGTGTTCATGAGTGGCCATCTAAGGTGTGGATTCCATGTGTGGAAGAAGGAAGAGTGATGAAAGTTGAAGATGCTGAGAATCAATTAGCCCAGTGGACTCATAGAAAATGTAAGCATCTTCTGAGGCCAGAAGAACAAGATGGTGCCTGGTTTCCACTACCACCTGCTCGGAAAGTAATTATATTGGAAGAGCCCAGAGAGAGTGGCAGAAAATGTGGAACAAAACTTAAAATTATTTAAAACAAAACAAAACACTAGGGCTTACTGGTTAGAAAGAGACTGGAGGCACCCAAGACTAGGGTCCTCAAGTACCCTTCAGGTCTGGAAAGGAACTCATCCTCATGGCCCAATTTTTAGATAAGCAGTAGATAGGTATAGAGTGGGGTAAGCAACACTAGTAAGGTCTGCTCACCATTGAACGGTCAATCATTGAAAACCAAAAGGGCAACATTTACCTAAGAACAAAGTTGAGAAGGGAGGGGAAAGTGGGTAGGATTGAAATAAGAATCCCAGGGAGGAAGCAGGATCACTGTTGTTGCATGGAGGGGATTGCAATCATTGAGATGAAATGAAGTGTATGATTTGTTAAATGTAAAACTGATGGTTTATCTGTAAACCACTCAATTCACAATAAAAAGTTAAAAACAACATCGACTTTGTGGACAATGTTATGCCAATTAACCTCATTTCTTCCCAAGACTACATACCTGAGCCCCTAGGCCCAGAAAATCTTTCCCTCAAGGTACTTGGCTAAAGCTAGGAAGTTTTTAGAACTTTACCTTCTGTACTTTACTACATTCATGGGTATGTTTACAACCCATATAAATACAGAAGTAGAAGGATCCTCTATGAAGCTACGTAGAAAGAGACTTCATAAAGCGTGTGGGAAAATGGAATGGAAAGACATGGGAATGTTCCGTAAACTTTTTGGAAACCCCTTGTATATTTGTGGATGTAGTCCCATTCACCTTCACATCCCTGCTCAGCTTGAGTGTGTGTCTGTGTATCCACTTGTAGATTATTGTTATTGTTACTGCAGGACCTGGTATGTAATGGGATTCATCTTTATTACCTTTAACTCTTGGCACTTTCCAGTGTCTTCCTTTGCCTTGATCATTATGTGATGACCCCTCTTCGTTGTACACCCAAGTCAATGCATGTCTACCTTCTAGTTAGTGATTTACCTTCCCTTTCCCAATTCTAGTAACCTTCAAAGAATGATTCTTTCTGTGTGTAAACCTTTCCTTGACTTTTTACAATAGTGATCTCATACAATGTGTTCGTTTGTGATTGACTAATTTCACCTAGCGTAATGTCCTGGTGTGGCACTGTGGGTTAATGTGCTGAACTGCAAAGTCGCTTTGAACTGTAATGTTAGTGGTTCAAGCTCACTAGTCACTCCTTGGAAACCCTATACAGGGTCACATCAAGTCAGAATCGACTTGATGACACTTCACAACAACAACGTCATCCAGGCTCATCAATATTATAAGCTGTTTTGCAGATAAGTTGTTATTATTTAACATTGACCAGTATGCCATTGAATGTATTATCAAAGCTTGTTGATCCATTAATTTATTGATGGACACTTAAGTTGTTGCCATCTTTTTGCTATTGTTAATAATGATGCTATGAACATGGCTGTGCATGTATCTATTCATGCCACAACTCTTATTTTTCTAGGATGTATTCCTAGTAGTAAGATTGCTAAACCATATGGTATTTCTAGTTCTAATTCTGTAAGGATGTGCCATACTATTTTCAACAGTGATTGCACCATTTTACAATCCCAACAGAAACATATGAGGATTCCAGTTTCTCTACACCTTCACCAATATTTGTTGTATCGTCTTTTTTTTTTTTTAACTTTGCCATTAATTCTCAAATAAGATGATCTCTCATTGCTGTTTTGATTTGCATATCTGTAATGACTGTGACTGTGAACCACAAGGTTGCTAGTTCAAACTCATCAGCTGCTCCTTGGAAACCTTATATAGGGTCACTATGAGATGGAATCGACTCGATAACACTTAACAACAACAACAATGGCTGTCTGGCACTGTAGAATAAGCATTGGACCACAAGGTCAGTTTGAATTACAAGGTCAGAGGCTCAAACTCAGCAGTGGATCCTTGGAAACCCTATACAGGGTCACTATGAGTTGGAACCTACTTGATGGCACTTAACAACAACAACAACAATGGCTAATGAATGACATTATTTCTTCATGTGTTTGTTGGCTGCCTGAATGTTTTATTTGGTGAAGAGTCTGTTTATGTCCTCTGCCCATTTTTTAACTGGATTATTTGTCTTTTTGTTGTTGACGTTATCTATAATATTTTAAATTAACTTTGTGTGATATGTTGCTACTAAATTTTTTTTTTTTTTTTTTTTACCAATTTGTAGGTTCTCTTTGAACTCTTTTAGTAAAGTCTTTTGATGTATATAAATGCTTAATTTTTAGGAGGCCAAATCATCTAGGTTGTCCTCTGCTGCTTGTGCATTTTCATTAATGTTTGGTAGTATATGTATGCCATATGTTAGGTCCCCTAAGTGTGACCCTATATATTTTCTATGATATTTAGTTTTAGGATTTACATTTAGGTCTTTGATCCATCTTGTGTTAGTTTCTGTATATGATGAGAG
>NW_006408637.1:9384386-9385487 GCF_000296735.1 Chrysochloris asiatica
CAGCTTCTTTCCATAGTTTTTCTGTTTACTAGCTCATTTATTTCTGCTCCGATATTTTTTATTTCTTTTCTTTTGGTGGCTATAGTTTACCTCTGAAAAGGACATTAGGAAAGCAATACCATTTGCAGTAGCTTCCCAAAGAATAAAATATCTAGGAATAATTGTAACCAGAGAAACAAAAGACCTATACAAAGAATACTATAAAACACTACTGCAACAAACCAAAAGAGACCTACAAAAATCAAAGAATATACGATGCTCCTGGATAGGAAGAGTTATCATTGTGAAAATGTCAATACTGCCCAAAGCAAGTTGCACATATAATGCAATCCCAATCCAGATTTTAAGAACATCATTCAAAGAGATGGAAAAAACAATTACTAACTTTATATAGGAAGGAAAGAGACCCAGGATAAGTAAAACACTGCTTAAGAAGAAGAATAAGGTTAGAAACCTCTCACTCCCCAATTTCAAATTTTTTCACACAGCTACAGTGGTCAAAACAGCCTCGTACTGGTACAATGAAAAATACATTGATCAATGGAACAGAATTGAGAATCTAAAAATTAACCCATCCACATATAGCCAACTGATTTTTGACAAAGTACCTAAACATATCGCATGGGGAGGGAATGGTCTCTTCAACAGCTGTTGCTGGCAGAACTGGAAAGTGATATGCAAAAGATTGAAACAAGACCTTTACCTCAGGCCTTATACAAAAACCAACTCAACATGAATTAAAGACCTAAATGTGCATCCTAGAATTATGTAGGCCATCAATGAAAAAATAGGGACAAATGTGGGGGTACAAATTCAGGGAATACACAGACTACCAAACATTTTGAAATCTACACAAAGGTAGACAAAATAGATGAGTGGGACATACTAAAAATTAAAAACTTATGTGCATCAAAAGACTTCACCGGAAGAGTAAAAAGGAAACCCACAAAATGGGAATATATCTTTTACAACGACACATCAGACAAGGGACTCATTTCTAAAATATATATGAAACTACAACACCTCTACAAGAAAAAGACAAATAACCCAATTTAAAAATGGGCACAGGACATGAACAGACACTTCACCAAGGAGGAGATC
>NW_006408637.1:9386533-9388977 GCF_000296735.1 Chrysochloris asiatica
GTGGAATCCTGAACCTCATCCGGAATCTTCTGAGGTGGGAAACTTCCACTTGAAAGGACAAGCAGACCAGCCTGGAGCAACTAGAAGATTTCAGTTTGTATTCCATCTATCCCCGGAGTCTTGTTCTTTGTCAAGGGCTTCAGTGCACTTTGGACTTTTTCCTTCAGTTTCATTGACTCTTAATCATATGCTATCTCTTGAAATGGTTGAACAGTGTCAACTTCCTTTTGGTACAGTGATTCTGTGTATTCCTTCCATCTTCTTTTGATGCTTTCTGCATTGTTCAGTATTTTGTCCATAGAATTCAGTAATGTTGCAGGTCTAGGTTTGATTTTTTTCTTAACTTCTTTCAGTTTGAGAAATGCTGAGTGTGTTCATCCCTTTTGGTTTTCTAACTCCCTGGTCTTTGCACATTTCATTTAAATTTTTTTTGTTCAGCTCTTTTACCTGCTCCTTTCTTCCATTTGCTTCAGCGTCTCTATGCTGGAGAGTAAGTTTCAGAGTCTCTTCTGACATCCATTTTGATCTTGTCTTGATCTTCTTTTTTGTCTTGTTAATGATCTTTTGTTTTCTTCCTGTATCGTGTTCTTGATGTCGTCCCACAACTTTTCTGGTCTGCAGTCACTAGTATCTAATCTATCAAATCTGTTCTTGAGATGATCTCTAAATTATATTGGACTATGTCCAAGGTCAGATTTTGACTCTGGTGGAACATCTACAGCCTGAACTTGCACATGAACAATTGATGGTCTGTTCCACGGTCTGCTCCTGGCCTGATTTTGATATGAAACTGTACCACTGTCTCTTTCTACAGATGTAGTCAATTTGATATCTGTGTTTGCCATCTGGTGAAGTCCATGTGTGTAGTCATTTTTTATGTTGTTTAAAATGGTATTTGCAATGAAGAATTCATTGGTCTTGCAAAATTCTATCATGCAATCTCCAGCATGACTTCTATCAGTAAAGCCATATTTTCCAACTACTGGTCCTTCCTCTTTGTTTCCAACCTTTGCATTCCAATCACCAGTAATTATCAATGCATCTTCATTGTATATTTGATCAATGTCAGACTAAAGAAGTTGGTACAATTCTTTAATTTCATCATCACTGGCTTGAATGGTTGACGTGGAAATTTGAATAATAGCTGCATTAACTGGTTTTCCTTGTAGGCATCTAGATATTATCCTATCATAGACAGCATTATACTTCAGGATAGATCTTAAAATGTTCTTTTTTGATGATATCTGACATCATTCCTCTTCAATTTGACATTTCCAGTGTAGTAAACCATATGATTGTCAGATTCAAAATGACTAATTCCAGTTCGTTTCAGCACACAGTCTTTATGTGTTCCATTTCATTTTTGATATCTTCCAATTTTCCTAGATTCACACTTTGTACATTCCATGTTCCAATTATTAATGGATGTTTACAGTTGTTTCTAGAGTCTTGGTGTGCTGCTATAGGATAAAGCACTGCACTGCAAAGTCGGCTTGAACCATAAAGTTAGTGGTTTAAATTCACCTGTCACCTCTTGGAAATTGGAACTGACTTGATGGCATTTAACAGCAACAGCAACACAACTGTTTCTCCTCATTTTGAGTTGTGCCCATTGGCAAATGAAGGTCTTGAAAGCATCACTCCGTTTGCGTCATCATGGTCAACTCTACTTTGAGGAGGTACCCTCCACCCCAGTTGTATTTTGATTGCCTTCCAACCTGAGGGGCTCATCTTCTGGCACTATTTCTGACAGTAATCTGGTGCTATTGATCATGTTGCAATACTCAATATTCTGGGGCTAACACTTGTTGTTCTTCTTAAGTTCTGTCGAGTAAGTTCCAACCCATAACAACCCTATATAGGATTTCTGTGGAGTGCCTGGTGAGTTTGAACAGATGACCTTGCAGTTCAAATTGACCTTATGGCCAAGTACTTACCCTACAGTGCCACACCAGGATTCCTGACAGTGCTCTGTTGCTATTCATAAGGTTTTCAGTGGGTAAACATTCAAAAGTGGTCTGCCTCGCCTTCTTCCTAGTCTCTCTTAGTCTGGAAGCACAACTGAAAGCTGTCCACCATGGGTGTAACCTGCTGATATTTAAAATATGGGTGGTATAGCTCCCAGTATCACAGAAATAGGCCAGCTACCACAGCACAACAAACAGGTAATAGGGGAGGGGAAATACAAATATATATATGGCACTCTGGGTTAATGCACTGGACTGGGAGGTCACTTTGGCCCACAAGGTTGGCAGCCACTCTCAGAAACCCTATACAGGGTTGCTATAGGTTGGAACTGACAATGGCACTTAACAACAACAACACATATATGTTGTTAAGCAATGTCAAGGCAATTCCAACTCATAGTGACACTGTATAGGGTTTCTGAGGAGCAACAGGTAGGTTTGAACCACCAACCTTGTTGTTGAAACTGACCTTGTGGT
>NW_006408637.1:9389277-9409434 GCF_000296735.1 Chrysochloris asiatica
TTGTGGTTCATAGTCCAGTGTTGATCCTACAGCAGCACACCAGGAGTCCATATGTGATTACTTCACGTCCTTACTAATGAGAATGAACATCTTTCCATGTAACTATTGACCATTTGTTTATTTTTGGTTCTTTTTTTTTTTTTTTCAGTGAGACTGCCTTTGTCTATATTTCCATGGCATTGTTTGGTTTTCTTATTGGTTTATGTTAGTTTGTTGTATGCCAATAGGGTTTCAATGATCAGATCAATATTGTGAGAGTTTTTCCTTGATCTGACTTATGTGAATCACAAAGGAAGTGTAAAACGTATGTTACTGAGGTGTATCGCAGACAACTTATATGTCTTTGTTGTTGTTAAACTCTTCAGGTACCGACAACAGAACTCACTACATTGCAGATGCCCATCTATTTAGGACAAACAGAGAGGGTTTAAAGGCTTCAGAGTTGGTCCTGCTCAGATATTTTATCACAAAGGTTAAGAAAACAAAGAAAGCAGAGACTGCACTTCGGGCTGAATAAGGACTGTAGACTAAATCAGCTCATTTGAAAACATCCTATGAGGAGGCTCCCTTGCAGCAGGCTTCCCTATCCAGGTTACTGGGACTTGGTTGGACCTTTGCCCTTACCAGGTCATACTCCCTCCCAAAGTGAAAATGACCAGTTGCTTGTTTAGGACCGAGTGCAGGGTGTGTGGTTCACCTTTTCTTGTTGGTTGACTGAGTTTCTGAAGGTCAAGGTTAGCTTGGCCTCATTCTCATTTCTATGTCAGTTACTCGTTCTCTTTAGCTTGATTTATATGTTTCTTCCCATCTCGCACTCTGAGGCCAATTCAACTCTTCAAGATGAGTTCTGGGGTTGAGAGCAAAGTAAATTTTCCTAAATGAAGCAAGAAAGAGTCCCACAGTACAAATTTATTTTCCTTTTGTGCCATTGTCATCTGGTTTTGCATCCCTCTTCTGTGTTTTTTTTACAAGCAATCACCCACTTACTAATGGGTTGAATTCCAAAAATGAGCTAAAGTCGGCTGTTTGGAACTTTCCCCTACAAGCCCTGTTCAGATGGACGTTAATTGTCAGCTGAAAAAAAAGAAAAAGAAAACCATTGTCTTTGAATTGGTTCTAACTTCTAGCAACCTCATATATTACAGAGTAGAGCAGTTCCGTAGGGTTTTCTTAACTATAGTATTTATAGAAGGAGGTCACCAGGCTGTTTCTCCATGGCACCAGTGGTTGTGTCTAAACCATTAGTCTTAAAGGTCGTGTGATAATTTGATGCCATTTAGTCCATTTTCAAATCATTGTAAGGTTATGTGACAGAGTAAAGCTTTCCCATAGAGTTTTCTAGACTGGCTGTAATCTTGACTGAGGCAGTCTTTCTTCTGTGGATGAGTTTAAACCATCAAACTTCCACTTAGCAACCAAGCACTTAACCATTGCACCAAACATTGTATTTGACATTATCTAGGACATAATCTCTATCAAAGCCCATTTTGCTTGTAATATTTATGAATGTCACCAATAAGTTGACAAGTTCATTCCAACTTATAGTGACACTATGGACAACAGAAAAAAACACTACACCATCCTTACAATTGTTATTACGTTTGAGCTCATTTACACTGCCACTGTGTCAATCCATCTCTTTGGGGGTCTTCTTCTTTTTCACTGACCCACCCCTTTACCAAGCATGGTGGACTTCTACAGGGACTGGTCCCTCCTGACAACACGTACAAAGAATGAAAGACAAACTCTCACCACACTTGCTTCTAAGGAGCATTCTGACTGTACATCTTCCAACACAGCTTTGTTTGTTCTTCTAACAGCCCATGGAACTTTCAATATTCTTCTCCAACACCATAATTTAAATGCATCAGTTCTCCTATGGTCTTCTTGATTTGTTGTCCAATTTTCATGTGCATATGAAGAGATTGAAAATACTATGGCTTGAGTCAAGAACACTTTAGTACTCGCAGTGACATCTTTGTTCTTTAACATCTTTCATTGTTTCTTAAAGCTTTTATTGTGAATTGAAAGATAATTTATATGATAGAACATCAGTTTTGCACTCAACCAATCCTATTTTGTTTTATTGTAATGATTACAATCCTCTCCATGCACGATCAACTAAAAATATTTGCCTCAATGCCCTCCTTTCTTTTATCTCTATTTATTTATTTATTTTTGATGGACCAAAAAAAAAAAACACTCAGGAATATATAATTGTTTGAACAACCAAAGGGCACATTTTGCAAGTGAGCCTCCTGTCCACCAGCACACAACCTTTCTCTTTCCATGAGTCTAGAGTCTTCAGCTGCTCTATCTCTCCATGCCATCCTCTGCCTTGGTCTATGATACTGCTGCTTCTTTGGTTAGGATCCCACGTTCTGTTCATGCTCTTCCCTCTTGATGGTCCTAGAGTCCTCTGTCCTGCAATGTAAGATTAACTACTCCCCACCTTTTGTTACGCAACTTTTGCCTTTATAGTTGTGACAATCACAATTAGTCATGATAACAATTATTCACTATTGAATCAAAAGAATCCTTTCTCCATCTCTTTTCACCAGACCCATCTAGACAAGAGGAAAACTTTTCAAATGGATTCCATCTTCCCTTGCACACTCTGAAATGAAACTCCCTCTTGAAAACTTGTCCAGCCATTTTAGGTAGCCAATGTCTACATTGCCTGTCCCTATTAAACCTGTGTACTGAGGTACTCAGGGTCAAGGCTTTATACTTACTTCCTGTATCAAATTTCTTTATCTTCCTCTAGTTGAGTTCTGGTCACCAAGTCATCCAAACTAGGTCAAATGGGTACTATCTGCAAGTTTGGCTGTTCTTGCACACCTCCCTCCACTTCATATCAGCTGGCCACTTCACTCTCAGCTCCAGACCCCAGTGGCTAGTTCAGTGTCTATGGGCTCAGAAGTTCCCAAGTCTCCACAGACTTCAGACCAACCAGCCCTTTGTCTTTTTTCTCTCATCTCAAGTTCAACAGGAGTCTATGAAATATGGTAGAACTCAGCCCATGTCTTCATTACTGCCTTTCCCCCACTACCACTCACAAGTAGACCAAGGAAGTCACCATCGAGCTTACATGCCTACTCATGTGTTCCTTTGACTTTCAATCTTAAAAGGGGGTTTGTCCTGAAGGGACTTGATGGATTTCCTTGATGGTTCCCAGGCAAACAGCTTGCTTAGTCTCATAATAGCCAGTCAGCTTTTTTTTTTTTTTCTGCTGATCTTTCTTTCAAGACATATCTTCTGTTTCTCTAGCTGCTCCAGTTTGGTCTGCATGTCCCTTCAAGTGGGAGTGTCCCACCTCAGAAGGTTCTGGATGGGGCTTAGGATTCCACTTAAGGCCCTATACTCTACCTAGGCTCCACGAGAAGCCTATTTTACTGGGCAAGTTCTAGAACCCCTTTTAGGTATTCTAATCAGTTACAAGCTGAAGAAGGGCTTATAAGCTTTTTAAAATCCTATTTCCTAATTTTCTTTTCTATCCCACTCAAATATCTATTTTACAATCGTTTGCAAGGAAAGCCAATATCCATAAGACAGTCAAGCATCTTAACACTATTTCCCCTCTTTTACCCATTCAGATTATGCCTTGGTTCCTGTATCACTGAGTCCTGTGGTTCCAAGGCTGAGTATATAGCACTGTTTACCTCTGTCCTGTTTAGCCGTACAAACCTACCTAGGTATTCCCCTATCTTCCTTGTTTTCCCACTCCCTCTTCTTGTGTATCGCCCTCCCCTTCTTTATATAGTGCCATCCCCATCACCCAAGCTATGATGTGACTATCCCCACAACCTAGGCATTACTGTCCACTCCCTCCCACCCCTGGTAACCAGCAAAGAATATTTTTATTTTACTATGAACATCTATTCTTATGCTTTTACAGTAATGGTCTTACGCAATATTTTGTGACTAACTAATTTCACTCAGCATAATGTCCTCAAGGTTCATCCATATAATGTGGTGGCTTGTAACTTCCTTGTTATCCTTCAAAGTAGCCTAATAGTCTATTGTGTGTGTGTACCAAAGTTTGTTTACCCATTCTTTCATTGATGGGCACTTAAGCTGTCCCCATCTTTATGTTGTTATGAATAGTGCTGTGATAAATATTGGTGTTTATATATCTACTTGTGTTCTGGCTCGTATTTCTTGTGCATCTTTAACATCTTAAAGAGGTGTTTTGCAGCAGATTTGCCTAATGCAATACATCATTTGATTTATTGACTGCTGCTTGCATGAACACTGATTGTGAACAAAACCAATATGAGGTATTTGACAGCTTCAATATTTTGTCCATTTACTATGATGTTATTTATTGGTCCAGTTGTAAGGATTTTAGTTTTCTTTACACTGAGGTGAAATCCATACTCATTTTCATCAGTAAGCATTTCAAGTTCTCTTCACTTCCAACAAGCAAGGTTGTGTCATCTGCATAGTGCAGGTTGTTAGTGAGTCTTTCCTCCATTGTGAAGAAAAACATAATCTAGTTTCTCTGATGATTTACTTAGTATACAAACTGAGTAAATATGGTGAAGAGACACAACCCTGGCACATACCTTTCCTAATGAAAAGTAATTCAGTATGCCCTTGTCCTGTTGTAATGATTGTCCCTTGGTCTGTGTACAGATTCTTCAGGAGCATGATTAAGCATTCTGGAATGCCCTTTCTTCACAATGCTATCCACAACTTGTCGCGATCCACACAGTCGAATGTTTTTATGTAGTCAGTAAGGTCAAGTAAGCACTTTTCTGATATTCACAACTTTCAGCCAAGATTCACTTGACATCAGCAATACGATTCTATGCTCCACATCCTTATCTGAGTCTGGCTTGAGGTTCTGATACCTCTCTATGTAATGCTGCAACCATCTATGAATTATGTTCAATAAAATTTCACTTGCATGTGATATTAGAAATTTTGTTTGATAATTTACTCATTCCATTGGGCAACTTTTTCTTGAAATGGATACACATTGAATCTCTTCCAATCAGTTAGCCAGACTGTTGTCTTCCAAATTTCTTAGAACAGATGAGTGAGTACCTCCAGTGCTATATCAATTTTGTTTTGTTTTTTAACGTTTAATTGTGAAATAAGTGAAGGTTTACAGATCAGTCCCACGTTCAACAAATTATACACTTCATGTCATTGTAGTGATTGCAGTCCACTCCATGTAAACACTATTTACTTCTATTCATTTTCGTTTTTTCCTTCCCACAAGCCACCCACCTTGTAACCATCATAGAATGTTTCATTTAGCAAGAACATCTTTTCTTAACTTTTACAACAGTTTTTCTTAACTTGTGTTTGTCTTTTTGTGGTTGAATAATTTCACTAAGCATAATGGCCTCCAGGTCCATCCATGCTATGATGTGTTTTGCACTACCTTCATCATTCTTCAGCATTGCATAGTATTCCATTGTGTGTATGGAGCAAAGTTAGTGTAACCATTCTCCTGTTGATGGGCGTTTAGGCGGTCTCCATCTTTCTGCTACTGTGATAAAGGTTGCACTGAACATGGATGTGCACATATCCAGTCAGGTCACAGCTTTCATTTCTTGAGGAGACATGCCAAGTAGAGGGATTGCTGGGCCATACAGTCTTTCTATTTCAAATGTTTTTAGAAGGCACCATACCATTTTCCACAGTGCCACCAGCAATGCAGGGGGGTCCCAGTCTCTCCATCCCCCTTGCCAGTATTTGTTGTTTTCTGTTTAGGGAACTTTGCTAGATTAAGAAGATATCACATTGTGGTTTGGATTTGCATCTCTCTAATGGCTAAGGATCGGGGAACATTCCTTCCTGTTTGTTGGCCACCTGAATATCTTCTTTGGTGAAGTGCCTGTTCATGTCCTCTGCCCATTTTTATTTTATTTATTTTAACTTTTTATTGTGACATGACTGAAGGCTAACGGACAAGATCATCAGCCTTATGTTTAACAAATTACGCACCCCACTTCATCTCAACGATTACAATCCCTTCCCTGCAACAACAGTTATCTGACTTCCTCCCTGTGGCTTCCCTTTCACATCTTATATTTCACAAATGAACAAAGGAAAAATATTTGATGCACACATACAAAACAAAAAATTTGTATTCATTTAAATGTCCAAAGAAGACATTTTACAAGCCAGCCTCCTGCCTGCATGCACACAATTGTGCTCTGCCAATTTTTAAACTGGATTCTTTGTCTTGTTAAGGTGCTAAAGAATTATATAACTTTTGGAGAGTAGGCCTTCATATGATAGGTTGTTGCCAAACATTTTTTCCAGTCTGTGGGTTCTCTTTCTACTCTTTTGGTGAAATCCTTTGATGCACATAAGTGTCTAATATATAGGCAGTGCCTTTCATCTATTCTGTCTTCTGTTTGTGTGTTTTCAGTCATGTTGAATAGTGTATTTATCAAAGTTTGTATGTATCAGAATTCCTAAGTTTGTCTCTATGTTTTCATTGATGATCTGTCTAGTTCTAGGTTTTTACATTTAGGACATTAATCCACATTGAGTTCATTTTTTGTACATGGTGTGAGATATGGGTCTTGTTTCATTTTTCTGTAAATGGATTTCCAATGTTGCCAGCACCATTTGTTGAAGAGATTATCTCTTCCCCATTTAATGCATTTCGGCCCTTTCTCGAAGATCAACTGACCATAGATAGATAGATTTACTTCTGGGTTCTCAGTTCTCTTCCATTGATCTCTGTCTGTGTCTTTCGTTGTACCAGTACCAGCCTGTTTTGATATTGTGGCTGTGTCATAGGTTTTGAGATCGGGAAGTGAGAGGTCTCCTACTTTGTTCTCCTTGCTTAATAATACTTGGCTTATCTGGCGTCTCTTCCTTTCCATGTAAAGTTAGTGATGTGTTTTTCATTTCTTCAAAGAATTATGTTGGAATCTGGATTGTGATAGCATTATATGTAGATTGCTTTAGGTAGTGTTAATATTTTCACAATGTTAAGTCTTCCTATCCATGAACAGTGTATAATTCTCCATTTTTGCAGGGTGTTTTTTATTGTTGTTGTTATTGTTGGCTGTAGTAGTGTTTTGTAGTTCTCTTTGTATAGGTCTTTTTTTTCTCTGTCTAGATTTATTCCCAATTATTGGTGCTGTGGGTAAATGCGCTGGACCATAAGGTTGGTTTGAACTGCAAAGTCAGTGGTTCAAGCTCACTAGCTGCTCCTTGGAAACCCTATACAGGGTTGCTATAAGTCTGAACCAACTCACAGCACATAACAACAACAACAACAACATACAAAACCTACAGCCAATATCGCTCTCAATGGTGAGAAACTGAAGTAATTTCATTTGTGAATAGGAAACAGACAAGGATGTCCTTTATCAGCACTCCTACTCAACATTGTGATGAAAGTCTTAGAAAGAGCTATAAGGCAAGAAAGGGATATTAAAGGCATCCAAATTGTCAAAGAAAAAGTAAAACTCTATTTGCAGCCTATATGGTTCTACACTTAGAACATCACAAAGACTGAAAGAAAACTTTTGGAACACATGAACAGTGGCAAGGTAGAAGATCAACAGCATACAAAAATCAGTTGCATTCCTTTAAACACATAAAGAGAGCTCTGAAAAGTAAGTGAGAGAAACAATACCCTTTACAATGTTGTTGTTGTTAAGTGCCGTTGAGTTGATTCAGACATCATGAACCAGATGCAAGATCCAGGGCTAGAGAGTAAACTTTTCCAAAGCAGCCTTATAAATTGGTACCAGGCCAGGAACCCAAGGGAATCTAAGGGTGGTGACTTGAGTCACACCCTCTACTAAGGTGAGGGCATTCTTAATAGTTACATCCATTATAATCATTTCTCTGTGTTGTTGTTGTTGTTGTTGTTGCTGTTGTTAAGTACTGTCGAGTTGGCTCTGACCCAAAGCGACCCTGTATAGGGTTTCCAAGTAGCATCTGGTGAGCTTGAACTACCAACCGTGCAGTTCAAATAGCTTTGCAGTCTGTCATATTAACCCACAGTGCCACATCATTATTCCTTGGCCCCAGCTTTATATCACTTAATGGAGAAATTTGGCTAGAGGACCCATAAAAAATAACTATTTGCTCGCACTAGAGAAAGTGAAGGGTCAGTGAAAACGAGGAAGACCCCCTCAACAAGATGGACTGGCACAGTGACAGCAGCAGTGGACTAAAGCTTAACAACAATTGTAAGGATGGTGCATAATGTCGCTAGGAGTCAGAACCGACACGGTGGCACCTAACAACAATGTTCCACTTTCAAATTATTATTGGATGTTTGCAAATGTTTCTTCTCATTTTGAGTTGTTCCCCATCAGCAAATGAAGGTCCTGGAAGCTTTGTTCTATCCATTTCATTTAGGTCAATTCTAAAGATGCAACTCTTCCCTAGTTGTATGTTGTGTGTCTTCCAGCCAGAAGGACTCATCTTCAGGCACTATATCAGACAATAGTCAGCTAGTATTCATATGTTTTTCAATGACTAACCATTCAAAAGTCTGGACTATGCACTGAAACCTAGCTACCATAGATGACCATGCTGTTATTTAAAATACTGATAGCATAGCTTCCTGCATCACAAAAACACACTGTCACCATGATACAACAACTGACAAATAACTATTGGAACCTTTATACTGTTGTTGTTGTTAGGTGCCATCAAGTTAGCTAAAACTCATAACAACCTTGTGAAGAACACAACAAAACACTGCCTAGTCCTGCTCTAGCCTCACAATTGTTCTTAAGCTAGAACTCTTTTCTGTTACCACAATGCTACTGCATCTTATTGAGGGTCTTACTCATTTTTGCTGACCCTTCACTTTGACTAGCATGCTATCCTTCTCCAGGGACTGGTGGTCCCTTTTGATAATATGTCCGAAGTATAAGATATGAAGCTTTTCTACCATCTCTTCCCACACATGTACTCAATTTGATTTCTGTTTATACTATCTGGTGAGGCCCATGTGTATAATCATCATTTATGTTGTTCAAAAAATGTATTCTCAATGAACAAGTCATTGGTCTTGCAAAATTCTATCATGTGACCTCCAGCATCATTTCTATCATGAAGGCTATGTTTCCCAACTACTGATCCTTCCTTTTTGTTTCCAACCTTTGCATTCCAATCACCAATAATTATCAATGTATCTTGATTGCATGTTTGTTCAATTTCTGACTGAAAAAGTTGGTAGAATTCTTTAATTTCATCATCACTGGTTTTAGCGATTGATGTGTAAACTTGACTAATAGTAGTATTCACTGGTCTTCCTTGCAGGTGTGTGGGTACTATCCTATCATAGACAGCATTATACTTCAAGGTGGATCTTGAAATATTCTTTTTTAAGATGAAGGTGATAGTATTCCTCTTCAACTTGTCATTCCCGGCATATTAGAACATATGATTGTCAGATGCAAATAGTCAATCCTAGTCCATTTCAGTTCACTAGTTCCTAGGATACCAGTGTTGATGTGCTCCATTTCATTTTTGACAACTTCCCATGCCCCTTGATTTCTACTTCATAAATTCCGTGTTCTAATTACTGATGGATGTTTACAGCTGCTTTTCCGTATTTTGAGATACACTCTGTACGCAGATAAAGGTCCCCAATGCTTTACTCTGTTATCGTCATCATCAGGGGCAACTCTCCTTTGAGGAGACACCTATTGTTGAGCTCTTTTGAGTGCCTTCAAACCCGAGGGCTCATCTTCTAGCACCACATCTGACAGGATTCTGATGCTCTTCATGATGTTCAGTATTCAATATTCCGGAGCTCTCTGACTGTGTTCCACTGCTAGTCACATGGTTTCTCAGTGGCAAAACATTCAGAAGTCCGCTTCTCTTTCTCCCTAGTCTGTCTTAGTCTGGAAGCTCAGGTGAAAACTGTCCACCATGGGTGTACCTTGCTGGTATTTAAAATATAAGTGATGTAACTTCCACCATCACAGCAACATGAAAGCCACCACAGTACAACAATCTAACAGAGGAATGGTAGGGAGCTTTCTAAAGGTAGGCATTTGTGTCTATTGTATTTATCACTACATTGCCAGCACGTTAAAAAGTTTCTGAGTAAGCTTGTAAGCCTGTCTTCAGCCTATAACTGATTGGAATACCTAAAAGGGGTTCTAGAACTTGCCCAGTGAAATAGGCCTCGTGTCGAGCCTTTGCAGTGTATAGGACTTTCGGAGGAATCCTAAGCCTCATCCAGAACCTTCTAATGTGGGACATTCCCACTAGAAAGGACAAGCAGACCAGCCTGGAACAGCTAGAGCAACAGAAGATACATCTTCAAGGAAAGATCATCAAGAAAAATCCAAACAAAAATGGCAGTCTGACTGGCTACTGCAAGAACAAGCAAGTTGTTGGCGAGGGAGCAATCAAAGTAAGCAATCAAGTCCCTTCAGGGCAAACCCCCCTCCAAAACTGAAGCTCAAAAGGGTACACATGAGCAGGCATGTAAGCTTGCTGGTGACCACATTGGTCTACTGGAAAGGCAGCAATGAAGAAATGGGCTGAGTTCAGTCATGTTCCATAGACTCCTGTTGACCTGAAGATGAGAGAGAGAAGAGGAAGGACTGGTTGGTCCAAAGTGTGGTGAGACCTGGGGACACTTGAGCCCATGGACAAGGACATAGTCAGGGCTAGAGCTGAGAGTGAAGCATGCAGCTGATAGGAAGTGAGGGGAGATGCACAAGAATGCCTAAACTTGCAGGTAGTACCCAGCTGACCTAGCCCTGATGGCTTCATAATCAGAATTCAACTAGAGGAAGATAAAAAACAATTTTTGATAAAGGAGAAAACTGTAAATTGGTATAATTGGATGAACTTGACCTATATTCATGGATGTAGTAGCTCAAAATACCAACTGAGAGGGAAGGAGTCTTCACATCAAATATCAATCCTATCCACTCTGTATATAGAGTAGATAGGGATGAGCAACTTAGACATTGGCTACCTAAAATGAGGGGGCAATAAAGGTACGAAGTGACTGGCTTACATGTTGTCAAGAGGGAGTTTAGTTTCAGAGTGTGCGGGGGAAGGTAGAGTCCCCACTGAATAGTTTTCATCTTGCCTAGGCGGATCTAGTGAAAAGAGATGGGGATAAGATTCTTGTGATTCGACAGTAAGTAATTGTTATCATGACTAATTGCAACTGTCACAGCTGCAAAGACAGAAGTTTTGTAACAAAAAAGGGGGAATAGTTAATCTTCCAGTCCAGAAACAGAGGATGCTAGGACCATTAAGGAAGAAGAGAACAAGTGGAATGCAGGACTCTATCCACAGAAGCAGCGACACCAGAGGTGTGGAGGCTGAGATGAGTACATGGAGTTAGGGAGCAACTGAGGACTCTGGGATGGAAAGACAGGGACTGTATGCTGGTGGCCAGGAAGCAGGCTTGTTAAAATTATTTGGTTGTTTAAATTATTACATACTCCTAAGTGCTTCTATGTACAACCCTACTCTCCCCACCCCCCACCCCCCACCCCCCAGAAAAAAAAGCAGAGGGGATAGAAGTAAATTCTGTTGAATGATGATGCACAGAGGAGATTGTAATCATTGCAATGAAACGATGGTGTAAAGCTGATCTTCTCCCATATACAGTATCACTGAGTTCACAATAAAAACTTAACAACAACAACAAAAAATCCAGACAAGCACTGTCCCTACTTCAGTATTTACCCGCAAAAAACAAAAAGAGATTGCCCTGGCGGCACTGTTGAGAGTATCCTGGAACACAATAATGGGCATAGCTAGAATCTGCTACAAAAGGGGAAGGATGAGGCCTTAAAGAAGGCAGGTATAGCGGTGGTGAAGAAAAGGCAATATATGTAGGAAGGTGTGGCCCTGTAGGATACAGCACTGGTCTGCAAGGTCTGTTTGAACCACAAGGTCAGCAGTTCAAAACCACCAGCTGCTCCTTGGAAACCCTATACAGGGTTGTTATGAGTTAGCATTGACTCTACAACACTTAACAACATCTGGAATGATATGACTTGGCAACTGATTAGAAATGGGAGGTGAGTTTTGGAGATTCCACAAATGATGGTGATATTCATTAAAAGAGAAAGTATACTAGGAGAAAAAGGAGTCATTAGAGAAGAGGACAATGGTCTCAATTCCTGACAGACTGAGTTTGAAGCACCTGAGGGACATTGAGTTGGAGAGTTAGGAAACAGTTCATTCTTTGGATCTGGGGTGCTCCACAGGAAGGGTTAGGTTACACAAGAGGGTTGGAAATTGTCCAGAATGTAGCTAAGAAGTAGCCACATTTAATGGTCAGAGACATAAAGAAGAGCCTACAGAGAATTCCAGAAAGGAGCAGCTGGTAGATTTTAGGCAAATGAGGGGAGCTGGACCCAGGAGTAAAGGAAGGGCTATCTCCCAGGAGAGTCAAATAAAAAGAGAACTATGCATTCGACTTAACAGCTGCAGGTCACCAGGGAGCTTGTTGTAGTTGCTAAGTGCCATCAAGTCGGTTCTGACTCCTAGTGACCCTATAAAAGGTTTCCAAGGCTTTCAATCTACACAGGAACAGAAAGCCTCATCTTTCCTGTGGTTTGCATTCTGGTGCTTAATGGTATGGAGCCACCACACTCCCACCAGGAAACTTAGGGGAAACGATTTAGAGGAACAGACTGTGTCAAATTGTTACGTATTAGTGAGCAGATGGGAGCTGAAGAAAATAGGGGCAACTACCGTGACAGTTTCTCCAAGTGGAAAATGGTTAGGAAGGGATGAGGGGTGAAATAAGAAGCTGGTCTAGAAAAGAACCAAACTCACTGTCACCAAGCTGATTCTGACTCATACTGCACCTCCAATACTGGGAAGCATCTTGTAACAGGGTACTAAGTCTTGGGAAGGCATCGATCCCACCTCATGTCAAGCAAGGATACTGAAAAGGCGTCTTTGGTGAAACAGTGAAGAGGCGATCTCAATTAACAAAATTACACTATGAATATGAACTACAGGAAGCTCTGTGTGTCTTATGGCTGCTTCATTCTGAAACTACACCATGAGTGGCCAATTCCCTCCACCTGCAAGGCCCAGATGCACCTGCAACTTCCTCCAGATCATGTGGGTAACCAGCCAGCACCCATGGAGACAGTACCAGAGTGAAGGGCCAGCAGAGGAAGTACCATAGCCCTAGGGTTGAGGGCAGAGCATAAAGGGAGCAAGAGGAAGAGAGGGAGAGCCATATGGGGAAGAGGGGACTAAGAGGAACAGAAAGACTATTTTGGTCCAGTCCTGTATCATCTTGACCACTAGATAGAAAGTTCTGATTTTGTGTGGGTGTGTGTTAATAAGCAGTGACATATCCTCCAAAAATTACATAAGAATAAAATGTTTATGAACAGACAGGAAATTAACAGGCAGTCCATGTTAATTTCAATATTCTCCTTTGGAAAAGGTGGAGGTTCCAAGAAGGAGGAAGAACCCACAAGTCCAGGTGCCCAAGACTGCCGAAGGAATGAGATTCAGAGTGAAGCGTGAGGAGAGGGTCTCCTCTGAGGCAGGAGGAGGAGACAGGAGGGGCATGTTTGGTGGGTCTTCTTTAGGGAACAGGAGGAGATGGAGGATGTTGCTACACGGTGATCTTCATTTTCTCTATGAAATCAGAGGCATGTGGTTCTGTGAGGAGGCAGGACGAAGCTTGAGAACTGTGGCTCAGGTCTGAAACACTCACAGACAAGGTGAAATCGTTTGGGACCCACTTCCATGCTCATATGCTTTTCCACAGCAGAGTTCAGCATCTGGTTTGGTTAACAAAGATGGAGACACCTCAGCATACATACAGTTGAATGGCAGATGAGGAGGGCATCAGGACAATGGCAAGAAAGGGAAGGCCCCAACAGAGAGACAGCACAGGGAGAAAGTAAAGAATTGGGAGGAAATGAAAAGGCTTTGTAAGGCTGGACCACAAATTAGTGAGTGTGAAAAAGAATCTTTGGAAATCAAATCATTCTCAATTACATAAAATGTTTGTATGATATAAGTTCCAGGAACTTTTTGTTTAGCATCAGGACAGACAATTTAATTGTCTCAGTTACAATCTGTGGTGGTTTTGTTAGGTGCCATTGAGTTGGCTGCAACTCAGCAACCCTATGCACAACAGAACATGCTATGCTTTTGTCACAATTATTGCTACACTTGGTCCCATTCTTGTTGCACTTGTACCAATCCATCTCATTGGGAGTCTCCCTCTTTTTCGGTGACCCTCCATGAGACCTTTCTCCAAGGATTGATTCCTCCTAATAGTGTGTCTAAAGTATGAGAGATGAAAACTAGCCATCCCAGCTTTCAAGGAGCATTCTGGCTGTACTTCGTCCAAAACAGATTTGTTTGTTCTTCTGGCAGGTCATGTTAATTTCAGTATTCTCCTCCAACACCGTATCTCAAATACATACTTCTTCTTTGGTCTTCCTTAGTCACTGTTCAACCTTCACATGCATATGAGGCTGTTGAAAATGCCATGGCTTGGGTCAAAAGCATCATAGTCCTCACACTGACATATTTGCTCTTGAACACTTTAAAGAGGTCTTGTACAACAGATTTTCCCAATACAATATGTTCTTCAATTTCTTGAGTGCTGCTTCCATGAGAGTTGATAGAATATCCAGGCAACATGAAGTCTCTGACAACTTCAATCTTTTCTCCATTTATCATGATATGATTTGGGGGGAGGCATTCTGAAATTTGAGGATTCATGGTTTTATCTCATTGTCGTCATAGACTCAAAATTCAACTGTTTCCTCCAAAATTTCATTCCTTTGTTGATTTCCTGTTTGGAGGCAGGAAAATAAATTATTCTGTCTTTCACTGTCTGCTAATAACTAGAAGTGCAAGAGTTCTGCAGTTTAAAAAGTCAGTGATGTTCATGGCCATTCTTATATTTTTGATGAAATGGCTGTCCATTTAGATCTTTCCCCAATTGTTAAATTGGGCTGTGTATTTTATTGAAAGAGTTCTTTATATATTCTAGATACAAGCCCCTTATGAGATACGTCATTTGCAATCTTTTCTTTGATTTTCTGGGTTACCTTCTCCCTTTCTTGATGGTATCCTATGAAGCATACATTTAAAAAATTTTTTTCTGATAAAGTTCAATTTACATTATTAAAAAAAAAAAAAAAGTCAGTGATGGAGTTAGGGCATCATGGTAAATTGACCAGCCCCCCCTCCGCCCCCAGGAGCCGGGACCTTCTAATCCTCATCTAGCCACAAGATTTACCATCAAGGTTCAGGGTCAGCTGTGGGTGGGGAGGGTAGATATTATGAATGGTAGTTGCTGGGAAGGGCAAAGTCAATGTTCTCAAAAGTCCACAGTTGGGATTTTAGTTTACAGAGGCCAACCTAAACCTTCCCTAAGAAGCTGATTCCCTGAACCTCTTATCACCTGCATTCCAGGTGAGAGCCTCAGCTCAGATCTCAGCTGATTTCTCTAAAGGAGCAAAACCAGTCATCAGAACCAAATGCATTGCCATTGAGTCTGTCCCAAATCCCAGGAACCCCATAAGACACAGCAGAACTGCTCCCGTTGGCTTTCCAAGTCTGTAAATCCTTACTGAGACATACTGAGAGATCTTGCTCCCACAGAGTGGCTGGTGGAGTCAAACCACCAAGCTTTCATTTAGTAGATGAGTGCTTTAAACACTGTGTCACCACACTCCAATAAATATACATAGGGAGATTTATTTCAGGGAAATAGCTTGGGAAGTTGTGCGGGCTGACAAGTCCCCAATCTGTGAGTTAGGCATCAGACTGGAGACTTCTCCTGACTCACATGGTTATCGAGGTTGAGGAACCCCAAATTGGCAGGTCAGACTGCAGTCTCACAGACCACAGAAACTGGTGAATACCAACATTTTCAACTCAATGTCAGACTGCTGGTTCATATCCCAGGAACCAGAGGTCTGAAGATGATGTGTTCGAATCAGAATCAAGAAAGTGAACTTAGCCAAAACACACATCTATATTAGAAGTAGGCCACACCTTCAAGAAAGCTTTCCTTTCAACTGATTGGCTGCTTCCTTAAGATCACAACATGGAGGATGATTACATAATAGCTGCCAAATCACTGAGACTCATGTCCTAACCACGTAGATACAAGATCTTAACAATCACACCTTCCTTTTACATGTGAGGAAAGCAAAGCCCAGAAAGATGAGGTGGTTTCCCAAAACCATTGCTGTTGTTAGGTGCTGTCCCATCAGTTTGGGTCATACTAACCCGGTGCACAACAGAACGAAACACTGCCCCATCCTCCATCATCCGTATAATCATTGGTACGTTTGAGTCCAATGCTGCTGCCACTGTGTCAATTCGTCTCACTGTGGGGTCTCCCTCTTTTTCTCTGACCCTCCACTTTACCAAGCATGATGTCCTATTCCAGGGACTGGTCCCTCCTAATAGCATATTGAAAGTATGAGAGATGAAGTGCCACCTTTACGTCTACGGACCATTCTGATTGTACGTCTTCCAACACAGATTTATTTGTTCCTCTATTAGTCCATAGTATTTTAATACTCTTCTCCAACACCATAACCCAAATGCATCCATTTTACTGTCTTCCTTATTCATTGTTCAACTTTCCCTTGCATATGAGGTGACTGAAAACGGCATGGTTGATTATCTTACTCCAAGGCTTTCTATGAATGCCTTGCAATGTGTTGCTGTTAACTACTGTCATTGGTTTTGACTCATTAAGACCCTGTAGAGGGTTTCCAAAGAGCAACTGGCAGATTTGAATTGCCGGCCTTGTGGTTTGAAGTCCAGTGCTGACCCTTCATCAGCACAGCAGGAGTCTTGCTATATAGTTAGCCTAATTTAATCAAAAGAACTAGCATCTATATACGGAACCCTGGTAGCTGGATTGCTGACCGCAAGGTCAGTACCTCGAATCTACCAATTGCTCCTCTGAAAAAGATGAAGCTTTCTGCTTCTGTAAAGATGTACAGCCCCGGAAATCCTGTACAGAGTCACTAAGAGTTGGAATCAACTTGATGGCCCACAATCACCACTATCACCAAGCATCTATATACTGCTTTAGGAACCCTGGTAGCATGGTTGAGTATGAGTTGGGCTGCTAACCACAGGTCAGCAGTTTGAATCTACCATCTACTCCGCTGGAGAAAGAGGAGGCTTTCTGTTCCCATGAATACTTACAGGCTCGGAAACACTATCCAGGGTCTCGATGACGGCACACAGCCACCGTCGTATAATGCTTTAGTGTTTGCAAAGTGCTTAGGCACATATTACCTCAGTAGATCCCCCAGCAACTCATGGCCTCACCTAGCAGATGACAACAGTTACCCACAGAGGCAAAATTCACCGTCTCTTCCACTGGAGCAGAATGTTCAGATACTCCAGTTAGGAACAGAGGGTCACCCCAACTCCAGCCTCCGGGATTCTAGCTTGAGTTTCCTGGTCCACCTGAGCCAGAGGTCTTCATTATTCCCTGGTGTTCAGGTCCTCAACAGCATGCTTTCAATCTGGCCTTTGAATTCGTATCACCTTTCTTCTTCTCAAAGGTTTGTTGCCAGCAGGGAGTAATTATTAGACGCTTTGAAACTAATAATTATTCTAGTAAATATTTTTTTTCTTATTCATGCATTATGCAGAGGGTGGAAATCCTGGATCTCCACATTGTGTTGATTGTTTCACCTGATTAAACTTTAAGTTAAATTGAATCTTACACTAGTTGGATGGAGCTCAAAAATAAATTGTCTGATGTATGAATGTGCTTAGGATGTTCAGGTTTGATGACAGCTGGGTGGAGGAAAGTAAGAAAAAAAGAACTGTTAAGCGAACTTTTCCACCATCTACCTGTCATTTTGTCAGACTGTGGTGATGTTGGAAGCAGGGTTCTGTTTTTTACCAACTTTCTGAATTTTTTGTTCTCTGAAATGCTACTGGTATGTCAAATGCCAGCAAGGTCACCCACGGTGAACAGGTGTCAGAGGAACATCCAGTATATGACAGAGTAAGAAGACAGGCCTGGCAACCTACTTCCAAATATTTACCAGTGAAAACTGTGTGGGTCACAACAGGACACTGTCTACTGTGGTGCTGCAGATGACCACCCCTCCCCTCCAGTCAAACCTACTGATGACCTTGACGTTGATACAGGATTGAGTAGCATACTGTTCTGGTTTACACGGAATTGCCACGAGTCAGAGCCAACACAATCGCAGCTAACAACAAGCAGTTAGCTTTAATTGTGCCACTTAAAATGGGGAGGGGGACAACTATTTTAATGTAGAATCATTGTGGGCCACAAGGAAGTTAGGGCACCAGTCAAAAGAACCCTGGTGCACCCTAGATGTTCCACTGACATTGTCTGAAGTTTTGGTTCATTTAAACACAAGAGACTTCATTTTGCATCACAGTCTGGTCAAACATCTGGCAATTTTCATAATACCCTATTTGCACCCTGGTAGTGGTGGTGGTGTGTCATGGAGTCATTTCTGACTCATAGCGATCCTGCATAGGGTTTCCGAGGCTGTGTATCTTTATGGGAGCAGAAAGCCTCATCTTTCTCCCATGGAACAGCTGGTAGTTTCGAACTGCTGACCTTGAGGTTGGCTGCCTGACTTATAACCACTACACTACCAGAGCTCCTTTGTTTGCACCCTGGAAGGATTAAAAACCAGGCCCCAATAAGTTATATTTTCTTAAGTTAGGCTTTTCTTTGCATGTTTTCATTTTGTACTCAAGGAGGAAATGTCGACTTGTGGTTATTTCTCTTCCGGAAGCAATTTAAAGCAGTGCTTAGCTTCCTCACTGTGTGTCTACCCAGTGTCTTGCTGAAGCTGCATCTGCAAGTCTCAGCAGACATAGGTTTCGCCTCAGGAGAAAGCTGCTTCCCTGAAGAGTTCATGTTCATTTGTTCCATTTATCTTCCAACTTTTCTACATTTACATGGATGTGGGTTATTGGTCCAGTGATGAGGATGTTTGTTTCCTTTACATCGAGATGCAATCCATACTGAAGGCTGTGGTGTTTGATCTTCATCAGGTTGAAAGGCCACTCAGACTGGGGAGAAGGAAGAAGGTCTGGTTTCTTCCTAGGTCTAGGTGTCATTGTTGTTGTAAAGTGTCATCGAGTCATTTCTGACCCATAGTGACCCTGTATAGGGTTTCCAAGGAGCATCTGGTGAGCTTGAACCACCAACCTTGCAGTTCAAACGGCTTTGCAGTCTGGCCAATTAACCCACAGCGCCACACCAGGACTCCTCTGAGTGTCGTATTTAATCAATGGAGTTAATTGCGTGTTAGGGAAATTAATGGGGGTGGAGGAGCTGTGATTCACCAGGCACTCCTAATGCTGGGGATGGAACCCTGGCTCTCAGGTTTCACAGACTTGTGTCCCATACTTAGTTATCTTTCTTGTCACTTGGCATGCTTGGGGTATTTAGCGGCAGCCACTATCATCTCTCAGCACACTCCAGCAAATGAAGGGACTCGATACAAAAATCCCAACCCGTTCTTCGTTGATTCTGACTCACTATGATTCCTTGTGCTATATAGGAGAACTGATCCACAGGATTCTCTTGGCTGTAATCTTTATGAAAGGGATTTCTGGCATGGCACTATGGATCTGCCCTGGACTGAAAACCACAAGGGCAGCAGTTCAAATCCACCAGCTGCTCCTCAGAAACCCGATACAGGGTTGCTATGAGTCGAAACTGATTCAACGGCACTGAAAACAATAGTAACAATCTTTACAAAAGAAGATTGTTAGACCTTTGTTTCATGGCATTGCTTGTTGTTTTTAGGTGCCATCATGTCGGTACCGACTCGTATCCACCCTATACACAACAAAATGAAACACTGCCCGGTCCTGGGCCAACCTCACAATCATTACTACGCCTGAGCCCATAGCTGACGTCACTGCACCAATCCATCTCATTGGGAGTCTTCTTCTGTTTCTCTGACCCTCTCTTTACCAAACATGATGTCCTTCTCCAGTGAACGCTCCCTCCTGAAAATACATCCAAAGAATGAGAAATGAAGTCTGGCCATCCTGGCTTCCAAGGAGCACTCTGACTGTACTTTTTCCAACACAGATCTATTTGTTCTTTTTGCAGTCCCTGGTACTTTTAATATTCTCCTCCAACACCATAACTCAAATGCATCAATTCTTCTAGGGTCTTCCTTATTCACTGTTCAACTT
>NW_006408637.1:9410954-9422876 GCF_000296735.1 Chrysochloris asiatica
ATATTTGACTTTGTCTTCTTGAGCTGACCTTTGACATTTTCTGTACAGCTCTTTTGCTTCCTCACTTCTTCCATTTGCTTTAGCATATGTAGGCTGGAGAGCAAGTTTCAGAGTTTCTTCTGACGTTCATTTTGGTGTTTTTCCTTCTTTCTTGTTTTTTTAATGACCTTTTGCTTTTTTCCTGTATGTTGTTCCTGATGTCACCATACAACATTTCTGGTCTTCGGTCTTTAGCGTCTAATGCATCAAATCTGCTCTTCAGATGACGTCTAAATTCAGGTGGGATGTATTCAAGGTCATGTTTTGGCTCTTGTGAACTTGTTTTACTTTTCTTCAGCTTCAGCCTGAATTTACATATGAGCAACTGATGGTCTGTTCCACAGCCTGCCTCTGGCCTTGTTTTGGCTGATGATATGGAGCTTTTCCACCATCTCTTTCCACAGATACAGTCAATTTGATTTCTGAAAGTTCCATCTGGTCAGGTCCAGGTGTATAGTAGCCTTTTATGTTGTTAAGAAAATGTATTTGCAATGAAGAAGTCATTGTTGTTGTTAAATTATGTCAAGTCAGCTCCAACCCAAAGCAAATCTGAATAGGCTTTCCAAGGAGTGGCTGGTGAGTTTGCATGGCCAACTTGGCAATTCAAAGACTTTGCAGTCCAGCGCATTAACCCACAGTGCCACATCAGAACTCCAGAAGAAGCCATTGCAAAACTCTATCATGCAATCTCCAGCATCGTTTCTATCACCAAGGCCATATTTTCCAACCACTGATCCTTCCTCTTTATTTCCAATCTGAAGTTATTATCACTACATCTTGATTGCATGTTTGATCAATATGAGACTGAAGAAGTTGCTACAGTTCTTCAATTTCATCATCATTGGCTTTAGTGGTGGATGCGTAAATTTGGATAATAGTGGTATTAATTGGTCTTCTTTGTAGACATATGGATACTATTCTATTGCAGCATTGTACCTCACGACAGATCTTGATATGTTCTTTTTGATGATGAATGCGATATCATTTCTCTTAAGTTTGTCACTCCCAGCATAGTAAACCATGTGATTGTCAGATAAAAAATGGCCAATACCCATTTCAGCACACTAATGCCTAGGATATCGATGTTTATACATTCCATATATATATTAGAGATCAAGAAGGCAGAATCTAATTAATGACCAAGTTCAGAAGCTTTGAGAAAGAAGGGATGGAGACAAGGCTCAGGGAAGAAGCGGAATGGGATGTTACAGGGAGGGGGATTGCCATCACCCAGCTGAAACGAAGCACAGGGTTTACTGAAGGTAAACTGCAAGAAAACTGCAGTGAGTTCACACTCAAAACTGAAACGAGATAAATCATCACAGCCTTGGAAACCCTCCAGGGCATTTGTGCTCCATCTTACAGGCTCACAAAGTTGGAATCAACTCCATGGCATGGGTTTTCTGTGGGCATATTCCCTGTTTTCTTTCTGGAATACAGTTAAGTTACTAAGAGTGTTGTCTTTACAATAGTCTTGGTGGAACCAGGGTAGCATTAAGTCAGGGACTCGTTACTACCCATTACTGAGGGCTGATCTTCATAGGCGCTCTCCCCAAAGTCCCAAGAATCAGGGTTTCCCAGTCTGGTTGTTCCCTGCAGTCCTTTAGGATGGCTCCTTCTCCAGGCATCACCAGGGAAATGCACTCTCAGCACTCTGCTCAACACTGGAAATGAGTCTCTGCAGATCCCAGGTCCTCCTCAGTCTGCAGCTCTCTTCTTACTGGTGTCTGTCCTGAATACTCCAGCAGCCTCAGCCTCCTAGGAGTCTCAGCTACAGAAAATTGCTCCAGGCCTCGCTGGTCTAACCCACACAATGTGGACAGGCCAGCTGTAGAACCGAAAACATAAACTAGACATCTCTGCACAGACGCTGTGGTTCCCTCAGGGCACGCATGCACTGAGTGGTCTGCCTTAAAGATGGTGACCATCATGACCTCACCCCTGTTGCCTGGTTGTGGGAGTCCAGTGGAAGCCACAGCAGATGTGCTACCCACACGGACACCTGGTGTCCAGACGCCAAGGGGACTTGCAGCCTCAGCACCAGGTGGGTCCAGATGTTGAGTTCTCCCACAGTTGAGAAGCTGCCCCCCTCTGACACTTGTACCTCGGGCTCCTCTGCATCCTTGGGCCCGTGGAGGAGGAAGTTGGCTCTCAAGAGCCCCTAAGAGTGAATTAAGGCAGACTTGGGACAGTGAAGTGAACCATTACAAGACTCGTAGGATACGGAGGGGTCGGCCAGGCAGGCTGGTGGGCACAGTGAGCCGACTCAGCTGGGAGAGCGGAGACACGCTTTAGCTGAAGGGCTCTGGGCTGTTGGCCCCAGCGTGGGGATTCCATAGATTCTCCCCGGGCCATACTGCTCTCTGGAGGAAGGGGTCATTTGGCAGGCACTTGATGGTACAGGCCAAGGGCTCTGAGCTCTGTGAGTACGAACATATGCGTCTCCTCCGAGTGATTTCACAAGAGTGTGTTTGTGGGCCCCTCTAACACTGGGCAGACGGAGCCCTTCAGAATGCATACTCCGCCTCCCGATACTACGAGCCCCTCATTCCGACGCAGGGATAACGAGGTCTCCTCTCGCGGGATCTCCATCCCCACCCGGTGCCCCGGGTGGGCACGTCACTAGCTGCGGATGACCAGGGCGGGCACGGCCAAGATATCTGCAGGTCCCGGCGGCGAAGCCCTTTTTCTGAGTCGGGGTCCCCTTTGAGGTGTGGTGCACGACGTCGCGTGTACACCCGGCCTAGCCGGACACCCGCCGCCGCCCCACCCAAGATCCAGGGAGCCCCCATTTATTTATATATTTAGAATGGAGATATAATATTAATCTATGTACAGTTTTCAACTCAGATCAAGTTCACATAATGTAAAAGTAATCATTTTACAGTCAACAATTCAGTGTAGATTACACTCAAAATGTTGTGGAACCACCACTTCTATCTAGTTCCAAAGTACCCTTTTCACTTTTTTTAAAAAAGTTTTTATTGTAAAGTGAGTGACAGTTTACCTGGGGGAACATCAGTTTTTTACCCTCTTTTCATTGCCATGATTACAATCTCCTCCATGCATCATCATTCAATAGCATTTGCTACTATTCCCTCTGGTTTGTTTGTTTGTTTGCTTGTTTGTTTTGGGGGAGTGATGTGCACAAAAACACTCAGAAATATATAATAATTTGAACAACCAAAGGGCACATTCTGCAGGCCTGACTCCTGGCCACCAGCACTCAGTCTTTCTCTTTCCATGAGTCTAGAGTCCTCAGCTGTCCCTCTCTCCACGTCCCCATCTCTGCCTCCATCTCTGGTGTCACTGCTGCTTTGGATAGGATCCCACTTTCCACTCAAGCTCTTCTCCCTTGATGGTCCTAGGGTCCTCTGTTCTTTTAATATAAGATTAACTACTCTGCCCTTTTTGTTACAAAACTTCTACCTTTACAGTTGTGACAATCACAATTAGTCATGATAACAATTACTCACTTTTGAATCATAAGAATCTTATCCCCATCTCTTGTCACCAGACTCATCTAGACAAGATGAAAACTATTCAGTGGGGAGTCTATCTTTCCCTACACACTCTGAAACTAAACTTCCTCTTGAAAGCTTCTAAGGCAGTTACTTTGTGCCTTTATCACCTCCTCCTTTTAGGTAGCCAATGTCTAAGTTGCCCATCCTTATCTACCCTGTATACAGAGTAGATAGGATTGATACTTTGATGTGAAGATTCCTTCCTTCTCACTTGGTATTTTGAGCTACCACACTCATAAGTATAGGTCAAGTTCATCAAATTGCAGCAATTTATACTTGTTTACTTTACCAAAACATGTTTTTTTCGTCTTCCTCTAGTCAAGTTCTGATCATCAAGCCGTTGAGGCTGGGTCAAATGGATAGTAACTGCAAGTTTGGGCATTCTTGTACATCTCCCCTCCCTTCATATCAGCTGGATGTTTCACTCTCAGCTCTAGCCCTCTGTGGCCATGTCCTTGTCTATGGGCTCAGGAGTCCCCAGGTCTCACCACAATTCAGACCAACCAGTCCTTCCTCTTCTCACTTTCATTTCTACTCATTTCAGTTTTGACAGTTTCCAATTTTCCTAGATTTGTACTTCATACATTCTATGTTCCAATTATTAATGGATCTTTACAGCTGTTTCTCTTCCTTTTAAGCTGTGTCATATCAGCAAATGAAAGTCCCAAAAGATTTACTCCATTTATGTCATATCACGGTCAACTCTACTTTGAGGAGGCAGCTCTTCTTCCCCAGTTGTATTTTGAGTGCCTTCCAACCTGAGGGGCTCATCATCCGGCACTCTGGTCTGACAGTGTTCCACTGATATTCATAAGGTTTTCAGTGACTAACTGTTCGGAAGTGTTTGTCTCTCCTTCTTCCTAGTCTGTCTTCATCTGGAAGCTCATCTGAAACCTGTCCACCGTGGGTGACCCTGCTGGTGTTTAAAACACCTGTAGTATAACTTCCAGAATCACAGCAACACACAGACGATCACAGTACGACAACCAACCAAACTTTTAGTTAGCCATCGTGTCTGTTAAGGCTCATAGGCGCCAGGTTCTGCGCCACCCGCACGATCCTTGCACTTGAACCTATTGCTGCTGCCACTCTGCCAGACCAATTCATTGTAGGAGGTCTTCCTCTGTTGAACTTAGTAGTTAATCTCAAAATGCTTTGGTAGGGACCTTGAATGGACTCTGCCCATGGCATCTTGATTCATGGAAAACCAAACCTGGGCCGCCAAAGATCACTTAAAGGTCAGGCCCCAAACCTACCTCATCAGCTGAAGTCATGCTCACGTTCTCTCCTTTGGGGCCAGCATAGGACAAATTCTCTGATTTTCATTCAATTCACATGTTTTCAAGTGCTCACCTTTCTATTGGCTAGTCCCTGTTCTGCTGCTAAGCTGCCTGTTTCCCAGTGTAATGATGCTCAGTCCAAGCACAAGTGGATTGGCACTCAAAGACACCCATCTATAGGGGTATGCCCCTCCCAGCAGCACTGGTACAGGGACTGCTTCCCGGCTCCTCAAGGACCTACTTTCATACTACAAAAGCCACCAGTAGTCCAGGAAACCCTAGAACAATCCCAGGGAGCCGGGAGTACCTGAGTTTGTCACTAGCTGACTGTTACCACCCTACTCATCACAGGGCTTAGAATTTAACCTCCTATAATGGTGTGATTTCTAAAGACATCAGAGCTAGTTTCCTCCCTAAACCTGAACATCAGCTCAGAATCCTTTCAGGTCACGGGCCATCACTAACGGATTGGTGTTGGCATGGAAACTAAACCTTATCACTTCCTTGCCATAGTCGCTTTAATGTCCAAAGGACTTATTAAAGGGACGAACACCTGGCAGTCCCCACAGCCAAGAAATGGGTTTTAGTATCATGTGACACATCAATGTGACACAGAGGCATTGTATTTTCCAGAAGGAAAATAAAGGTATTGCTTAGCGTGAGCTTTTGATGAATTCATAGGTGTACTGTAACTCTAGTATGTGTAGGGCAGCCACTGAAAGACTAGAACAGATTGCATAACTCCCTAATTAAGGTGGGATGTTGTCTGAGCCTCAAAGTTGGGAATGGAGTGCAAGTGTACCAAAAGCTGGGGGACAGCCTGCCAGCAGGTAATCGAGGTGCTGGGCTATGAAGGTTAAGTTTGTGTGTCAACTTAGCCGAACCATGATCCTCAGTGGTTTTGCAGTTAGGAGGTAGTTATTCCCATGATGAGCTCTGATATCAAGTAAACACGTCCATGAGGAGCTCTGCTATGAGCAGCCAATCAGTTGAAAGGGAATTTCCTCAGAGATGTAGTCTACTTAAAATATATATGGATGTTCTTGGGGTTTGCTAGATATGATCCTGTAATATGCAGATGATATAACTTTGGCACTGCAGGATAAAGCACTCTTTGAACCACAAGATTGGCAGTTCAAACTCACCAGCCGCTCCTTGAAACCACTATACTGGGTCGCTATGAGTTGTAACCAACTCGATGGCACTCGATAGTAACAAGTATGCCAGATATAAGTCTGAGTACTTTATATGCATATAAACTAATTTAATGCTCATGACAACTCTGTGAGGTGGGTGTTATGATTACTTCCATTTTATAGACGAATAACACATTTATAAAATGTGCACAAGGTCACCAAACTGTGTGTGCAATGCATTCAGATCCAGCCTAGTCCAATGTGTTCATTCTTTACCACGTCGCTTGACTGCCTCGCTCCTGTTGAAACTAGTAGTGAATTAGTGAGAGATTCGCTGAGGAAAACAGCACAGGCTTTGTAGACCTGGGTCCAAACACCTATTTACTAGAGATATGACCTTAGACAATTTACTGACTCTTTCTCATCTCAGTTTCCATACTTACAACTGAAAACAGCGCTACCATGGAGCCCTGGAAGTATTAGAGAAAATGTATGTAAAGCAGTTGGTATAACCCAGAATTGTCTTGGAAGGCCAGGTTAAGGAATGCATTTCTGATTCAGTAGATGCTTAATAGCACTTAATAGAAGTAGCAGTTATGAGTTGGGCTGTTAACCTCAAGGTCAGCAGTTCGAATCTACCAGCTGCTGTGTGGGAGAAAGATGAAGCTTTCTGCTTCCATAAAGATGTACAGCCTCAGAAACCCTATGCAGATCACTGTGAGTCAGAACTGACTCCACAGCACACCGCCACCACCACCAGAAATATTAGGTATTGATGGTTCAGTGGTGTAATGTTCGCCTTCCAGAAGGGAGATCTAATTTGATTCCCAGCCAATGCATGCCACTGTCCATCTCTCAGTGGAGTCTTAAATGTTGTTTAGTGCTGAGTAGGTTTCAGCAGAACTTCCAGACAAAAACAGACTAGGAAGAAAGGACTGACAATCTACATTAGAAAAGTCTACAGATCCCAACCAACCATCTGCTTCAAAACCCATCAGGAGAATAGCACATAAGCGGGCAGCTGTTCATTCCCTTGTAAATGGGAACATGATGAGTTGGAAGCTAACAAAACAGAGACCAAAACAACAATTTACAAGAGTAAATTCTATTAAAGGCCTTTAACAAATGACAAGATTGCAGCTGAGTTATAGCAAGAGCCATTGGGAAGAAGTTTAATGGAAGACTAGACAGGGGAATATATGCATAGCAATTCTAACAGTGTTTGTGGGAACCAAGCATGTTGGTACCCAGAATGTCCAGGAAAGATGTGCATGGATGACTTCACAAACAATGACTAATGAATAAAAGCGGATTTAAAAAGAAAGTGTTAATGAAAGCTAAGTTCAAAGACTATTGTAACTGGAAGAACTGTGATACCTTTAAAACAAAAAAAATAAAAGGATATCAGGATATGTAGTTGGCTTGAGAGTGAAGGTAAAGACTGGGCTTTAGATATTTGGCCAGTCCCTAAGGAAATGCTGAGCAGGTAGTTGTTGGAACTCTACCAACAATGGTTAGAAGAGAGACCAGGAAAGGATGTAGAGGCTTAGGAGTTTTTCACACAAAGCTGACAATAAAGCCCAAGGAAGAGTGTCTCATCTCAAAATGAAGACAGAGAGGTTTTAAGTTTGAGGGCGTAAACAAGTACGTCAAATGCTATAAAGGATTCAAGGGTTATAATCACTGAGAATAATATTATCCACATTAAAAAGAATTGTTTGGGTGATATAAATAGAAGCCACATTTCAAGAGATTATGGAAGTATTTTAATGAGAAAATGCAGGAAGGTGGAAAGATGGAATTTTAGAATGTCTGAATATATAATTGATAATTCAGTTTTTCTGCATTATATTTCTAGTTCAGTGATTTGCTTGTGATCCGGTACTGGAGTAATTCCTTTTCCATCCTGTTTCACCAAAATAGAGCTAATTGCTCTTTCTCTTTCAGAAGATTTTTGCAAATACTCCGTTGCTAAGAGTTACAGGAGGAATAGTAACGTTAGTCAGAAAGAAATCTCAAACTGAAGGTCATTAAAGGCAGAGGATATAAGATAGTTAACATTCTTTCACCAGCAGCTCCTTGGAAACCCTATACATTGTTGGAACTGACTCAACAACACTTAACAACAACAACAACATTCTTCTACCACCAATCATAGTTTCATGCTGGAAACTATACCATGGTATTTTAAATACAAGCAGGGTCACCCATGGTGTACAGGTGTTAATGAAACTTCCAGACTAAATAGATTAGGAAGAAGGAGAGGTAGACCACTTCTGAATGTTTATCCACTGAAACCTTAGGGCTAGCAAGAGAATATTGTCAGATATAATGCTGGTAGATGAGAATTTTATGAATAGCACCAGAATACTGATAGATACAGTACTGGAAAATGAATCTCTCAGGATGGAAGGCACTTAAAATATGACCAGGGAAGAGCTGCCTCCTCAAAGTAGAGTTGGCCGTGATGGCACAGATGGAGTAAAACTTTCGGGACCTTCATTTGCTGATGAGGCACAACTCAAAATGGGGAGACACAGTTGGAAGTATCTATTATAATCAGAACATGAAATGCACGAATTATGAATCTAGGAAAATTAGAAGTTGTCAAAAATGAAATGGAGCACATAAAAACCGATACCTTATCAATGAGAAAAATAGACTGATATTGGCCATTTTGAATTGGACAATAATCATATGGTTTACTATGCCAGGAATGACATTGAATAGGAATGGTGTCACATTCATCATCACAAAGAACATTCCTTCAAGATCTATCTCGAATTACAATGCTGTCTATGATAGGATAATATCCATACATCTACAAGGAAGACCAGTTAATACCACTAGTATTCAAATCTACACACCAAACACTAGAGCCAGTGATGATGAAACTAAAGACCTTTCAGACTGAAAGTTCAATTTCTTCAGTCTGAAATTGATCAAACATTCTATCAAGATGCATTGTTAATCACTGATGATTGGGATGCAAAGGTTGTGAACAAAGAGGTAAGATCAGTAGTTGGAAAATATAGCCTCAGTGATAGAAATGATGCTTAAGATCACATGATAGAATTTTGCAAGACCAATGACTTGTTAATTGTAAATACCTTTTTTAAAACGGCATAAAAGGTGACTATACACAGGGACCTTACCAGATGGAGTATACAGAATTCAAATTGACTACATTTGTAGAAAGAGATGGTAGATAAACTCAATCATCAGTCAAAACAAGGCTGGAGGCAAACTGTAGACCAGACCATCAATTGCTCATATGCAAGTTTAGGCTGAAGCTGAAAAAATTAAAACAAGTCCATATGACCTTAACTATATCCCACCTGAATTTAAAGACCATCTCAAGAACAGACTTGGTGCATTAGACACTAATGACCGAAGAGCAAAAGAGCTGTGGGATGACATCAAGAATATCATATAAGAAGAAAAAAGCAAAAAGTTATTAAAAAGACAGGAAAGAATGAAAAGACCAAAATGGGTGTCAGCAAAGACTCTGAAATTTCCTCTTCAATGTAGAGATGCTAGAGAAAATGAAAGAAATGAAGAAATCCAAGAGTTGAACAGAAAATTTCAAAGAGCAAGTCAGGGAGACGAAATCAAGTATTATAATGAAATGTGCAAAGACCTAGAGTTAGAAAATCAGAAGGGAAGAACACACTCATTATTTCTCAAGCTGAAAGAACTGAAGAAAAAAATCTAAAACTCACTTTGCTATATTGAAGGATTTCATGGGCAAATATTGAATGACACAGAAAGCATTGCAAAAAGATGGAATACAGTCACTATATTCAAAAGAAATGGTAAATATTCAATCCTTTTAAGAGATTCTATATGATCAAGAACTGCTGGTACTGAGAGAAGTCCAAGATGTACTGAAGGAACTGACAAAATAATAATAATAATAATAATAAGACTAAAAACTGAAATCCTTTAACAAACTGAAGCAATACTAGAGACTCTCACTCACCTAAGGCAAGAAATTTAGAAGACATCTACCTGGCCAGCCAATTAGAAGAGATCTACATGTCTGCCCATTCCAAAGAGAGGTGACCCAACGGAATGTGGAAATTATCAAGCAATATTATTAATATCACATGCAAGTAAATTTTTTTCTGAAGCTATTTCCAAAATGTCTGCAACTGTACATTGATAGAGAGCTGCCAGAGGTTCAAGCCAGATTCAGAAGATGACACGGAACAAGGGATACCATTTCTGACATCAGATGTATCTTGGTGCATCAGATGAAAGCAAAGAATACTAGAAAAATAGTTTTTTGTGCTTTATGGACTATGCAAAGGCTTTTGACTGTCTGGATCATGACAAGTTCTAGATAACATTGCAAAGAATGGGTATTTCAGAACATTTAATTGTGCTCATAAGGAACCTGTACATAGACCAAGAGGCAGTCATTTAAATGAAACAAGGGAATAATGAATGATTTAAAATCAGGAAAGGTATGGGTCTGGTTTGTAGTCTTTCACCATACTTATTCAATCTGTATGCTGAACAAATAATCCAAGAAGCTGGATTATATGAAGAAGAACGTAGCATAAGCATTGGAGGAAGATTCATTAAAAACCCGTCATATGCAGATGATATAGCCTTCCTTGTTGAAAGCAAAGAGGACTTAAAGTATTTTATGATGATGACCAACGGCTACAGTCTTCAATATACGGGTTGCACCTCAATGTAAAGACAACAAAAGCTCTCACCATTGGACCAATAAATAATGTCATGATAAATGGAGAAAAGATTGAAGTTGTCAAAGACTTCATTTTGCTTGGATCCACAATCAACACTTGCACAAGTAGCAGTCAAGAAATCAATGTATTGCATTAGGCAAATCTGTTGCACAAGACCTTTTTAAAGTGTTACAGAGAAAAGAAATCCGTTTGAGGACTAAGGTGTGCCTGACCCAAACCATAGTGTTTCCAGTAGCCTCATATGCATATGAAAATTGGACTATGAATAAGAAAGTCTGTAGAAGAACTTATGCATTTGAGTTATGGTGTTGGAAAATAATATTCAAGGTACCAGAAGAACAAACAGGTCAGTGTTGGAAGAAGTATAACTGGAGTGCTCCTTAGAAGTCAGGAGGGTGAGATCAGGAGAGACCATTGCCTGTAGAAGGACATCATGGTTGGTAAAACAGAGGGTTGGCAAAAAAGAAGACCCACAAGGCAATGGATTACCACAGTAGTAGCAGCTATGGGCTTAAGCCTAACAATTGTGAAGATGACACAAGATTGCACAGTGTTTAGTTCTGTTGTGCATGGGGTCACTATGAATCTGAATTGACTCGATGGCATCTAATAACAACATTCATTCTTCTCAAGTGTATCTTTCTCCACGTGCATCTTAGCTACAATTTTAGCACAGTCAAAGAGCACGTATTGAGAAGCTGCTACAAACAAAATCCCATGATGCCTTGGCTCTTAAAAACCTTACCACCCAATAAGAGAAAGACTACAAGCCAGATTTAAGGCCAAGAATTCCCTCATGTCATCTTCATAATGATTCTAAGATAGGTGCTATTTTTATCTGAATTTTGCAGATGAAGAAACTGAGGCATATAGATAAAAGGGAATAACTCTAATTGAAGAATTAGAGGGACTGATTGTAATGTCCTAGACATTCAACGAAATTTCAAATTCATTGGTTTTATCTGATCAAAAATTATCAAAGTACCGCCTATGAAAACAGAGATGTACTATAGATGACTACAGAGTGCTGGTAGGGCATTGTAGGTAAGCAGTAGACTGCAAAGTCGGTTTGAACCACAAAGTCTGCAGTTCAAACCCACCAGCCACTCCTTAGAAACACTACGTTGTTGTTGTTAAGTACCGTGGAGTCGGTTCTGACTCATAGCGACCCTGCACAGGGTTTTCAAGACTAAATCTTTACAGGAGCAGAAAGCCTCATCTTTCT
>NW_006408637.1:9427501-9435224 GCF_000296735.1 Chrysochloris asiatica
GGAGTAGAAAGCCTCATCTTTCTCCCACGGAGCGGCTGGTAGTTTCGAACCGCTGACCTTAAGGTTCGCAGCCCGATTCGTAACCACTACGCTACTAGAGCGCCTTAGAAGAGGGGTAGTGATTCTGAAATATATCTGAGCAATATGGTAGGTTACCAGATGCCTAGTTTTATAGTTCTATGCTGTTTTGTGTGCTGGGGGCGTCTGTTTATAGAGTAAGGATTCAGATTTGAGAATAAATTAGATCAAATAGAAATGTGGAAGTTTTGTTTTCTAAACTTTTTAAGAAATGGGGCATTCCTCCTAGTCAGCCCACAGCGATGCCCTGGGGTGACGAGTCTCTGATTTAGGGCAGAGGATGCACTTGTTCTGGGACCCCAAAAATGTGGGAACATACAGGCTGTTCTCTCAGAGTTCGTTTTCTCTCTGCTTCAGAAAATCCTAAGTCAGAGCATAAAACATAAAAGAAATAAATAAAAAACATTAAATTATTAAAGCATGGGCTTAAGAAGCTGAGAGAGGTGTTTTATGAGCACCAGTGTGCCATCAAATCCATTTTACTGTGGACTGTGATTTTATTTTCTTAAATTCATGGTGACATGCTACTTTTCATAGTGTAAGGTATCAGGTGCATTGTTTTCTGAGGTAGCTTCCTGAGTTTAAAGTCACCCTAAAACCTTCCAGCGCCTAAACAGCAAAGGTGGATGTACCTGTTTGGAGAATGTTCCAAGTGGATGAACTGCCTCATAGGAGCTCTGCACATGTGGGGTTTTCATAGTAACTATACAACATGGGGTTGTCATGGTGACAAGCAGTGACCTCGGGGATCTAGAAGAAAAGTCAGGGAAGTTACTATGATGGGGTGGTAATGGAGGCATTGTCTTTGCGACTTCACATGTCATTCTCAGAGTTTATAGTAGGGATTATAAAACTCTACTTAGAAATACAACACTGATTGTCTGTCTCTTTTATTATAACCGTTACTTTCTCACATATTATATCCAATTATAGAATTTACTATTGTTGTTAAGTGCCATTGAATTAGTTCTGACTCAGAGCAACCCTGTATAGGGTTTCCAAGACTGTAAAATCTTTACAGAAGCGAAAAACTTCATTTTCCCCCCAAAGAGCAACTGGTAGATTTGAACTTCTGACCTTACGATTAGCAGCTTACCCAGAACACCAGTGCTCCTGATATATGTTGTTGCTGTTAAGTGCCGTCGAGTCGGTTCCTACTCATAGCAACCCTGTATAAGGTTTTCAAGGAGCAGCTGGTGAGTTTGAACCGCCAACTTTGTGATTCAAACCAACCTTGAGGCTGAGTGCATATATCCTATGGCACCACACCAAGATTCCTATAGAGTATATATTGTTGTTGTTGTTGTTAAGTGCTGTCTAGTCGGTTCCGACGGATAGCGACCCTGTACAGGGTTTCCGAGGCTGTAAATCTTTACAGGAGCAGAAAGCCTCATCTTTCTCCCGCGAAGCGGCTGGTAGTTTCGAACCGCTGATCTTAAGGTTCGCAGCTCGATTCGCTACCAGAGCTCCTTAGAGTATATATTAGTTTAATTTAATTTTTCATTTACAGCTAGTGTAGACCATATACTAGCTCTAAATGAAAAAAAAATTTAATTTTAATTTAATTAGTTGGCGATTTACTTTGTATCCTTTGACATAATTTAAGACACACAGAGTGCCAGAGTTGTGTTCTATGGTGTTATATTTGGAAGTGGTAAATGGAGTTACATAAGGGGATGAGATCATTCCTGCCCAGCATTTAGTGAGGAGAGCAGAGAACTGAAAACAAACACATAGCAGTGAAGAGCAACCACTAAGAGTAGTCAGAGAAGAAACTTGGGAAGGAAACCAAACTAGAGCCATGAGAGAGACTGAAGCAACCCAGGAGGCAGGGACATTAGGAAGACCAATAGACAGAAGCAGACCAAGAAGAGAGTGGACAGCAGTAGCAAATGTTTCAGAGAAATTAAATGAAAAGTTACAAGGTGGCTGATGAGCCTTGAAAAGTCTCCATAGGATGATGGAGACATCACAAATGGCCGCATGTGCTGGACCATGATTGGCTCATGAAACTGCAACCAGTGTTGAGTTTCTCTCTCTCTTAATTAGTAGTACTGAAGTATGATTTATAAAGAATAAAACTCACCAGCTTTAGTGTTCCATGTGATGAGTTTGGACAAAGTTGTGTAACCACCCTCATCATCATGATGTAGAACAATTTCATGATTTCAAAAATGTCCTTTTGCCTCTTTGCAAGCAATCCTTGGTTTCCACCCCAGGCTCCTGGAAAATGCTCAAGTATGTTCCAATCCTCTGGTTTCACCTTTTCAAGAATTTGTTGTAAATGAAAAAAATGCATGATGTATGTAATCTTTTGTTTCTGGCTTTTTCACTTAACGTAATACCGTCAGGATGCATTTATGTTGCTTTGTGTCTCAGTAGTTTGCTTCTTTTTCTTGCTTCTTAGTATGTCTTAATGTCTTTGGCCGGGTTCTCTAGAGAAATAAAATCAGTGCAATAGATATATACAAAGAGAAGTTTGTATCAAGAAAGTGACTCAAAGTTGTAGAGATAGAAGAGTCCCAAGTGCAGGCCAGGCAAACCAATATTAGCAAATGGGCCCAGAAGTCAGGAGTCTCGTCAGGGCACAGTGCAGGACCTCGGCTCTGGAGCAGGGGTGGCAGCAGGGTGACAGGCATCAAGGTCTGGGCAGGTGTACTGCAGAACTGACGGCACAAGGCACACAAGCCACAGTGACAGGATAGTTGTTCAGGGCTCTCCAGTAGGTGTCCAGTTTTCTAGACACCCTCAGTAGGCAGGCCCAGCAGGCAAACACACCATACAGCAGGCCACTGGCTCAGGTTCAAAGAATCAGAGGTTGGAGGACAACCCATATCCAAAGTCCAGACCCAATGAGGAAGAGAGTGAGTCTTTCCTGAAAGTCCATTATATTGGGAGCAAGTCACATCCCCAAGAAAACATCTTTTCAACTGATTGGCTGCTCATAGCCAATCATCTTAGAGTTAACTATGCCTGCTCATAGCCAATCATCTTAGAGTTAACTATCAACTGCCAAACAGCTGGGGATCCTGGCTCAACCAACGTTACATAGAACCTTAACTATCACACATGACTATACCAAATGATATTCGTGTTTTCACCGATCGATGAACATTTAGTTGTTACCATTTGTGGTTATTATGAATAAAGCTGTTAGAAACAGTAGAGAACATGCACATACATTTTCCTTCCTCTTAGGTGAACACCTAGGAAAAAAGATTGCTTTGCATAGGTAAGGTTATATTTACCTTTGTAAGAAACTGCCAAACTATGCCTCAAAATTGCTGCATCCTTGTACATTTCCACCAGCAATGAATGAGTTTGGTTTTCCACAACTTTTCCAAAACTTGATATTGGTAATCTCTTTAAACCTAGTCATTCTCAGGGATATGGAGTGCAAGATCACTGGGTTTTCATTAGCATTTCCCTAATAATAATGTTGGGTACCTTTTCCTGTGTTTGTTTGTTATTTGGATAGCTACTTAAGTGTCTATTCAAATTTTGCCCACTTTCTAGTTGGATTGTTGGTCATCTTATTATTAAGTTATAAAAATTCTATATATTCTGGACTCAAATGTTTTATTAGATGTATGTTTAACAATTTTTCCCCCCTTACAGGCTGTGGTTTGCTTTTTTATTTTCTTATCAGTGTTTTTTGAAGAGCAAAAATTTTAATATTAATGTTGGCCAATATACTCTTTGGTTCTTTTATAGTCCATGCCCTATAAGAGATATCTTTATTAAATGCAAATCACAATGATTTATTTTTATTTTTTTCTTTTAGCCCTTTATTTTTTAATTTTAGAACTTACATTATGTCTATGATCCAATTGGAATCAGTGTTTATATATGTCCTCTTAGTTCTCTAATGTTGCTATAGTAGAAATGCCACAAGTGGACAGCTTTAGCAAAAAGAAATTTATTCTCTCATAGTTTAGGAGACCAGTGGTATGATGGTGGTGGTGGTGTGCCGTGGAGTCAGTTCCGACTCATAGCGATCCTGCATAGAGTTTCCGAGGCTGTAAATCTTTACGGGACCAAAAATCCTCATCTTTCTCCTGTGGAATGGCTGGTAGTTTCATACTGCTGATCTTGAGGTTAGCAGCCTGACTCGTAACACTGCCAGAGCTCCTTCAAGAGTGCCTAGTCAGACTAAATAAAAGAACAAGTCTTGTGAAAGACCAAGTCTTGTGAGTGGAGTCTTGCAAGGCATCCTACAGGTCAAATAATGACAATGCTCTGTGAATGAGGCTTTGAACGCGTTCCAACCTCACCCTGTTCTCTCCCATCCATGGCTGCCAGGGTGCTGGTTTTCACTATAATTGTACACTGTTAGTTTCCAAGACTATCACAGAGCTGGGGATGTGGGAATGAGAAAGACAATGTTAAAATGCCACAAAGATCCGTTTCTTCTGAGATTCCACTGTTTCTCTTGAACCAATGCTTCTTAGAACACTGCAGGTCTTTGATTCAGTTCCAGAAATCTGAGTAAGTTGTTTCTCGAGGACTTTCAGAGATCTTTACCCTGACATTCTTGCTGATGTCCCATCCTTTTGATCTATATTTTGATCTTTATACAAATACCACACTCTTTTGAATAGTGTGTTTAAAGTCAGTGTTAAAATCAGGTCATGAAGTATTGCAACTTGGGCCTTATTTTTCAAAAGTATTTTGACTATGTTATATAATTTTCATTTCCATATACATTTTTGAAATGGATTATCAATGTTTACAAAAAAACCCAAAAAACCTGACATTTTTATTGGGATTCTATAAATCTATAAACTAATTTGATGAGACATGATATGCCAAAAATAAATGATAAATTTTCCAACCCATAAACATTACATATCTTTCTATATACTTAGATCTTCTCTAATTTGTCTCAGGTCTGTTCTTTAGTATTTTTCTGTGTAAGTCTCACACGTATTTTGGGAAATTTAATTTTATATTCTGCTGTAATCATAAATGGTATTACATTTATAACTTAATGTTTTAATTGTTCATTGCTAGTATATGTAAGCCCTAGACTGCTAAACACAAAGTTGGTGGTTCAGACCCACCAGCCGCTCCTCAGAAACCCTATCCAGGATCGCTATCCATGAAACAACTCAACAACACTTAACAACAATAAGCATATAAAAAAATAAACGAAATTTTTGTATACTGACATTTCTAAACTCACCTATTAGTCATATTAGATACGCTGCCATTTTTATAAATTCCTTAGTATTTTAGATACATGCAACTATGTCCTGTCATCTTGTAATGTTTATTGTTAAAGTGCCATTGAGTCAGTTCCAACATATAGTGACCCTGTATAGGGTTTCTGAGGAGCAGTTGGTGAGTTTGAACTGCTGACCTTGTGGTTCAAACTGATTTAGCCATCCAGCGCATTAACCCATATGTTCTGTTTTATTTTTTGGCCTTCCAGGTCTACACATGTAATTTCTTTTTCTGACTGTCTTGCACTGGCAAAGCCCTCCAGAAAAAACAAGAATAGATGTCTTGCCTTGCTTCAGATCTTAGGGGTGACACATTTTGTCTTTCATCACTAAATACAATGCTACCTTTATTAGGTTGAGGAAATTCCCTTTTATCCCTAGTTTGCTAAGTTTTCATCATGAATTGGTACTCAATTCTATCAAATGCTTTTTCTGCTTTTACTGAGATGATCGTATGTTTTTATGTTTTAAACATGTGAACAGTAAAGATCCCCACTAACCCAATCCCCAAAATGTGGAGATCATTCCAGTCTTTGTATCCCCAATTCTCCATCTGCATTGGCAGCCTCCACCTCTCTCTCTCCCCAGCCTTTATCACCTGGCACTAAGTCAGCACTCACAAAGTCAAAGGATACTGTCTCTCAGCCTTTTGAACTGATGACCACAGTTTAGGATTGACTTCCCAATAATACCCCTATAGGATGTCAGCCACAAGATGAGGAGTGCACAGAGCACACTTATTTTCTGATCTGCTGGCTACTACTTCCCCTTTGGCTTCAAGAATTTGCTGGAACAACTCACAGGGCTATTGGAAAGTATGCCACACTTAAACTACCATTTCTTCTAGCCAAAAAGGCCACAAATGAAGAAACACATACGGCAAGGTCTTGGAGGGCTCCAAGAGCAGATAGCTTTGTCAACCAGGAAGGTATCTCTGAGCCTCCGTATTCAGGTATTTGTCTTTCCAGTCTTATATGATAAGGAGTTCTGGTAGGGCACTGTGAATATAGCACTGGACTGCAAAGTCAGTTTGAACCACAAGGTCAATGGTTCAGGCTCACCAGCCATTCCAGGGAAACCTTATGTCAGGTTGCTATGAGTCAGAACAGATTCAATGGCACTTAACAATAATGATAGACTAAATCATGTTTTCAAAGGCTACTAGATATTAGCTTACCAGGGGAGTCTGACCTGCTCCCCAGTATCCAGTAAGAATTCTCAGATGCAGCCTGGAAGTCCCAGATCAATGCATGTCAATTACTCTAATTACAAAGAGGATGCCAAAAGTCCCTGAAAATAAGGAATTTAAAGAAAATGAAAATTTTCCACACATTTTTTGAAGGCCATTCTTAGTTCTTGCAATCCAAGGACAAAAGGCATTTTATTGTTGTTGTTAAGTGTCGTTGAGGCACTTGTGACTCATGGTGGTGGTGGTTGTGTGCTGTGGCATTGGTTCCAATTCATAGCGAATCGTGTTGCCAAGCCTGTAAATCTTTACAGGATCAGACAACCTCATCTTTTTCCCATGGAATGGCTGATAGCTTCGAACTGCTGACCTCGAGGTTAGCAGCCCAACTTATAACCACCACGGTGCAAAGATTCCATGGCTTTAAATCTTTGCAGGAGCAGAAAGCTTCATCTTTCTCCAGTGGAGTGGCTGGTGGGCTTGAACTGTGGACCTGTGGTTTGCAGTCCAGTGCTTATCATATGGAGCTACTGCGCCACTTTAGTTGAAATAAAATTATGTCCTAAGCTCCACCATCTGTTAGTATAATGAGTTACTTTGATTTTCATGTTAAACCAATCATCAGACACTGGGATAACTCCCACTTAATAATAACATATTATGAATTACATTACTGGATTTTATTTACTAAACTTTTGGTAAGAATTTTTCAATGTTCTTAAAGTATATATCTTCCTTTCTAATATTTATAAGGTTTTGGTACTGGGACACTATTGGGAAATGTTCTTCTATCTTATATATTCCTAGAAATGTTTATACATAATTAGATTTATTTCTTCTTTAAATGGTTGCTAAAATTTACCAGTGAAGTTATGTGAGCCTGGATTTCTCTTTGTGACTGGCCTCTCAACCTTGATTTCATCTTTGAGTCCTTCCCAACCTTTCTTAAAACGCTTGGCCCATCTAAAACCTGTTCTCTTATGTGGAGCAGCATTCCTGCAAATATGTTGTAAAACTTCAGCTATTTGGGAAATGTTCACTTGAGTATTGTTAACAAATTGATAGTAGAACTGATCTCAAAATTGTATTTTTTCCATGGCATAAAAAGCATCCTTTCTTTTGAAGAAAATCTAATGAGACTAAAACAAATGCATTATTGAAAGAATTGGCCTGCAGCCATCTACTGATCACAGAGACATGTTTTGTTGTTGTCAGGTGCCATTGAGTCGGAACC
>NW_006408637.1:9436383-9437393 GCF_000296735.1 Chrysochloris asiatica
GACTGATTGGAAGAGATCTATATTTGTGCCCTTTCCAAAGAGAGGTGACCCAACGGAATGCGGAAATCATCGGACAATCTCTTTGATATCTCAAGCGAGTAAAGTTTTGCTCAAGGTAATACAGAGACGGCTACAATCATACATTGACAGAGACAGGTTTAGCCATGTCTTATTTGGAATAAGTCTATGCATGTATGATTTGGAACTCTAGTAGCAATTTGTGTTTACTCAACTTCACCTAATAACTATTTTAATAGCTATCAGTTAATTCAATCATCTTTATCTTTATCATTTCTGGATCTATTTCTATTGATTACTTTTTCTCCAAATAGCGGTTGATTTTATACATTTACAATTTTCAATTGAGTGATGGTGGTGGTTATGTGCCGTGGAGTCGGTTCCAACTCATAGCAACCCTGTACAGAGTTTCCGAGGCTGAGAGGTAGACATTGTGAATTTTGCATTTTTGGGGTACTGTATATTATGTGACAGTTTAAAATGTGTTGGATTTATTTTTCCAGGTAGTTAAGTTATTTGGAATACATTTGCTTCTTTTAAAACTTGCTTTCAAGTTTCTTACGGAAGGTCTGGAGCAGCAATTAGTGTTGTTGGTTTTGATGTCTGAAATCTGTTCCGACTCATAGTGACCACATGCATGACAGAATGGAACAGTGCCTAGTCCTGCACCATTTTCACAATTGTGATGTGTGAGCCCATTATTGCTGCCACTGTGTGTGTCCATTTCATTAAGGGTTTTCCTTTTTTTTTGTTGACCTTTCACATTACCAAGTATGATGTTATCCTCTAGGAACTGGTCCATCCTGGCAACATGTCCAAAGTACAAGAGATGAAGTCTTACCATCCTTGCTTTTAAGGTACATTCTGACTCTACTTCTACCAAGATAGATGTATTTGTTCTTCTGGCAGTCCATTGTTGTTGTTGTTGTTGTCAGGTGCCATCGAGTCGGAACCGACTCATAGCGACCCCATGCACAGCAGAACGAAACAAT
>NW_006408637.1:9440143-9442717 GCF_000296735.1 Chrysochloris asiatica
GTTTGTCACTCTTTCTTCCTAGTCTGTCTTTGTTTTGTAGCTCATCTGAAACCTTTCCACCATGGGTGACCCTGCTGGTTATTTAAAACACCAGTGGCATAGCCCTCAGAATCACAGCAACTCAGACCACCACAGCACGACACCACATGGCAGTCCATGGTACGTTAATATTCTTCACCAAAGCCAAAATTTAAATGCATCAATTCATTTGCGATCTTCCTAATTCATTGTCCATCTTTCACGTGCATATGAGGTTATTGAAAATACAATGGCTTGGATCAGGCACACCTTAATCCTCAAACTGACATCTTTGCTCACGAACACTTTAAAGAGATCTTGTTTAGCAGATTTGCCTATTGAAATATGTCCTTTGATTTCTTGGCTGCTGCTTCCATAAGAGTTGATTATGGATCTAAGCAAAATGAAGCATTTGACAAGATCAATCTTTTCACCATTTATCATGATGTCGTTTAGTAATCTAGTTGTGAAGAATTTAATTTTCTTTATATTGAGGTGCCATCCAATGTAAAGGCTGAATTCTGTGATCGGCATCAGTAAATATTTTAAGTCCTCTTTGCTTCCAGCAAGCAAGGACCTGTGATCTGCATATCTCAGGTTGCTAATGAGTCTCCCTCCAATCTTTATACCACATTCTTCTTCATATAATACAACTTCTTGGATTATTTGCTCAGCATACACATTGAATAAGTATGGTGAAAGGATACAACCCTGACACATACCTTTCCTGATTTTGAACCATTTGGTAGTCTTGTTCTGATCATATGACTGTCCTTGATCTACATACAGGTTCCTCATAAACACAATTAAGTGTTTTGGAATACCCATTCCTTGCAACATTATTCATAGTTTGCTATGATTTGCACAGTTGAATGCTTTCACATAGTCAATAAAACACAAGTAAACATCTTTATGGTATTCTCTACTTTTCATCAAGATTCAACTGATGTTAGTAATGATATGCATCATTCCGCATCCTCTTCGAAATTGGCTTAAATTTCTGGCAGCTCCCTCTCAATGTACTGCTACAACTCTTTTTGAATTGTCTTCAGCAAAATTCTACCAACCTGTCATGTTAAGGATATTGTTCAATGAGTCCTGCATGCTGCTGGGTCACCTCTCTTTGGAATGTGTAAAAATATGGTCTTTTCCAATCAGTTGGTCAGGTAGCTGTCTTCCAAATTTCTAAAGTGAGCATCTCTAGGGCTACATCAGTTTATTGAAACATTTTGATTTGTATTCCATCCATTCCTGGATCCTTGTTTTCAATGATGTCTTTAGTGCCACTTGTACATCTTCCTTCAATGAAGTCAGGTTTTGATCATTTGCTATCTCTGAAATGGTTGACTATCTAGCAGTTATTTTGGTACAGAGACTCTGTGTCTTCCCTTCATCTTCTTTTAATGCTTCCTGCATGGTTCATTATTATTCCTATGGCCTCATCCAGTATTTCAACTTGAGGCTTGAATTTTTCTTTAGTTCTTTCAGCTTGAGAAATGCTGAATGTGTTCATCTCCTTTGGCTTTCTAACTCCAGGTCTTTGCATATTACATTGTAATATTTTGTTTTGTCATGTTGAGCTGCCCTTTAAAATTTTCTGTTCATTTCTTTTACTTCATCATTTAGTATTGTTGTTGTGTTGTTAAGCACTGTTGATACAATTCCAACTCACAGTGGCCCTGTATAGGGTCTTCGAAGAGCGTTTGGTGAATTTGAAACACTAACCTTAGAGTTCAAATTGACTTTGCAGTGCAGTGAATTAACCCTTAGTGCCACACCAGGACTCTCATTTACTGTAGAACTAATTTATCACAACTACTAAGGTGGTCTGTGATAGGATAATATCCATGGACCTACAGGGAAGCCCAGTTAATACCACTATTATTCAAATTTTTGTACCAACCACTAAAGCCAGTGAGGATGAAATAAAAGAATTCTACCAACTTCTTCTATTTGAAATTGATCAAACATGCAATCAAGATGTATGGATCATTACTGGTGATTGGAATGCAAAGGTAGGCAGCAAAGAGGAAGGATCACTAATTGGAAAATATGTCCTTGGTGATAGAAATGATGCTGGAGAACACATGATAGGATTCTGAAAAATCAATGATTTGCTCATTTCAAATACCTTCCTTAGACAGCATAAGAGACGACTATACACATGGACCTCACCAGATGGAATACATAGAAATCAAATTGACTACATCTGTGGAAAGAGACAATGGAAAAGCTCCATATCATTAGTTAAAACAAGGCGAGGGGCAGACTGTAAAACAGACCATCAGTTACTCATATGCAAATTCAAACTAAAGCTGAAGAAAATGAAAACAAGTCCCTGAGAGCCAAAAGATGATCTTGAATATATCCTACCTGAATTTAGAGATCATCGGAAGAACAGATTTGATACATTAAACACTAAAGACCAAAGACCAGAAGAGTTGTAGGATGGCATTAAGAACATCATACATGAAGAAAGCAAAAAGTCATTAAGAAGACAAGAAAGAAGGAAAAGGTCAAAATGGATGTCAGAAGAGACACTGAAACTTTCTCTCC
>NW_006408637.1:9444227-9463973 GCF_000296735.1 Chrysochloris asiatica
GCATGCGAAAGCTGGACAGTGAATAAGGAAGACCGTAGAAGAATTGATGCTTTTGAGTTATGGTGTTGGAGGAGAATATTGAAAGTGCCATGGGCTGCCTGAAGAACCAATAGATCCAGTTTGGGAGAAGTGCAACCAGAGTGCTCCTTGGAGGCCAAAATGGCCAAACTTTGTCTCTCATACTTCGGACATGTTGTAAGGAGGGACCAGTCACTGGAGAAGGATATCATGTTTGGTAAGGTAGAGGGTCAGAGAAAAAGAGGAATACCCCCAACAAGATGGATTGTCCAAGTGGCAGCATTGATGGACTCAAGCATGGCAACAGTAGTGAGGTTGGCTCAGGATTGGGCAGTGTTTCATTCTGCTGTGCCTAAGGTTGCTGTGGGTCGGTACCAACTCAATGGCACCTAACAACAACAACAACTAAAGTGGTAGGAGTCTTGGTGTGGCACCGTAGGATCAGCACTGGACTGAAAGGTCAGTTTGAACCTCAAGGTTGGCAGTTCAAGCATCTGCTCCTTGGAAACCTATACAGGGTCTATTTGAGTCAGAAACAACTCAATGGTACATAATAACAACAACAGCAACACTAAGGTGGTCAGGAGCCATGGTAGGCGATTGGATTACAAGCTGGGATGTTAGCCAGAAGGTCAGCAGTTCAAATCTAGTAGCCTGTCTGTAGGAGAAAGATAAGGCTTTCTACCCTCATAAAGATTTAGTCTCAGAAACTCTTTATAAGGTTGCTATGAGTCTGAAGCGACTTGGTGGAACACAATCACTACTAAGGTGGTACCTTCCAGAGAACTTGACTTGATACTTGTACTGCAAAGTTTGAACTCTCTGACTGGTAGGAACACTAATTGTTCTTATCCACATTCGCGCACTAGGAATTTGACAGCCTGCTTCTTTGCAGGATTGTTTCACTCAAATCCGGTCATTTCTTTTCACACCTAGAAAAATCAATATTCATCTAAAGACTTGAGTGTTCCCTTCTTCATATTTCCAAAGTTCATTTTCTGTGCAGTGTACTTTTTGAAAAGAGTCAAGGCCATAAATTCCAGCCGCCTTGATCCCTTCCCAATTCTGACTCTTTCTCCTGAGCTCAAGATGCTCATCAAACTTTATTGGGAACCCCTCCTTGCAGTGTAGCCTGGAAATTGCCTCCAAGCTCTAAAGTAGGGTATTTGTAGGGCTTAATCTTAGTTTTGCACTTCCTGTTGCTTAATGCCTGATAAACATGGTTTCTTATATTTGTCTAGATTTATAGAGTCCCAATCAGCAATGCAGGATAAACACTACAAGGCTGGAAGTGGTTGCTGTGGGTTGGAATTGACTTGACAGCACTTAACAACAACATACTTGTTTAAGATGAGAGGGTTAATCGAGCCCCTGTATCCAGTCATGGATAGGAACAGAAGTCTAGATACTCTTTTTAGATACTTTGCTTTCCAAGAGTAGAGACTCATCTCAAATCCCCTTCAACAATTACAGGGACAAAAACAGCATGAACTAGGAGACAGAGTCAAAAATGTAGAATCCTTGAAACCAGGCCCAAAGTTTAAAACAACAAGTCCTAAACTGAATGAGAAATGAAGCAGATACAAAGAATGAGAAATGAACAAGATAAGAAGCTTTACTTCTTTTTCCTCTCACTCTCTGTTTTCTGAAAATTCCAGAAACCCAATACCCACCACAGTGAAGCTAGACCTTGTGCCTGTGGGCTTTGTCTCCCAAATAAAGACAGCCCTAAAAAGAGGCCAGATGATGTGCTACAAATATGTTACCCTAAGAGCAGGGAGCTCTAATAGTGTAGTGGTTATGATGTGGTGGTTACGAATCAGGCTGCTAACCTCAGGGTCAGCAGTTCAAAACTATCGGCAGTTCCATGGGAGAAAGATGAGGATTTCTGCTCCCGTAAGTATTTACAGCCTCGGAAACCCTGTACAGGGTCACTATGAGTTGGAACTGACCCCATGGCACATAACCACCATGAGCAAGAAAGAAACAGTAAATCTTGACTTTCATTGATGAGCTATTATTGCCTCTGGCAATCAGAGGAGTGAGGAAGATTTGCTTCTTAAAGGGAGAGGGCTATTTTCCCCCTATTCCTCACCCAGTCTAATCAGGGAGAAAGGGGGTGGGGGGTGGGGTGGAAATCACATCAAATAAAAAAGAATCATTCAACTTCAATCTGAAATTAATAAAATGTATTTTTAACTAAACTTCAGAAACTTGAAACTTACAGTGTAAAAGAAGTAAGGAAAAGGGCTGGAGAGCTACTTCCAAAACAAAATGCATATACCATGTCAAAAGATGGTAAGATCTAGCTAGGGGCTTTGTTATGCTGAAGATGTCTCTTAATTAAGGAAGAAAGTTGCAAGCACCTCCAGAATAGAATTGAAAATCCAGAAATAAACCCATACATCTATGGAGAATGGGATTTCAAAAAGCTTGCAGAGTTCAAGTAATGGGGAAGGGACAATCTCTTCAACAAATGATGCTGGGAATGATGGGGTTTCACATGCAGAAGTATAAAGCATGTGAATAATGTATGGGTAATACATTATCTCATATATAAAAACTAGTTTCAAAATGGAGGAAGGACTTAAATGTTAAATCTAAAACTATGGAGTTCTTGGAAGAAAATATAGAAATGATACTATGGGACCTAGTTTTTTGAATGATAGAATAACAAATACACCACCAAATGCATGAACAGAATAAGACAAAATAGATCATTGGACTTAAAGAAAATCAAACACTTATATTTATCATAAGACTTTGTCAGAAGAATAAAGAGACAACATACAGTTGGGGGAAATTTTTCAGGAACGATATATCCAACAAGGGTCTTATATCTTACATATAAAACTTCTACAACGCAACAAAAAGACAACCCGATCAAAACATGGTCAAAGACATGAAGAGACAGTTCACCAAAGAGAATATGCAAGTGACTGACAAACACATGAAGAGATACTCCTCATTATTAGCCATTGTTGTTTTTGTTGTTGTTAGGTGCCATCATATCAACCCTTTCAACCCTATGTATAACTGAACGAAGCACTGCCCTGTCCCACGCCAACCTCACAATCATTGGTAAGTCTATACCCATTGCTGTCACCACTGTGCTAATCCATCTTGTTGGGGGTCTTCCTCTTTTTCTCTGGCCCTCTACTTTACCAAACATAATATCCTCCTCAAGGGACTAGTCCCTCCTGATAACATGTCTGAAGTATGAGAGATGAAGTCTGGCCATCCTGGCCTCCACGGAGCACTCTGGCTGTACTTCTTCCAACACAGATTTATGTGTTCTTTTGGCAGTCTGTGGTACTTTTAATATTCTCCTCCAACACCGTAACTCAGATGCATCAATTCTACAGTCTTCCTTATTCACTGTCCAGCTTTCACATGCATATGAGGTTATTGAAAATACCATGGCTTGGGTCAGGCGCACCTTAGTCCTCAAGCTGACATCTCTGCTCTTCAACATTTTAAAGAGGTCTTGTGCAGCAGGTTTGCCTAATGTAATAAGTCATTTGATTTTTTGACTGCTACTTCCATAAGTGTTGATGGTTGATCTGAACAAAATGAAGTCTTTGATAATTTCAATCTTTTTTCCATTTATATGGATATTGCTTATTAGTACATTAGTGAGATTTTCTGTTTTCTTTATATTGAGATGCAACCCATGCCTAAGGCTATGGTCTTTGAATTCCATCAGTATTTTAAGTCCTCTTCACTTTCATCAAGCAAGTTGTATTGTTTGCATTGTTGCTGTTACAGAGCTCAAAACCACAATGAGATGCTACTTCACTCTCAGTGTGGTGGTATAATACTAAAACTAACAAATGATAGCAAACATGTGGGAAGATAGGAATGTAAAATGGTGTTACAGTTGTGGAACATGGTATGATGATTCCTCAAACATTTTTAAATAGAATTATTATCTGACCCAGGAATTCCACTTCTAGGTATATATTTTAGGAATATAAAAGTAGTTACATGAACAGACATGTGTGTGCCTGTGTTAATAGTAGCTTTCATCACAATAGCAGAACGATGGGGTAGGGAATGGAAGTGTGCATCAACACAGGAATGAATACACAACACGTGGTAATATGCTGGATACATACAATGGAATACTGCTGTTGTGTGCCTTCCAGTAGGTTCCAACTCACAGGGACCCTGTTTCTGAAGCTGTAAGTCTTTACAGGAGCAGAAAGCCTCATCATTCTCCTGCCGAGCCGCCGGTGGATTCAAACTACTGTGCTTTCAGTTAGCTGCCCAACACATAGCCCACTAAACTATCAGAGCTCCTTAATGGAGTATTGTTAGTGTTATTGTTACTGTTAAGTGCTGTCGAGTCGGTTCTGACTCATAGGAGCAGCTGGTGGGTTTGAACTATCAACCTTGTGGTTAGAAATCCAGTGCTGATCCTACAGCGCCACACAGTCAACACAAGATAGAAGTCCGTAAAATGAAGCCAAGATACATGGTACAGCATAGATGCATCTCGGAGACATTATGCCAAGTGAAATTAGTCAGTGACGAAAGGACAAATACTGTTATGACCTCACTTATGTGAAATGACAAGAATAAGTAAATAAATAGAGTTCAATGGTTATTAGTGATTACTTGGGACAGGAAGGAGGGCAGGAGGGAATCTTCTCTGGGAAGTAATGAGATTCTGCTTATGGCAATGGGAAAATTGGCATTGATTAAGGGGATGATGACACAATGATGGCATCACTATTAAAAGGACAAAGTGGTAAACGTTGCATTGTATATCATTTACAACGGCAGCAGCAACAACAAATGACTGCAGTTGTTGATACACTATTGATGTACATCCAAAAACCTCATAGGGTTAGTACTCTTAATTGAAAGAATTAGGGCCGTAGGTTCATGGGCCTGTCCGGTCAATTAGCCTAATACCATTTTTTTTAAGTGTGGCACTGTGGGTTAATGCACTATACAGCAAGGTCATTTTGAACAGCAAGGTTGGCAGCTCAAGGTCACCAACTGCTCCTCAGAAACCCTATGAGTGAGTGGAACCTGACTCAACAGCAATTAACAATAACATTCTACTCCCTAGTTTAGTGAATAGTGCCTGGGGGCTGTAAGGTTTTTGGGTAGCCATTCAATACACACTTGGTTTCCATTACTGTGCAGCAGGAGAGGAGAAAGACCCAGAAAGCAGAAATCGAACAAGATTCAGATCTAACCGTCTACGTGAATTACTGCCTCATTACTTGTGAGATCCAAAGAACTGGGTGCTACTCAGTTAATCATAACTGAATGTTTTAATCTCAGACTTAATAGATGAATACTGACCAAAACACGGAAAACACATGGAGGAGAATTTCAAATTCTTGTGGAATTCAAACTTACTGGAGCCATTGAGAATGGAAGAATCTCTGACTCTATTGTTGTTGTTGTTAAGTGCTATCAAGTCAATCCCAACTCAAAGTGACTTTGTATAGGGTTTCCGATGAGTGGCTGGTGAGCTTGAACCATCGACATTGTGGTTCAAATCAACCTTGCAGTGCAGCACATTAACCCACAGCACCACACCAGGACTCCCCCTGAATCTATAGCCCTAAGAAAATCTTTAAACCTTGAACTAAAGCTATTCCCCGCGACAATTTAGCTAAATTAGTAAAAAAAAAAAAAAAAAGGAGAGGGGGGAGTTCACTGTGAGCATTGCACTGCTTTAAAGAATTTCTTATATGAAATCAACTTGACAATGTAACGCTGAAGCAAAGATGAAAAGTTTGTTGTTGTTAAGTGCCGTCGAGTCGGTTCCGACCCATAGCGACCCTGAACAGGGTTTCCGAGGCTGTAAATCTTTATGGGAGCAGAAAGATTCATCTTTCTCCCGTGGAGCGGCTGGTAGTTTCTAACTGCTGACCTTGTGGTTCGTAGCCCGATTCGTAACCAGTACACTACCGGAAAGGAGGTAGTAAATCGAAGTCACTGGTGGTAAAGCCATATGGGTAGACATAGTGAGACTAGGGTGAGACATCATAAAGCATGTAACCAATGTCTTTGAAATATACATAATTTCGCCAAAAAGTGGGGGGTGGGGGGTGTAAAAAAAAATCTTTGGTTAAAAAAATAGAGTAATATTTCAAAGGTAAGATAGAATCAAGGGAATCTTTTTAAAAAAATTTTTATGTTAAAGGAGATATTTCCTTCTAAAGACAGAATATGCAAAGGATAAATGCTGTTAGAGCTAAAGTTTGAAATACTTTGGAGAAACTTTCAAGAGGCTCACTCCTGGTGACATTTATTTTCTCTGTAATGTGGGAGGTACCATCATGCAATGAAATGGTATGAAAATTATGAAAATGGTGAAGGTTTAAAGAGCAGCTGGGTGCAGGAGGGAGTGTAAAGTAGCAATGACTAGGAAAGAGACTAAGCCTGGTGAACAGACTCAAGGACCTCCAGCAGAAGCCCCATCATTTTACTGATGTTAATTAAGAAGAGAAAGTCATTTTAATGGCAGCAGTAAGGCCTGTCTGAAACAATATCCGTGATCGCCATCTAAGGTTCATACACACTGAACACTATGGAAAACCGCCTCCTGTGGACTGCCTGAGCCCCTCAACATCCAAGCCAGATTGACATCCCTGCACTTAAATACCACTAGCAGTAGGCGCTGGATGCCCAACCTTCTTCCTGCATCCTTGACTTCTGTTACTCTATTTAAGAGAGAGAGAGAGGTGAGTTAATACATGGCCAGACGCTGAGGTCAGAACCATGCCTTAATGCTTGTGAAAGAGTGCCTGGGGGGTGGAATGGGGCTTGGGAGCTTTCAAAGAGACAGTGTTTAGAACCGTCTGGGGCCCAGCTGACATCACCTGGATGGACCACACACGAGTCCCTTTTCTCTGTGCCTTACTTTCCTTCCAATCTTTGCCAGCTTGAGATTTTGGGTTGGCTGCAGTCTACAAGTATCACCCAGGTTTTGCCCAGAGTTTGCATCATGAGTGTGCTGAGTGACTTCAGCTAGCTCTTCATTTTTCTTTCACTTCACAACTCATCTTTCACTTCTTGCCCAGATAGGTCTCCATTAGACTTGGCATAAATTAGTAGAAGGTACCCCTTTCTGTGAGTAGGGTTGAGAGCTTGGCAAGTAGAACACGGCTTAGATTTCAGGATCCCCACAGCCCTTGATGTTTGGACAACCACCCTGAAACAGTTGATCAGGTGTCCGTGATGCCTTTACCTTCATTTTCTGACAACTCTCCTAGCACTAATAATCAATAGTGACTTTGCCTACCAGGCAGGATCCTGGCCTCTCAATTTACTATGTTTTCTCTTATAAGTCAGCGCAGCTGTCCCTCTAGGCACTCGGCTGTATGTAATCCCTGCCTGCTATCCACTCAACACTGCCAGGCAGTATATTGTGAGGAACGTTCTCTCTGCTGAAGGCATGAGTTGGGTAACTAGTGCCAGCCCCTGCTATCCAGGGTTCTATATGGTATACTAAGTCTGGAGGACCCTTATGAAACTAAACTGTAGCTTTCCTTCCTCCTCCATCAAAGATGGCCTGTCTGTGTGACCAGCCTCACCTTCTGTCTGCTTCCGCTTCTTTTGTTGGCTTCCGCTTCCCACAGTAGCTTGGGCCATGCCCTTGAAACCGCACACTGATTGACTGCCCACCTCCGTGCTGCCATCTTCTGATGCTGGCCTGACTTGCAATCTTGTATGCTGTGCTCCCAGGAGGGAATGAATTGCAGGTGTGAGTCAGGAATCCCCTACTGCCTGCTCTCATCATAATTCCCAGCTTGTGAGGGCTGCTGTTTTTAAGTGCTCGTGGAGTCCGTTCCGACTCATAGCGGCCCTGTATAAGGTTTCCAAGGAGCGGATGGTGAGTTTGAACCACCGATTTTGTGATTCAAACCAACCTTGCAGTCCAGTGCTTTATCCCACAGCACCACATAAATACATGGAATTTCAATTTCAGCTTTATAGTGGTTCACTTAGAAATCTTTGGTAAGAGAAGAGCTAGAAACAGATGGTCTAGTAATGGGCCATGGTAATGTTTCTCAGATTTTGTACCATGGAACACTAGATCCACAGGGCATTTTATGTGAGGGGCAAAAATCATTTATGTGGTTAATTATATTTGCAAAATCTGTTCGAGTTTACAGAAAGTTAAACAGATTCCTTTGTTGAAGACCACTTCAGGGCTTTCAATATGCTAAAGTCCCTAATGAATCTACAAAGGTCATTTGGAAATCTGAGCATTTCCCAACCTTCATCATTTACAGACCCTTGCTGGTGTGGCGCTGTGGGTTAAACACACTGGACTGCAAAGTCATTTTGAACTGCAAGGTCGGTGGTTCAAGCTTACAAGTTGCTTCGTAGAAACTCTATAAACCATGGGTCAGAACTGAGTGGATGGCACTTAACCACAGCAAGCACAACACATCTACCAACAACTCGTGGTGTGGCACTGTGTAATAAGCACTGGACTGGTAACTATAGGGTCAGCGGTTCAATCCCACCAGCTGCTCTTTGAGACTCCCACACAAGGTTGCTATGAGTCAGAACTGACTTCACAGCATTTAACAACATGTTTACCAAAAGGAGACCTAGTGGTGTAGTGGCTAAGCTTTCCTCTGCTAACCCAAAGGTTGGTGGTTCGAACTCACCAGCCATTCTGCAGGAGAAAGATATGATAGTCTGCTTTAGTAAAAAAAAAAAAAAAAAATTCTCTTCTGTCCTGTGGGTCACTCAGAGTCAAAGTCAATTCTGTAGCGATGGGCTTGGTTTTGAGACTGTTTATAGAACTTCTCATGACACTACTGTTTTACAGAATACTCTTGGGAGAAGTTGTTTGGTAGAGTCTAGTTTTCTGGTTTGGAGAGGGGCCCTGGTCCTCAGTGGGTTAAGCTCTGTGCTGCTGACCACACCAGCTGCTGGGGAAAAGATGAGGCCATCTGCTCCCATAAATGTTTCTAGTCTCGGGACAGCAAAGGAGCAGTCCTACTCTGTCCTCTAGCATCTCTGTGAGTCACAATTGACTCAGTGGCAGTGGATGGAATTTTAGTGGTTGTTTCTTAGCGTTCTTTTCTCAGAGATTATCACAAGTGGATGGACAGTGTTTTTCCCAGAAGCCTCCGCTCCTCAGATAAAGAGGAGCTTCCTGGGCTTCTTGCAATCACATCAGCTACCTTTGAAAATGCAAAATAATCAAGGAAAAGGTTTTCTGCTGATGTCCGTACATCATTCCTATGCTATATGAGTATAGGATTGATCTCCTCTGTCTAACCTGCAGCATTTGATTTGCCGACAATGGCATTCTCAAGCCACTCTGAGCAATAGCGTTCTTGAAATATGCTAATAAATTTCCTTTGAAACTACCAGCCTGCTAATTTTTAAATGACAAGTTTTCTCTTTCAACCTTTTAACTGAACTCTTCTTCTATTGAAGGTGTCTGGGGAAAAGAAAAACCAAAACTTTCTCTGCTTAGTTTTCTCTACCCCACAGTTGAAAGAATGTGGAATTGGAGTAGGAGCTTTTACATAATGAACCACCACTTTTACTTTTTAAATGCTTCCTCATTTGATCAAGTGGAGAATAGTTTCTTATTGCTTAGGGTTTTCAAGGCAGCCATGGCAAGAGTAGTATGCACTAGGCATTTGTTGTTGTGTCTCCAAAATGTTTGGCCCATCTTTCCACTTTCTACAAAACTAGATTGTAAGTCTAGTATCTGCCTCTTGTCAACAAAGTTCATGTGCTCAGGTCAAAAACTTTACTCACCTCAAGCCTGTCAGTACCTTCTTTTCCTCTGCCCACAGTCATTATTCTGGTGTGAGTATGACTTAAGTCAGTTCAGTCAGGCCAAGTACCTGGAATCTAGCTTGGAACCCTGGGCCAGAAGCACTCTTTCCCACTGGCTAATCATGAGGAAGGAGCTCTGGTAGCGTAGTGGTTACGAATTGGGCTGTGAACTGCAAGGTCAGCAGTTTGAAACTACCAGCTGCTCCGCGGGAGAAAAATGAGGCTTTCTGCTCCTGTAAAGATTTATAGCCTCGGAAACCCAGTTCAGAGTCGCTATGGGTCAGAACCAACTTGACGGCACTTAACAACAACGATGAGGAAAGTTTATAGCCTTTGTTGCCTATGGCCACCACCTGACTGCCATCGGGGAGCCACTAAAGACAGTTAGCTGGTTGAGAGAGACACAGTATCTTTGACGACATTGTTGAGCCCCTGATCAATTCAACCTGAAGCCCACCTGTTTTGGACATTCAACAGAATTCTCTGTATACAGTTCACAGGCAGTGAAATGATAAAGACGATTCGAAGTCCAGATAATGGTTGGAAATGGGCTTTAGCCTGCGTTTACAAGAACAGCTTACAGTAATTCTCTGCAGAACCAGTGTTAGATGGGAGTAGCTGCTATCCCCGCCCAGGTCCACACAATGGATGCCCCTGGCCCAGCCTGTTTCTTTGTACAGGTGACTCCAAAATAGGGTGACCCACTCTCTCAGAGTTGCTTGAGAATTTGCCAATTTTAGTACTAAAAGCCTCACATCCCAGGAAATCTCCTAGTCCTAAGCAAAAGACGAGGATTGGTCACCCTACTTCCAAATCAAAGTTTCATAAGAATACTGGTGAAACCTCACCACCAGAAACAAGGATTCCAGGTTGAAAGGGTGGGATTTACAAAGCAGTGAACTACTGAAATGTGGCGAGAATGTTTAAACAATTTGAGAAGCCAAGAAGGACAAATGTACAATAGCACCACCCCACTCGACTGCTCAGGTACATGATCAATGCTGTTGTTGTTGTTGTTGTTATTGTCGAGTGCTGTTGAGTTGGTTCCAACTCCTAGCAACCCTGTATAGGGTTTCCAGGAGCAGCTGGTGAGCTTGAACTGCCAACTTGTGGTTTAAACTGACTTTGCAGTCCAGCGCTTATACTACAAAGCCACACCAGGACTCTGTCTGCACTGTGGAACAGTTCTGCCACTTGAGCACTTTTAGTGACTCTGAACCAAATTTAACATGACAGTGCCCCCAGTGACCCTGACTTGCAGCCCACCCACCATGCTGCAGTGATGTACATTATGAACCCCATTGGGGCACATGGAACGGCCACAGGGACGCAGCCTGCCCACCACCATAACCACCACAATCGTAGAGCAAACTATTAGAGAAGAATGTCACAAACTCACTCTACAGAGACAGATCTGTTCTACTGCCTCAAGGTTGTCTCTTACACATTGTCTCAGGTGAGCCCACAGCATCCTGACGAGGCAAGCAGGATGTCTATTAAGATTTCCATTTCACAGATGAGTAAATTAAGATTCCAAGAGAGTGTGACTTAGTGGCTTATTTAAGGACATCTGGTGAATTGCAAATTGTCATATCTGGCTCTGTAGCTTTTATGTGCTACATAGACAAAGACAGCAAGATGAGTCTCTTCTGTTAAATGTCTTCCATCATAAACCAAAGCCAGGAAACTTCCACAGAGAGTATACTGGACAAACAATCTATCCAGACCCTCTACAATAATGACACAAGAAACGAAATGAAATATACACAAATGATAATCCTGGAACCCTCAACTTCAAAGGAAAGAATAAAGTAGGACATCAAATACCAACTAGAAGAAAAAACTGAATGAAAATAATGAATAGGGAGAAAAGAGAACCATGAATTTCAACAGGCCTGACACAGTGTGGTCAATTTGAATTTTTGCAAGCAGCTTTCTGATCGGAGCTGCAACCTGATAATTGGATTCACTCAGGTCAGATTGCACCAGAGACCATACAGGTGATTGGCAACAAGGAAACTGATTGTCCCCTTACTCCCCACACCCTATTAATGTCCAGAAATGTGGACATGCCCCACTTTCCACCACCCCATGCAGTCACTGACATTCCCGCCAACATAGTTCCTGTTCCACCTAAGGTGGGGGCATGCCCTCATGGATCAGGTGCTGAGTACATACCACTCCTGCATTTGTAAGCATGCACTCTCAGCCTCCTTAGGTCAGCAAACACGTAGTAGGAGACAAGGCAAACTGCCCCCGCCACTCCTTATGCCAGCAGGAACTGAGCAGGTTCCGGACCCTACCTCCCACCTCTAGGCCAGCAACATCTCATTCCAGGACCAGGTGCTCTACTGCAGTCACCCTCTAGGCCAGAAGGACATCATTCTGGGATTAGAAAACCTGTATCCAGCTGCCTTTAGGCCACCAGGAACTCCTGGAACCAGGTCTACTGAGCCCAATCACCTTCTATGACTGGAACCCACCACCTTTTACGATGGCAGGAGCCCCGACCCAGACAGAGTGCTTTGCCCTGTGTGGCCTCCTAGGCCCTGCTCGCACATTTTTCTCCTTTTCTTTTTTTTCCCTTCCCTTGCTTTTGGTGTTTTCTTTTTCTGATTTCCTACTCACTTTCTTTTTGCATTCCTTCTTTTTCTCTGTTCCCCTTAGCTTCTTTTTCTTATATTTTCTATACTGTTATCTTTCACTTTTATCCCCCCTTTGCTACTTTTTGTTTTTCATTCTTTATTTCCTACCCTTGTTTTTCCTTCCTCTGCTTTCATGTGTTATGATCTTTAAATTGTTTTTTCTTTACTTTGTCTTTCTTTTTTCTTCTTTATTTTCTTTTTGTTGTTGTGCCTTTCTGTTGTTGTTTTTTGTTGTTGTTTGTTCCACTTTGTGGGACCAAACTGTACCCACATTTTCCAACCACATATATACCTTCTGCAGTTGCACCCAGTTAGGAAAGACCACCAGCTGCTCCTATACTACCTGGTCAATCCAATACAATCCCGACCAGCCCTCAGCTGCAGTACACCAGAAGTAGACAGAGACTGTGCACACACTCCCACCCTTTGTCAATGGTTGACTCAGTATTGTCACACTACTGGAAAGAGCAGCACATCCATCACATCTGCTCAGATATTTCAAAATAAAATAACAAGAAAAATGACTTATAGTCACCAATTAAATAAAAACTATGTCACAGCAAAACTATGTCACAGCAAGAGAGACAACTCCATTCATACAAAGAAATAAGGCAGAGTGGCTCAAACAAGTAACCAATAAGCAGAGTCAGAAAACCTGTGTGAAAAAAGTGGAATTTGAATGGCCAAAGAAGGATTTAAAAAATGATATTAAGTCCCTTCAATGGACTGAGAAAAAGATGGAGACAAGACACAGATAAAATCAATGAATCAGCTTCAGAAAAATTATACTTGCATGTGATATTAATGATATTATTCAATGATTTCTGCATTCTTTTGGGTCTCCTTTCTTTGGAATGGGACCAAACATGGATCTCTTCCAGTTGGATAGCAAGGTAGCTGTCTTCCAAGTTTCTTGGCATATACAAGTGAGCACCTCCAGGACTGCATAAGTTTGCTTAAACATTTCAATTTGTATTCTGTCAACTCCAGGTGCTGTGTTTTTTCCCAATACCTTCAGTGCCACTTGAACAGCTTCCTTCAATAACATTATTCCTTGCTCATGTGGTACTTCTCATAGTGGCTTAACTTTGACCAAGTATACCTTTCTTCCATCTTCTTTGACTGCTTGCTTCCAGTGTCATTCAATATTTTCCCATAAAATCTCTCAATATTGCAACCTAAGGTTGGAGTTTCTTCTTAATTTCTTTCATCTTGAGAAATGATGAACTTTTTCTTCTCTTTTGGTTTTCTAACTTTATTATACTGCTTAGATAGAAGAACAAGAATGAGAAAATAGGAAGAAAGCCTAAGATTCATGTAGGACAGCATGAAAAAGAATGATAACTTACAAGTGACTAGAATTCCGTAACAGGACGAGACAAAGAAAACCACAGAAAAGATAGTTGAAGAGCTACTGGAAGAAATTTTCTCTAACATCTGAAAAGATGAGAAGATAGCATTCTAGAAGTTGAACAAACCCCAGGCAGGATAGACCCCAAAAGAGAATCACTAAGACATATCATAATCAAACTCTACAAAAATCAAGGATAAGGATCCTTGAAAGCATCTAGGGAAAAAAGAAATGTTACCTAAAAAAGAAAAACAATACTAAATTTTTCAGCAGGCAGTGAGAAAACATATACAAAACTTGGAAAGGAAAAAAAAAACTTCCAACCAAGAATAATATATCCAACAAAGATGTCCATAAAATAAGACAGTGAAATTAGAACATTTAGTTTAAACAAAAATTAAAGGACTTTGTAAAAGCCAAGCAAATGCCCCAAAATGTACTAACGGGAGTTCTTTGGACTGAGAACCAACAAGAGCAGACAACAGCCAGAGACTGACATGTGTGGCAATACAACCTGGAACTCAGTCAAGATATGGAAGAGTCCAGAGCAGAAAAAAACTGCAAGACTGAAAATAGGAGATCTGGAATATTAGTCTATACCCAGGACTATAAAGCAAAAGGAGGGGAGAGTATAGTTATAAAGTTCCAGGTGGTGAGGAGGTCAGGTCAATTTCAAGATAAAGCAGACTGTTTTAATAAATACAGGGCAACCTCAAATAAAGTTAGATAGCTTCACATCAAATCAAGATAAGGAAAATACAAGAAGATTTGGAAACATTAAAACGATATAAAGAAATTGACAAGAAAAAGCACAAAACAATGAACTCAGCCCAGGGAAGCATGCAAAACAAAGAAACCAGCAGCACCACAAAAAGCAAAGCACAAAATGATGGCAATTAATCTATACGTATGCATGATTCGCATAGTAGTTAGGAGTCTGGCTGCTGACCTCAAGGCCAGCAGTTCAAAATTACCAACTGTACTGCAAGAGAAAGATGAGGCTTTCTGCTCCTGTAAAGATTTACAGCCTCGGAATCCTTATACAGGGCCACTTTGAATAAGAATCAACTCCACGACACACAACCACCACCATCAATAATTACACTGAATGTCAATAGATTAATTCCACCAGTCAAAAGACAAAGAGTAGCAGATTGGATAAGAAAACAGGATACTTCAATATGCTGTCTACAAGAGATACATCTTACACATAAATACAAAAATAAAGAAAGAATTAAATGATTGGAAAAAAATATACTAACTTAACTGCAATAAAAACCAAGCAGGAATCACAATATTAATCTCTGATCAAATAAATTTTGAGGCTAAAACCAGCATAAGAGACAAAGAAGGACATTATCTCATGATTAAAGGGTCTATTGAACAAGAGGACATAACCCTAACAAACATCTACGATCTCAATGAAAGAGCCACAAAATACATAAATCAAACACTGATAGAATTGAAGAAAGAAATAGACAACTCTACAATAATAGTAGGATTGTAATCTCCCACTTTGTAATCACCACTTTGGAAAAGAACAGATCAATCAGAAAGAAGCTCATCAAAGACATCAAAGAATTAAGCAACACAATCAATCAATTTGACCTTACAGATTTATATAGAGCATTTGCCCCCAACAATAGCACAATATACATTCTTTACCCGTGCACATCACACATTCTCCAGAATACACCATGTGTTATACACAAAGCAAGTCTCAATAAATTTTTAAACATCAAAATACTACAAAGTATCTTGTCAGATCCCAATGCTAAAATATTAGAAAGCAAAAACAGGAAGATTACGGAAATAAAGTCAAATACATGAAAACTGAATAAAATCCTGCTTAAAAGCAACTGACAGTAGAAAAAAAATGAAAAAAAGAAGACGTTCCTAGAAACAAATGAGACTGAAAATGCAACATATCAAAATCTTGAGACACAGAATAAGCAGTGCTGAGAGAACAATATATAGCAATAAACACACACCTCTAAAAGAAGTAAGAACTAAAATCAACACAACATCTCTAACAATTAGAAAAAGAACAGCAAAGTAAACCTACAGCCAACAGAAAAAAAAGAAACAATAAAGATTAGAGCATAAATAATTGAAATCAAAACCTGAAAAACAATAGAAAGAATCAACTAGACAAGAAGCTGGATCTTTGCAAGGACTAATAATATAGACAAACCAATGGCATATCTAACAAAAGAAAAGAGGGAGAAAATGCAGATGGTACACATAAGAAACTATATAGGTGATGTCTCAACAGAACCAATGGAAATAAAAAGGATGATCACAGAATATTATGAAGAGTTGTACTCCACCAAATTTCAAAATCTAGAGAAAACAGATACATTTTTAGAAACACATGACCTACCTAAATGAACACAAGCTGAAGCAGAAAGCTTGTACAGACCTATAACAAAAGAAGAAAATTATTAGGTCATCAAAAAACTCCCAACAAGAAAAGTCCTGGGCCAGATGGCTTTACTAGTGAATTTTACCAAACATCCAGGGAAGAGACGACACCAATTTTACTCTAAGTATTCCAGAATATAGAAAAGGAAAGGAAATTTCCTAATGCATTTTATGGAGCAAGCATAATTCTCATACCAAAACTAGGTAAGAACATCACTAAAAAAGAAAATATCAGAACAATATCCCTCATGAACATAGAGGCAAATATTCTCAATAAAATCCTAGCTAATAAAATTCAACATAATATCAAAAAATAATACATTATGACCAAGTGGGATTCATACTAGAGATACAAGCATAGTTCAATATTAGAAAATCAATCAACATATTCCACTATGTATATTTTAAAAAGAGAAAGAAACACATGATCATATCTATTGATGCAGTAAAGACATCTGACAAAAAATCAACACCCAATCTTGACATAAAAAAATTCAACGAAGTAGAAATTGAAAGGAAATTACTCAGCATAATTAACAGCATATATACAAAACCAACTGCCAATATCACTCTCAACAGAGAGAAATTGAAAACATTCCATTTGCAAACAGGAACCAGACAGGCATGCCTTTTATCACCACTCCTATTCTGCTCACCAGCTGCTCCTCAGAAACCCTATACAGGATCACTATGGATTGGAACTGACTTGATAGCACTTAACAACAACAACAATTCAAGATTATGTTGGAAGTATTAGCCAGAGCTATAAAGCAAGGAAAAGAAAATAAAGGCATCCAAATTGGCAAAGAAGAAGTCAAACTCTGTTTGCAAATGATATGATCCTATACATAGAAAATCCCAAAGTCTCAGCAAGAAAAGTATAGGGACTTATCAGAAGATTCAGAAAAGTGTCAGGGTACAAGATCAATATACAAAAATCATTTTAATTTCTCTATACTAATAAAGACAGTTTTGAAAAGGAAATTTAGAATTTACAATAGCCACCTAATGTATGAAACATTTAGGAATAAATCTAACCAGAGAAACAAAAGACCTATACCAAGAAAACTATAAACCACTACTACAAGAAACCAAAAGAGATTTACAAAATGGAAGAATATACCATGCTCATGAATTGGAAGATTTAACATTGTAAAAATGTCAATACTACCCAAAGCAATCTACAGATACAATGCAATCCCAATCCATATTGCAACAACATTCTTTAAAGAAATGGAAAAAACAATCATGAACTTTATATGGAAAGGAATAAAACCTCAGATAAGCAAAGTACTGCTTAAGAAGAAGAACAAAGTTGGAAACTTCTCACTTCCTGATCTCGAAATCTACTACACAGCCACAGTGGTCAAAACAATATGATACAAAAACAAAAAAAACAAAAAACAAAACATGGTACTGGCACAATGAAAGTTATATAGATTAATGGAACAGAATTGAGAACCCAGAAGTAAATCCATCCACTTACATTCAACTGATCTTTGACAAGGCCCAAAATACGTTAAAAGAGGAAGAGATAATCTCTTCGAAAAATGGTGCTGGAAAAACTGGAAATCGATTTGTAAAAGAATGAAACAAGACCCATGTCTCACACCTCATACTAAAATGAACTGAATATAAATTAAACACCTAACTGAAAATCCCAGAACTCTAAAGCTCACCAGTGAAAAAGTGGAGACAAACTTACAGGCTCTAATACTTGGCATACATAGAACATCAAACATTGCAAAAACCACACATACAGAAGACAAAATAGATGACAGGGATGTACTAAAAATTGGAAATTTATGTGTATCAAAAGATTTCACAAAAAGAGTATAAAGAGAGCCCACAGACTAGGAAAATATTTGGCAACAACATATTAGACAAGGGACTAATCTCTAAAATGTATAGAAAGCTACAACACCTCTACAAGATAAGGACCAACAACCCAATTTAGAAATGGACACAAGACATCAACAAACATTTCACCAAGGAAGACATTCAGGCAGGCAACAAACATATGAAGAAATGTTCACAATCATTAGCTATTGTTGTGGTTGTTCAAGTGCCGTCTAGTTTGTTCCAACTGATAGCGATCCTGTATAGGGTTTCTGAGGAGTAGCTGGTGAGTTTGAACCACCAACCTTGTGGTTCAAACTGAACTTGCAGTCCAGTGCATTATCCTGCAGTGTCACACCAGGACTCCAAAAAAAAAAAAAAAAAAAAAAAAAATTAGCCATTAGAGAGATGCAAAACCAAACAACAATGAGGTATCATCACTCCAGCATTAACAGCCAAGTTGAAAAAAACAAAACAAAACAGAAAACAACAAATGCTGATGAGGGTGTGGAAGACTGGGACCCTCCTATGTTGCTGGAGTGACTATAAAATTGTTCAATCACTCTAGAAAATGGTATGGCACTTCATAAGAAACTTGGAAATAGAAATATCTTATGACCCAGCAATCCCTCTACTTTATATATATCCACAAGAAATAAGCACCAAAACAGGAGAAGACAGATGCACACCAAATATTTTTGCTTTCTTCATTTACAAAAAATAAGATGTAAAAGGGAGCCACCAGGAGGAAGCCGGGTAACTATTGTTGCAGGGAGGGGATTGTAATCATTTAGAAGAAACAAAACGTACGACTGGTTGAAAGTAAAGCTGATGATCTTGTCTATTTACTCCATCCTTCACTCCATTCACAATAAAAAGCTTAAAAAGAGAGAGAGAACCCACAGACTCAGAAATATGTTGGGCAATGATATATTGTTGGTGTTGTTATGTGCCGTGGAGTCAGTTCTGACTCATAGCTACCCCTGTACAGGGTTTCCAAGGCTGTAAATCTTTATGGGAGCAGAAAGCCTCATCTTTCTCCCGCAGAACAGCTGATAGTTTCAAACTGTTGATCTTATGGTTCACAGCCTAATTCGGAACAGCTATGCTACCAGTGATATATTAGACAAGGACTAATTACTAAAATGCATAGAAAATTTCAACACCTAAACAACAACAACAAAAAAAAACAATTAAAAAGTGGGCAGAGGGCATGAACTCACACTTCACCAAAAAAGACATTCAGGTGGCCAACAAGCATATGAAGAAATAAATGTTCACCATCATTAGCCATTGTTGTTAGGTGCTATCAAGTCGGTACTGACTCATAGTGACCCTATGCACAACAGAACAAAACACTGCCCGGTGCTGGGCCAATCTCACAATCACAGCTAAGTTTCAGCTCACTGTTGCTGCCACTGTGCCAATCCAGCTCATTAGGGGTCTTCCTCTAAAATCAAAGACCACAGCCTTCAGTATGGATTGCATCTCAATGTAAAGAAAACAAAAACCCTCACCACTGGACCAAAAACCAACATTCTTATTAATGGAGAAAAGATTGAAGTTGTCAAAGACTTCATTTTTCTTGGATCAACCATCAACTCGTGGAAGCAGCAGTCAAGAAATCAAACGACTCATTGCATTAGGCAAATCTGCTGCACAAGACCTTTTTAAAATGTTGATGAGCAA
>NW_006408637.1:9464262-9470882 GCF_000296735.1 Chrysochloris asiatica
GGTCAGAGAAAAAGAGGAAGACCCCCAATGAGATGGATTGGCCAAGTGGCAGTATCAACAGGCTCAAATGTTACATTTTGATCTGTCTTTATTACTCTCTCCTCTCTTTGTCTTTTCACGTTCCCTCTCGCTGGTTTCTCTAAATAAATATTTATTTCCTCCTTTTGTTTTCTCTCTTAGTTTCTGCTTCTGTAGCTCCAGTCTTCATTATTGTATGTCAGACATGTTACCAGGAGGGAGAAGTCCCTTGAGGAGAGCATTGTATTCGGTAAAGTGAAGTTTTCATGGAAAAGAGGAAGATTCCCAATAAGATAGATGGACACAGTGGCAGCAGTAATAAGCTGAAATGTAACCAACAGTGTGACAATGGCACAGGACCAGGCAGTGTTCTGTCTGTTGTGCATAGGATTGCTACGAGTCTGAGCCTATTGGATACCACTTAAAAGCATCTTCCTGCCCCTCTTTTCTCTTTTTAGTTATTCTTTTTTCTGTTTTCTACCTGTTCTTATTAATTTTGCTCATGTATTACATTCTCTTTTCATTGTTGGCTTCTTTTGTTTGTCCTGCTGTATATCCTTGTGTATGTGGGGCATGGGAGGGTTATTCTCTTTCTCACCCAGTGGTAGAAAAGAACCATATCCTTACAGCCCAGCCGCAACTGTGGTGGTGGTGGTTATGTGCTATGGAGTCAATCCTGACTTATAGCAACTCTGTACAGGGTTTCTGAGGATTTAATCTTTACAGGAGCAGGAAACCTCATCTTTCTCCTGTGGAACAGCTGGTAGTTTCAAACTGTTGACCTTGCGGTTCACAGTCCAATTTGTAACCTCTGCAATTCCACCCACTGGGCAAGAGCCAATATCAGCTAATATATTACCTGATCTCTGATGGACAGGAGCCAACACCAACCAAACCCACACTTAACTGAGGTACACAAGTGGTAAACAGTGCACACACTTGCATTCTCTAATTATACCCACAAGAGACAGTGGGTGGGAGCCTAAGAACCCATCAACAATCACCAATTAAAAATAAATACCACCACAGCAGATAATTTTAGATCACACAAAGAAATAAGAAAAAATGACCATGATGCAAAGTCATAAACCATTTCTGAAGAAGAATAGGTAATGTAGCTAACTGAAAAATAATTCTAAAAAATGATACATAGGTACGTTCAAAGGATTGACAGAAACATCAAGAGAACACAGAAAAAAACTTAGAAGAATTCAGGGAAACACTAAGAGAACAGACAAAAAATATATAAATTTTTAAACATAAAAAACCTGCAATTAGAAAACCAAAACATTAATTACTTTATTAATAATTAATATTAATAATTAAGGTTTAAGAAATGGGCAAGACATTGAAAGGGCAAACAAGTAGATTTGAAGCAATAGATGTCCAAATGAGTGAGCTTGAAGACAAATCTCTCTGTACTGGAATTCTACAAGAACAATATGCAGAGTAACAGTATCAAAGAGAAATGGTAGGCAGGTTTGCATGGACCAAGTGGGACAGAGGTAAATAATGATAGATGCACAGCCTTGGAATAACAGGGCTCTGGGATACAAGGATTGAGTCATGGTTGGAATGGGTAAAAGAGGAAAAATAATGTTAAGATGCTTAGCTGTTTTGAATTTTGGTTTCCCTTGCCTCTCATTGTAAAATAGACACTTGCAGGGGGAGAGAAAGGAATAGCCAGAAACATCACCATAGAAAGCTTGTAAGTCCATCTTCAGCCCATAACTGATAGGAATACTTAAAATGGGGCTAGAACTTGCCAGTGAAAGATGCTTCCTGTGGAGCCTTTGCATTGCTTGAGACCATCGGTGGAATCCTGATTCCCAACCAGAACCTTCTGAGGTGGGAAATTTCCACTTGAAAGGACAAGTAGACCAGCCTGGAGCAGCTAGAAGAACAGAAGGTGTTTCTTGAAAGAAAGACTGGCAGGGAAAAAAAAGAAAAAAAGGAAATGGTACCTGTCCAGCCATTTTAAGAGGTAGCAAATGATCAAGAGTCAATAAATCAGAAAGAAGTCCAAGGATGCATTGAAGGCATTAGCAAAGAACAAGGGTCCAGGAATTGATGGACTACAAATTGAAATCTTTCAACAAACTGATGCAGCACTGGAAGCAATCACTCATCTATGCCAAGAAATCTGGAAAACAGTTATCTGGCCAAGTGATTGGAAGAGATCCATATTTGTGCCCATTTCAAAGAGAGGTGACACAACAAATGTGGAAATCATAGTGTAATATCATTAATACCGCATGCAAGTAAAAGTTTTCTAAAGATAATTCCAAAATGGGTGTAGCAGTACATTGACAGACAGCAGCCAAAGTTTCAGGCCAGATTCTGACAGGGAAATGGAATGATGGATATCATTGTTGATGTCAGATGGATCTTGACTGAAAGCAGAAAATACCAGAAAGATATTTACCTGTGCTTTATTGGCTATGGAAAAGCTTTTGTTTGTGTGGATTGTGACAAGCTATGGACAACGTTACAAAGAATGAAAATTCCTATGCTCATGAGGAACCTGTATGTAGACCAAGAAGCAGTCATTCGAACAAAACAATGGCACACTGAATGGTTTAAAATTAGGAAAGTTGTGTGCCAGGTTTGTATTCCATCACCATATTCAATCTATATGCTGACCAGATAATCCAAGAAGCTGGATTATATGAAGAAGAATGTGGCATTAGGAAGACTCATTAACAGCCTATGATATGCAGATGATGCAACCTTGCTTGCTGAAAGCAAATCAGACTTAAAATACTTACTGGTGAATATCAAAGACTACAGCCCTTAGATATGGATTGCACCTTAATGTAAAGAAAACAAAAACCCTCACCACTGGACAAAAACAACAACATCCTGATAAATGGAAAATATATAGAAATTATCAAAGACTTCATTTTGCTTGGAACAACTATGAACACTCATGGAAGCACCCATTAAGAACTCAAACAATGTGTTGCATTAGACAAATCTGCTGCACTAAACCTCTTCACCACCACTCATCTGTCAGTTTGTTATACTGTGCTGGTTTGCATGTTGCTGTGCCACGGGTATTTTAAATACCAGGAGGGTCACCCATGGTGGGCAAGTTTTCAGTTGAGCTTACAGATGAAGACAAACTAGGAAGGAGGGATAGACTACTTCTGAATATTTAGTCAATGAAAACTGTAGGAACAGCAGAAGAACACTGTCGGCACCAGAATATTGGATATTGAAACATGATGAAGAACACCAGAATAATGTCAGATAGAGTGCCAGCAGATAAAGACCTCTGGTTGGAAGGCACTCAAAATGCAAATGGGAAAGAGCTTCCTCCTGAGATTAGAGTTGACAGTGATGATGTAAATGGAGTAAAGCCCTCGGGACCTTCTTTCACTGATAGGGCATAATTCAATATGTAGGGAAACAGCTGTGAAAATTCATTAATAATCGTAACATGGAATGTATGAAGTATAAATCTTGAAAATTTGGCAGTTGTCAAAAATGAAATGGAGCACATGAGCATCAGTATCCTAGGCATTGGTGAGCTGAAATGTATTGGCCATTTTGAATCTTACAATCACATGGTTTATTATGCCAGGAAGAAAAATTGAAGAGGAATGGCACTTAATGAATCATCAAAAAGAACACATCTAAGATCTGTACAACCCTGTCTGTGATAAGATAATGTCCATGCACCTACAAGGAAGACTAGCTAATACCACTATCATTCAAGTTTACACTCCAACCACTAAAGCCAGTATTGAGAGAAAATTTAAGAATTCTACCAACTTCTTCATTCAAGTTAATCAAACATACAATGAAGATGCATTGATAATTACTGTGATTAAAATGCAAAAGTTGGAAACAAAAGAGTTAGTAGGAAAACATGGCCTTACTGATAGAGATGATACTGGAGATCACATGATAGAATTTTGCAAGACCAATGACGTCGCCATTGAAAATACCTTTTTTAAATAACATAAAAGATGACTATACACATGGATCTCACCAGATGGAATACACAGAAATCAAATTGACTACATCTGTGGAAAGAGATGATGGAAAAGTTCCATATCATCAGTCAAAATAAGGTCAGGGCCAGACTGTGGAACAGACCATCAATTGCTCTTATGCAAATTCAAGCTGAAGCTGAAGAAAATTAAAATAAGTCCACAAGAGTGGTGGGATGACATCAAGAACATCATACAGAAAGAAAGCAAAAGGTCATTAAGAAGACAAGAAAGAAGGAAAAGACCAAAATTAATGTCAGAAAAGACTGAAACTTGCTCTCTAGCATAGAGATACCAAAGAAAATGGAAGAAGTGAGGAGGTTTTAGAGCTAAACAGAAATTTCAAAAGAAATGTGCAAAAACCCGGAGTTGAAAAACCAAAAGGGAAGAACATGCTTAGCATTTCTCAAGCTGAAGAAACTGAATTAAAATTCAAATTTTGACTTGAATATTGAAGGATTCTTTGGGCAAATTATTGAATGATGCAGAAACTGTCAAAAAAAAAAAAAGATGGAGGGGATGTACTTACTGAGTCACTGTACCAAAAAGAAACAGTCATTGTTCAACCATTTTAAGAGGCAGCACATGCTCAAGAGCCACTGATACTGAAGGAAGAAGCCCAAGGTGCACCGAAGGCTTTGGCAAAGAACAAAACACTGGGAATTGATGGAAGACAAATTGAAATCTTTACACAAAGTGAGGCGGCACTGGAGCCACTCATTCATCTATACCAAGATATTTAGCAGACAACTACCTGGACAATTGACTGGAAGAGATCCAAATTTGTATCCATCCTAAAGAGAGGTGACCTTACAGAATGTAGAAATCACTGGACAATCTCATTGATAGCCCATGTGAGTAAGGTTTTACTAAAGATAATACAAAAAGCCTGTAAATGTACATTAACAGAGAACTTCCAGAGGCTCAAACCACATTCAAAAGAGGATGTGGGATGAGGGATATCATTGCTCACGTCAGATGGATCTTGACAGAAAGAAGAGAATACCTGTGGTTTATTGACTATACAAAAGGTTTTGATTGTATGGATTATGCTAAACTATGGACAACATTGTTGAAGTATGAGTATTCTGGAACACTTAATTGTGCTCATGAGGAATCTGTACATGGACCAAGAGGCAGTTATTTCAACAGAACAAGGACTATCGATTGGTTTAAAATTAGGAAAGGTATGTGTCAGGGTTGTATTTTTCATCATGTTTATTCAATCTGTATGCTGAGCAAATAATCCAAGAAGCTGGGTTATATGAAGAAAAACGTGGCATCAGGATCGAAGGAAGACTCATTAACAACCGGTGATATGCAGATGATACAACCTTGATTGCTGGAAGCAAAGAGAATCTAAAATACTTACTGATGAAGATCAAAGACCACAGTCTTCAGTATGGGTTGCATCTCAATGTAAAGAAAACAAAAATCCTCATCACTAGACTAATATATAGTATTCATATACATGAAGAAAAGATTGAAGTTGTCCAAGGCATCAGCCATCAACACTCATGGAGGCAGCAGTCAAGAAATCAAATAATGTTTTGCACTGGGCAAACCTGCTGCACAAGACCATTTTAAAGTGTTGAAAAGCAACAACGTCTGTTTGAGGACTAAGGTGCATCTAACCAAAGCTGTGCTATTTTCAAGAACCTTGTATGCATGTGAAAGTTGGACAGTGAATAAGGAAGATCATATAAGAATTGATGCATTTGAGTTAAGTACCATGGACTGCCAAAAGAACACGCAGCTGTGTTGGAAGAAGTATAGCCAGAGTGTTCCTTGGAAACCAGGATGGCCAAATTTCTTTTCTCATGCTTTGGTTATGTCAGGAAGGACCAGTCCCTGGGGAAGGATATCATGTTTAGGAAAGTAGAGGGTTGGAGAAAAAGGGAAAGCTCTTCAGTGAGATATATTGGCACAGTGGCAGCTGCAATGGGCTCAGGGGTAACAATGATTTTCAGGATGGCCCAGGACCAAGCAGTGTTTTCTTCTGTTGCGCATAGGATTGCTATGAATCAGTGCTGACTAGATGGCACCTAACAACAACAGACCTCTTTAAAGTGTCCAAGAGCAATGATGTGAGTTTGAGGTGTGCCTGACCCAAGTTAAAGCACTTTCAATAGCCTCACATGCATATGAAAGTTGGACAATGAATAAGAAAGACTGTAGAAGAATTAATGCATTTGAGTTATGGTATAGAAGAATATTAAAAGTATGATGGACTGCCAGAAGAAAAAAACAATTCTGTGTTGGAAGAAATACAACCAGAATGCTCCATAGAAGTCTGGGTGGCCAGATTTCATCTTTCATACTTTGGACATATTATCGGGAGAGGCCAGTCCCTGGAGAAGGACATTATGCTTTGTAAAGTAGAGGGTCTGCAAAAAAAAAAAGAATAAGACCCCTATGAGATGGATTGACACAGTGGCAGCAGTATGGGTTCATGCATAGCAATGATTGTGAGATCGGCACAGGACTGGACAAGGTCTCATTTTATTGTGCATGAGGTCGCTATGAGCTGGCACCAACTCGATGGCACCTAATCACAACAACACCAGAACAATTAGGAAATAAAAATGAAAAAAATCTGAAGAA
>NW_006408637.1:9486388-9487918 GCF_000296735.1 Chrysochloris asiatica
AATGAAACAAGGTGTATGATTTGTTGAATGTAAAACTGATGATCTGCCCCTGTAAACACCTTTTTAAAAATGTGAATTTATTGTTTCATATTTCTGTAGGCTAGGTAACTAACACACACACACACACACACACACAAAAGAATTATATACCCAGAAAAACTATCCCTCAAATACGAGGGGAAAATTAGGATGTTTCCTGATAAGCAGAACTTAAAGGAAGTTGTAATAACTAGACGAACTTTTTAAACAATGCTAAAGGCTGTTATTTAGACTGAGAACCAATAACAGCAGACAACAACCTGAGATTACCATACATGACAACAACACCCAGAACTCAATCCAGCTATAGAACTATTTAAACTAAAACAAGCCTACAAGACTGAAAATAGGTAACCAGAGATAGCAATTTATAATGAAGCCAACTACAAAGCAAAAGGAGGGACTAGCATAGATACTGGCTTCCAAATGGCAAGGAATGAAAATAGATTTCAAGATAAAACAGACTGTTTTACACAGGGGGGGAAATAATAATTACAGAGTAACTTCAAAGTAAATTAATGTACCTGAATATCAAAAAGCAAAAAAGAGGAAAATCGAAAGATTCTGTAAATGTTAACACAACAGAAAAGAAAAAACAAAACAAAATGAACTCGGTGTAGAAAATAATATGGAATATAGAAACCAGCAACACCACAAAAAGAACACACACAGCGAAATGACAATCAACTTTTACCTATAGATAATTACACTGATTGTAAATGGATTGCATGCACCAATCAAGAGACAGAGAGTAACCAAATACATAAGAAAACAGGACCCTTCAATATGCTGTCTACAAGAAACACATCAAAGAGATGGAGACAGCCTAAATATCCATCAACAGAAAAATGGCTAAACAAACTGGTACATATATACAACAGAACACTATGAAATGTTGAAGAATAACAATGAATCTGTGAAAAACCTCACAACAATGGATGAACTTGGAGGACATTATTATGGGTGAAATTAGTCAATCACAAAAGGACAAATATCATATGAGGCTAATGTTATAAAAAGTTAAGAACAGGTTTTCTTGATAAAAGAAACAATCTATGATGGTTATGTGGGAAAGGGGAATTATTCGTGGGGAACAGGGTGGACGCATGTTAGCATGGGTAATGTTGTTATTGTTGTTAAGTCCCAGAGTCGGTTCGACTCATAATGACCCTGTATAATAGGGTTTCCAAGGAGTGGCTGGTGAGTTTGAACTGCCAAATTTGTGGTTCAAACCAATGTTATGGTCGAGTGCTTATCCTACAAAGACACACTGGAAATATACAAGAGGGAGGTTAGTAGAGGAAAGATGAAGGTAGCAGGAGATACAGGGAGGAATGCAATAGGTAAAGTGAATAGAGGGAAATACTATTAACCATTGGTACATGGAGGAGATTGCAATCATTATAATGAAGCAAATGATATGATTTGTTGAATCTAAAACTGATGATCTGTTCTGTAAACCTTCACTCAATTCATAATAAAAGTTTTTTT